>NC_049233.1:72229563-72565063 GCF_011100685.1 Canis lupus familiaris
AAAAAGCCACCGTCCCTCTGCGTAACCGCCGGGCAGTTTCTCGTAAAGCCAATCCTGCAACTGCCAGACGTTTCCTCCTGAGAAATGAAAACTCGTGTTCATACAAAAACCTGTACGCAGATGTTTTTAGCAGCTTTATTCCTAGCAGTTCCAAACTGGCACGGCTGAACACACGCGGCTCCACGCCCCGCGGGACACCACTCGGCAGTCAAGAGGCCGAAGGGCCTGCATGTGCAGCACCTGCGGGGAATTACGTTCCGGAGACAAAGCCCGTCTGCAGAGATGACCTGTCGTACGATGCCCCTTATGGAGCGACGAAAGACATCTTGAAAGAAAAAAATTTGCAAATCTACAATTATGTCGAAACCAAAAACTTAATTTAAAAAAGAAGGGCTCTTGCGTGGCTACTCGCGGCCTTGAGGATACAGGCGGTGCCTCAGAGGGCGCAGGCCGCACCCGGCCTCCCTCCGGCCTGCCTCAGTCTACCCGGCTCTATCTCACTCGGAGCCCTTAGGCCAAGGAGGGAGCAGCTCTGGGGCAACGTCTGCTGAGAGGACTTACTGAAATGGTGCCAGTTGGTCTTCAGAGTCAGCAGTGAGTCAGGGCGGAGAGTAAGGCCTGGGAAAGCCAGCGACGGCCGGCGGTGTGGCCTGGCCCAGGGCTGCACAGGAGCAGTCGGGGGCGACGAGCGCCGCGGGGGCGTCGGGCCTGCCTCGGCTCCAGCTCTGCGCCACAGCACCGGGTCCGAGATGACACTGTCCCCCCCGCAGCCCCCACCCCAACCCCAGCTGTCAGGCTTCGGGGGGAGCTTTCGCAACGGAAGATAGGCCGTGGCCTCCCCAGCTCCATGGTGCGGGAGAGTCCCCCCACGGAGGAGAACAAGACATCGAGCCATGCAAAACAGGAAGGAAAACCCGACCCCCCAAAAAATAAAAAAATAAAAATAAAAATAAAAGCCAACCCCCCCCCAGCTCCCTTCCAAGCTCTCGGCCTCGTGTAAGCCCCAGCCGTGCCTGCTGCCTCACACAGGCTGACCTAGGCCCGAGGCCCCTTGCGCCCCATGCCTTCCCCGTGCCTCTCCACCGCGTAGCCCGCGCACCCCAGCTGCCCCAGGTGAGCCCGGGGAGGGGCAGCGGGAGAGGGAGAGAGAGAGAATCCCAAGCAGGCTCCACCTCAGCACGGAGCCCAGTGCGGGGCTTGATCCCATGATCCCGAGATCATGACCTGAGCTGAAACCAAGAGTCGGACACTCAACTGACGGAGCCACCACGACGCCCCAAAAATAATCTTTAAAAGTGTAAGTCGGGGGCGCCTGGGAGGTCCAGTCGGAAGAGCGTGCAGCTCTTGATCTCAGGGTTGCATCTGAGCCCCACGTTGGGCATAGAGATCACTGAAGTTCTTTAAACTTTCAAAAAATAAAAAATATAAACATAAGTCGGATCTGTGCTTGTCAACAGCTTTGGAAATAAATTCCAAAGGCCGTATCTTTAGGGACAATGCCCCGCTGGCCTATGAGCAGCCCCGTCCCCTCCCACCTCCCAGCACCATCTCCCCTTTCTCCTCCTGGGACCCCTGCGCTCCAGCCACCGCGGCCACATTTCTGAGGCAACAGCCGAGGCCCTTTCCTGACAAGCGACCTTTCAGTCCCCTTTGTCCCCGTCGGGAGCGCTCTTGCTCTCGCTCACACCCTCCGCACAGATGGAGTCTGTAGTCCTCGGCCTGGCCCCTCAAGGAGGTCGCCCTCATCTCTGAACGGGGCTTCTCTCTTGCAGGGGCCGTGCTGTTGCTTGAGTGCGTCCCTCCAGATGCATAATGCTGAAGGGCCGCCGCCCAGCCCGCCAGAAGACGGCCTTCTTTTTTTTTTTTTTTTTAAGATTTTATTTATTTATTCATGAGACACACAGAGAGAGAGAGAGAGAGAGAGAGGCAGAGACCCAGGCAGAGGGAGAAGCAGGCTCCATGCAGGGAGCCCGACGCGGGACTCGATCCCGGGTCTCCAGGATCACGCCCCGGGCTGCAGGTGGTGCTAACCCACTAGGCCACCGGGGCTGCCCAGAAGATGACCTTCTTTGGCAAAATTCAGGCTCCTCCTTTGGCTCCAGTACAGCCTGGTACCCCAGGGCCTTTGATGGCTTCCATCGGCCGTCATTCAGCCAGCTTCGGGGGACCAGACACAGGCCTGACACGGGGCAAAATGACCAGAGTCCCTTAGAAGCAAGTGCGCACCGTGACCTCTGTTACGGAGAGCTCACGCTAGCCAGGAAGACGAGGAGGAGGAGGAGGAGGAGGAGGAGGGGGAGGAGGAGGAGGAAGAGGAGAAAGGGCAGCATTAACACATGAAGCACAGCAACACCTTCATGCTAAATCTCCGCTTTCTCAGCCAAGGAGTACAACGGTCATCTCAGACCAGAGGCAGAGAATCTCCCACTTTGGCCTGAGACTTGAAATTTAAGACAAAGTTGTGATGATTGGAAGCCAAAATGGACTAAAAAAAAAAAAAAAAAAAAAAAAAAAAAAAGATGCCAAATTAACCTCCATTTCTTCCTTCGTATAGAACTGCGATGACAAAGGGGGAACGTTTCACTCGCAGCAGCACTTAGGAGACATCAAAGCAAACCTGAGGTTTTATTTCATTTCACCGCAACCGAGTGTCACCAGCTGACCCGTTGAGGGACAGTAAGGAGCCCGGCACCCCGATCCCCACTGCCCGTCCCCGAAGCGTCTCTCCGGCCGTGACAGCGGACCCTGTGGGCGGCAGCCGGCACTGCGCACTGGCCTCATTCCGTCCCTGCTTCAGGGCGCGTTTTCAGCATTAAAGAGCAGGACCAGGACACCCCACTCCCCACAGTTCAGGAACCGTGACTTTTCCCTTCAGTGAACCCCTCCGTGGACTCCTTTCCTGACACGAGTTCCCCTGCTTGCGAGAAGATGAATTCAGCTTTGGAAAAGAACAACAACAAAAACCTCTTTAAAGCTCTTTGTTTCATTCTTTGGCGTATAAGAGACATGAAACGGGCATAGCACTTCGAGATTTCAGCAAAATTCTGAAAAAATAATCTAAAGAGATCTGTAAGGGGGGCTAGATAGAGAACTTGCTTTCCAAACGAGCCGAGCGTTCTTGCATATACTGTCCCCGAGCAGCAGCCGATGTGCCTTTTCTAACATGCAAGTAGTCCCCCGTGGTGCACCCCGTGGCCTGTGCCTGCCTGTGACACCGAGACTTCATGAATCAAGGTTCTCATCTACTCAGCAGCCAAGTGCTCTCAGGATGGGCCCAGCTCGACGATATTGCAGGTTCAGTTCCAGACCACTGCCACCATGCAGCGCCGCAATAAAGCAAGCCAAATTATTTGTTTGATTTCCCAGTGCATATAAAAGTTATGTTTACACGATGCTGCACTCCGTTACGTTTGCAAGAGCATTATCTCTTAAAAAAAAAAAAAAAAGCAAAGCCAAAACCTGGATTTAGAAACACTTCATTGCTAAAAAATGCTAACCACCATCTGAGCCTTCAACGAGTCATAATCACTGATCACAGATCACCGTAACGAATGTAATAATAATGAAAAAGTCTGAAATGTCACAAGAATTATCAAAATGTGATACAGAGACACAAAGTGAGCAAATGCTGTTGGACAAACGGTGCCGACCGACTTGCTTGAGACAAGGGTGTCACAAACCTTCAATTAAAAGTAAAGTCGGGGGGATCCCCGGGTGGCGCAGCGGTTTGGCTCCTGCCTTTGGCCCAGGGCGTGATCCTGGAGACCCGGGATCGAATCCCACGTCGGGCTCCCGGTGCATGGAGCCTGCTTCTCCCTCTGCCTGTGTCTCTGCCTCTCTCTCTCTCTCCTCTCTCTCTCTCTCTGACTATCATAAATAAATAAAAAAATAAAAATAAAAAAAGTCGGGTCCTGGGCGCGGAGGCTTCTGGGAGCATAAAAGATGACAACAGCAGCTAGGCCAACTTTTGAACCTGCGAGAGGAAAAGGAGGAGGTGATTTGAGCCAACTCTCACAGCAGTATTGAAGTAGAGACCAACCTTCTCATACAAAGATAAAATATAGACCAACTACTCAGGATGCCCCTGAAGAGGTTCGCAACCGTCACTTCAGGAGGGAGCTGGAAGAGAGAGAACGAGCTGCTGCAAGAGAAAAAAATAGAGACCGTCCAACAAGGGAACATACAACCTCCTCGTCGGTGTCAAAGAAGCCTCGGTTAGACCAGATTCCTGCTGCCAACCTTGATGCAGATGATCCTCTAACAGATGAGGAAGGCGAGGATGAAGATTTTGAAGAGGAGAGTGATGATGATGACACTGCGGCTCTTCTTGCAGAACTAGAAAAAATTAAAAAAGAAAGAGCTGAAGAGCAGGCCAGGAAGGAACAAGAACAGAAAGCTGAAGAAGAAAGAATACGTATGGAAAACATTTTGAGTGGAAACCCTCTCCTTAAATTCACTGGTCCATCCCAGCCTCAGGCCAACTTCAAAGTTAAAAGAAGGTGGGACGATGATGTTTTCAAGAACTGTGCAAAAGGTGTCGATGATCAGAAGAAAGACAAAAGATTTGTAAATGATACGTTGCGATCTGAATTTCACAAAACGTTCATGGAGAAATATATTAAATAGTGCAGTTTTAGGTGCTTAATTAAAGACTGTAAGGTGTAAAAAAATAAATAAAATAAATAAAAGTAAAAATAAAGTCGTATCTGCAACCACAATAACGCGAAGCACAGTGAAACGAGGTCTGCCTATAGCTGCAAAATCCCAATAGCGTTAACAAAATCCTAACCCAGGGTCAACTGGGTTGACCTAACCTATCGTCAACTGTCTAATCAGTATTTTCCAATTAAAAGAGATGCACAAGAGGTTTATTTCTGTTATCCAAGCTGTAAAAATTTTAGTCATTACCAATAACGATAAATGTACTGGCTCCAACTTATACATACATGATTTTATACAGAAACAAAAAAAATCCTTATAATAAACTTCCCAGATTTAGAATTTTCCAATGTTCATGCCAAGTAATTGGGCAGAAATTCAAGAATTTCCTGTTCATCTAGGCCTTTTTTTATTTTATTTATTTATTTTTTTTGTGGTCTCTTGATAAATAAGCAGTACACTTGGTATTCTTTTTTTATTTTTTTGACTTCGGACTATCACTAAGAAACCACATTAGGGTTTCTACTGTCCACACTAATGATTAAAATTCAATTGTCCTCATGTTTTTAAGCATTTTTTTTTCATTTGTTTCTTAACCCAAAAAAGAAAAAAAAACTACTGGCCTCATAAATTCCTACTATTTTGTTTTTGTTTTTGTTTTTTTGTATTCATGAGAGACAGAGAGAGAGAGAGGCAGAGACCCAGGCAGAGGGAGAAGCAGGCTCCATGCAGGGAGCCCGATGTGGGACTCGATCCCGGGTCTCCAGGATCAGGCCCTGGGCTGAAGGTGGTGCTAAAACCACTGAGCCACCCAGGCTGCCCATAAATTCCTACTATTAATTAGTTAATATATTTATTTATTTTTAAAGTTTTTATTTATTTATTTGAGAGACAGAGAGAGCGAGAGCATGAGCATGACGGGGAGGGAGCTGAGGAAGATGGAAAAGCAGACTCCCCGCTGAGCAGGTGGGACTGGATCCCAGGACTCCAGGATCCTAACCTGAGGTCAAGGCAGGTGTTCAACCAACTGAGCCACCCTGGTGTCCCAAATTCCTACTATTTAAAGTCAAGTTTAAAGAAACACTTTAGTTAACTTCCAATGAAAACCTCCAATAATTTTTCAAAAATAATGGAAGACTTTTAGGAAAGTTAGATTTTCTTTTTTCAAGTGTTTGGCACTTCAACAACTAAGTTCATAATAATTGTGTTGTAGCAACGTTTATATTGAAAATCTCCTTTAAAACATTTATATGTATAATTGTATATGGCATGGCAATTTACAGACTTGTGATTGGTGTAATTGGTGTCTGGGTCCTTAAAATATAATTTTGGGAATTTAAGCAAGTCTCAGAGGCTTAATGTTACTCGGAGAATCATCAGAGTAAATGTATTTATACAATTAAAGCCTATTAGAAAGTGGCTCTCTGGGACTCTTGGGTGGCTCAGCGGTCGAGCGCCTCCCTTTGGCCCAGGGCGTGATCCTGAAGACCTGGGATCAAGTCCCACGTCGGGCTCCCTGCATGGAGCCTGCTTCTCCCTCTGCCTGTGTCTCTGCCTCTCTCTCTGTGTCTCTCATGAATAAATAAATAAAATCGTTTAAAAAGTGGCTTTCTTTTCCTCAGTTGAAGTTCAACCATGAGTCATACCTTGTTCCCTGTATTTACAGGATGACACAGTTACAGGAACCATATATGTATATTTGGTTCACTTTAACACCAAAAGCCTATGATCTGTATGCTATGCTCATCTTTAGAAAGGAGCATTACAGTATGGCTAATTGTACATATTTTTACATCTTCTCAACCGATCCTCAACCTCCTTAAGCAACGGAAATTTCAGAATACCAACCTAAACGAGTATATATGAAGTAAGTTACAATTCCATTCTATAAGCCTAGCCCCAAATATGTAGAATGTGAGACAAACTACCCTCTTATTCTCTACGTGGGCCTCCAGCAGAGGATCTGTCTTCATCTCCTGGAGGTCATCTGCTGAATCTCTGCTAATCAGTCCATGTCAAAGGCAATCAGAATTTTGTCCAATTACAAAAACACTCATCCTCTAATCTATCAAAAGCAACTGTGTATAACACTCATGCTCTAGAAGATTAAATCACATGCTATTAATGGGCCATCTGAGGGAAGCATACTTTAGTGACTTATAAAACAGTAGCCTATCAAGTTATTTATTTCACTAGTCCTTGGAGCTTCTCTCTTTTGCATCCCTGAATCAACAAGTACTTACTGAGCTCCTACCATGTGTCAGGCACTGGGTTAGTGCTTGGGGATATAAAATTAAACAAAACAAGCGTAGTCTTTCCTGTGTAAGGACATTATTGCAACCAAAAACTGTGACCACATTAATATAGTCGAGGTAGAAGGAGGTAGAGATCTAAGTAAGATATAAATTCTTTTGGAAAGAATGTCTCCCTCCTTGAACACCAATAAAAAATAAATTTATTATTAAAAAAAAAAAAAAAAAACAGGGGATCCCTGGGTGGCGCAGCGGTTTAGCGCCTGCCTTTGGCCCAGGGCGAGATCCTGGAGACCCGGGATCGAATCCCACGTCGGGCTCCCGGTGCATGGAGCCCGCTTCTCCCTCTGCCTGTGTCTCTGCCTCTCTCTCTCTCTCTCTGTGTGTGACTATCATAAATAAATAAAAATTTAAAAAAAAAACAGAACATAAAGACTCCTAACTCTGGGAAATGAACTAGGGGTGGTGGAAGGGGAGGAGGGTGGGGGGTGGGGGTGAATGGGTGACGGGTACTGAGGGGGGCACTTGACAGGATGAGTACTGGGTGTTATTCTGTATGTTGGCAAATTGAACACCAATAAAAAATAAATTTATTATTAAAAAAAAGAATGTCAAAAAAATAAAAAATAAAAATAAAAAAAGAATGTCTCCCTCTTTGACTTCCACTATAGTTTTCTTCTTCTATAATTTATTCAAAAACATATACTCACTGAACATTGCCCACAAGGCAGCAGGCGTGGTGGGTTGCTCTGGAGAATGCCGACATAAAAACAGATACAGAATTTGTAAACTAGTAGAGGAGACAGTATTAGACAAAAACTTACAGAAATAATTAATAGATAATGCTTGTTTACTAAGAGCCATGAAGCAGAAATACAAGCACTAAAGAGGACTATTGTACTCTATTCCAGACCAGAGTCTAGATCTATGCTTGTTCATCTCTGTACCATCCACAAAGCTTGGAAAAGGACACTGAAAAAAACTGGCACTTAAATGAATATTTGTTGAGTGATTGAGCCCTGGATTTCAGAACTAGGTCAGAAAATATCCCTCTTGAAAAGTGAAAACATTAATCAAAATGAGTAGGTGTGGTATTTATTATCCTATTCAAGACTATTTCCAATTCTCCTCTTCTAAGCATGTTGTAGAACTGTCCTTTCCTATCATTTTGAGGACACACATGACCATATGACTTGCTTTTAAGATTTTTTTTAGTCTATTTATTTGTGAGAGACACACAGAGAGAGGCAGAGACCCAGGCAGAGGGAGAAGCAGGCTCCATGCAGGGAGCCCGACGCGGGACTCGATCCCCCGGGGTCACACCCTGTGCGGAAGGGAGGCGCTCAACCCTTGAGCCCCCAGGGGCCCATATGACTTGCTTTAACCAAGGAAATGTTATTAGAATTGATGTGTATCACTTCCAAGGAAAAGCCCGGAAGAGGAAGTGTGCAGTTAAATGCATTTCCTTTCCTTACGACAACAATGTTCTAGCCCAGGGATGATCTCCTAGCCTCGCCCTCTGGCTGAGCACGCCATGCAGCAGAGCCTCACCCACCAGGCAGATACGTTTAAGCTAATGGAGACATAACCTTGATTGTTTTAGGCCTCAGAGACTTTAAGGATTGTTAAGGATCGTAGCCTTTCACCTAGCCCTGACCGACGGACAACCCGGATAAAGTTAGACATCTATAGGAAGTGCGTGTAATGGGGGTCGGGGGTAGGGAGGAGGCACAGCTACAGGAATATAAAACAAACTGCCGGTAAGATTAGAGAGCTTCCCGGTCCTCAGCAAAAGACGTGCGGTGCTCCTTTCAAAGGGATCCTAGAAAATGCAATATGTCCGTCATGAGAAAGTTGATTAGCATTTGTGTGTATGCGACTGATAACTCTTAAAAGAGCGGACGAAAAAAGAATGTTGTCAATGTGTCTCTCTACTCTGATTTTAATTACCACTTATCATTACAGAATTTTGGTAAGCATGAAAAAGGCTCCCACGCTGGAACCTGTTAGATGAAGTTACCTGCTGAGTAAACACTCAATTTCCTTGTCCAGATTCTGTATTCACGGAGCAACTTGTCTCTGTTTTGGATTCTGGGATAGATCTTATTAGCCCTGCCAAATATACCTGTTACTAGGAACTAATAACTTGACACATATTTGATAAATCATTCTCCTGTGAATATAATTAGTATATATTTTATAAACCTGACCATTTGGGGATAATTTTATTTTTAAAGTTTCTAAATATACATTATTGAGAATGAGGCCCTACATCAGAGTCACTTCTACTAAGGTACCGATGCCCCAAACAACACTCAGTCTGAAATGGCTGTCAGCGTTATGTGATGCGACATTTGGTGCTGGAACACAACACTGTCATTGTCTTAACTAAAATAGCAGCCATGACTGGAAAGAGTTTTATAGGTTGAAGTTACGAGAAATAAGAAGCATTTAAAATAATAATATTGAGCTTTAAGTTAGACATGATGCAGGAGTCAAACTATTAAATGTTAAATTGTTGAAAGGACTGCTGAATTTTTAAAAATAATCTTTTCAAACTAGACTATCTTTTAACATCTAAGGTATTTATTTTTTGACATTTGTAAAATATTACCATTTTTTGACATTTGTAAAATATTGCCATCATGAATATTTTAAGAATTGGTACTAGTGTTATGTATTTTATGGGAAAGGTACTATTTTTCTATGTTATATGATTCATAAGCTCAACCAAATTCTTAAGTATAATTTTATTATTCTTAAACTCCCATTTTCTTCCAGTTAAATATATTCTTAATTTTATACAAAGGAATGTAAGAGTAGGGCAAAAATTCATGTAACAGATATTTGAAATGCAATGAACTTGACTACAGAATTATCTATTCCCTTAAGCAATGCGTTTCAGTAATTTTTCTCAGGTAACGCCATATGTACTTACTGTACTGGACAAAATTCAATGGAGGAGAAGTATAGTCAATGATTTCGAAAACCGTAACTGGAACCAAAGAAATGCATTGGCCTTAACATGAAACAAGATGCCTCAATACAGTAAAAGTAATGAAAAATAAATTTAGCACAAATCATTATTAACAACATTAAATAACAAAAACACTAAACTTATTAAAGATGAAAGGGTAAGTGGCAGTTAACTGATCATTTTTAAACTATTCCAAGAAAACCCTACAGTCTACGGCTTATTTTCCTTCGTGCATAATATTATGTAGGAAACAATTTTTCAATTCATGCAATAATATTTATACTGCACTTTTCCATATAAATGTGCTCATAAATATTAATCAATTCCCACAACACTGTGAGAAAGCTAAGAATTATCCAGAGTTGACAGACTGAGAGCTTAAAATGATGTTGGGCTATGATGCCAAGGACTGCTGAGGGAATTAATAGGAGAGCTGACAACAGAGTCAAAATCCTGGCTCCTGGCTGCTGCCAGGGTGAAGGGAACTGTCACAAGCTTCCCCGTCCTGTCCTGACTCCCGCGCTCTGCGGTGACACCAGGCCTCACGGGCACCTTCTCCTCTGTTACCCCGGCAAGGTCACAGTCTTCTAGCCTCGTTCTGAGGTTCAGTCCTCCTCCACAGGGAACATAAAGAGCACTTTCAAATCCGTTTTTCAGAAACCCGCTTCAGTAGGGCATCCCTAAGTCCGAATGACACAGACTATTTAGAGCCAAGAAGGACTGTCGTTGCATTCTGCGAAGCTAAAACCAGGACACCGGGACTGACTTCTCTGAACTCTCAGCGATGAGTATCTTTGCACACTTTTAATCTGAGGAAGCTTGCAGTTTGTATGCGGACGCTGGTGACTAACTGTCCCGGTGACTCAAGACCTGAAGGTCTCTCGGCACAGAGGACTTGCTGTGTCAAAACTAGGGGGATGGGATCCCTGGGTGGCGCAGCGGTTTGGCGCCTGCCTTTGGCCCAGGGCGCTATCCCGGAGACCCGGGATCGAATCCCACGTCGGGCTCCCGGTGCATGGAGCCTGCTTCTCCCTCTGCCTGTGTCTCTGCCTCTCTCTCTCTCTGTAACTATCATAAATAAATAAAAATTAAAAAAAAAAAACTAGGGGGGGTCCCAGGCAGACCCAACTGTTGGTTGTCTAACCTCTAGGTAATGAAGTACGCTGATGCTTCTTCGTTTTATGTGACTGGTGAGATGAACGTAAGCAGGTGTCTTATTTCTGCAGGTAATCAGATAAACATTCGGTAAAACGAAATTTGAGCAAAAATTTCCAAAGTATTTCTTAAACATACCCGGTAGTGAGCTGTGGCCAAATCTTCATAGGTAGTAAAAATCTCACCTACAGTAGTCAAATTGCCGTGGGGTAGGACCATCGGTGTCCATAAATCCCATACTGAGAACTCAAGATGCTATCCTTAGGGATCCGACGGGAGACGTCTAATTCCCATGTCCCACCTCCAGGACTCTTCCCATCTGTGGCCCTGCCCTTAGCCATCCTATTGTAGAGCCCTCAAGAGTCCTAAAGAGTCAGGGACATGGGAAACTGCGCAAGGTTCTCCAGGACACACAGGGGTCGGAATGGCTACCCCGGTTCTCTGCCGTGGCTCCCCGACCTGTCGAACCCTCTAGGTGAGATCCTCTCCTTGAGACTGTAGTCTGGCTGGCTACGACCCGGGAAGCCGGAGGCGCTCCCCCCTCTGGGGTCTCTCATCATCCCCTCCTTTGTCAGTGCTCAGCCAGGAGGACAGAAGTAGACATCAGGCTCGTTTCAACCACCCAAGGTGGTCTCAGTGCTCACCTGGGCCCCTCTGGTGCTCTTCTTCCCACCTCCTTGTTGAACTCTTCCCTCCTTTTGGGAGAGACACCAGCTGTGATGTCATCAATCACCCACTTCTCCACCGTGGATGGAAGAGACCGCTGGGTCCCCTGGTCCCCTGGTTCTGGCTCTTCTACAGCGACTTCCTAGCCGTGTGACTAGGAGCAAGTTTGTTTGTTAATCTTGTTTTTCCAACCTTTTTTTTTTCTTTTTAAACTTTGTTTCCTCGTCTGGAAAAATGGGGATTTTTATAGGATTTGCAGATATAGGCTGTTCTGAGGCTTAAATAAGTTAATAGATGTGAGATGCTTATAAAAAGTTTGACACAAAGTAAACCTTCACTAAGTTAGTTAATAATATTTTTAATTTTGTTGTGATTATTTAAACACGAGCTTTGAATTATAAAAACAGTAATAGTAACTTTTTGTTTGTTTCTCAGAAGCTGGTCCTTACAACAGAAAGCCTTTCTTTTAAGATTCTTGTTTCTGGCAAAGACTCAAAAGTCTACTTTGAAACTCGGGTGAAAAAATAACTCTTCATTTAGGTTCTTTTGTTTCCTTCTCTCCCTAAGGACCTAGATCTCAGTCTTTTGCTCCACCTCCAACTATGAGAGGAGTGTCCCTCAGTACCAAATTAAGGAGCAAAGAGAAGAAAAATTACTAGGTGATATTATTGCCCTTTGCCAGTTACGTGACCTTGGCAAGTGGCTTAAATCCTGAGCCCTGGGTTTCCTCGTCTATGGGGATAATAACGATTCAGTGATCGAGTAAATCAATCAACAAAAACTTGCTGAGTACTGTGCTTCAGAAACCTTGTCTGGTCCATAAAAACAAGAACCAGACCCAGTCCCTGCCCTCACAGAGTTTATAGCCTCGCATAAAAGAGATTAAACCAACAATCACAGACAAATCTAGTAAGTTCAATTGTCTTGAAAGCAGTAAAAGGGACCTCAGCCTGGTCAGGGTGTCCTCCTGAGGCAGGGACACGTAAGCTGAGACCAGGGGTGGGGAGTGAGGTGCGCTGGGGTAGGGGGAAGACGGATGGCGACGGAACTTAGCCAGCTGTCTTATTTCCGTAGGTAATCACGCACACATGGGGCAAAGTTAAATTTTGGTAAAAAAATTTTGAATTTGTCATAGTAAAATAATGCCATGTGCAGAGGTGTGACACCGTAAGGAATCTTGGGACTTCCCAGAGGCTGAAACAGGGCCGTCGCGACTGGAATGAACAAAGGGAGGAGCGGGGGCAAGAGGTAAGGAGGGAAGGTCGAGGGGCCAGATGTGCAGGCTCTATGGACTCCAGACTGTGAAAATGTAATGAGATAATAATAATGAAGATAAAATTTTGGCACATAGTAACCTTTCACTCAACAGTGATTTCTTCCTGCAAACATAGAGTTCCTTACCTTCATCATCGTTTTTCTTAGTGCTCTTAATTTTTCAGTACATTAAGCTGAGTCACTTCACTCGCACATTCCCATTTTCCATGTATCTCCTCCAGTCTATGACCATTGCCAAATAATGCAAGATTTTTTTTGAAATTACTCGTTTTTTCCTTACAGTATGTTATGATGGGGGTCATATATATGAATATATACAGATTTATGTGTCCTACTCATATATACAAGTTTATAAATGTTAAACAGTAAAGAACAAAATTACTTTTTGTCCTTTAAATTACTGAGTAGTCTGCTCTATTCCGGAGCATTCCGTATCACCTGTCATTCCACACTTCACATATTTTACTTACAACTGTGGTGTCTTTCTGTAGATTTTAAAAATTATTCCATTACTAGATTTTTAGGCTTTATTTTTTTTAACAAATGAGAACGTTGATTTTTAAGATCTATTTCGGTCTTTGTACGACTACACTGATAAAGAAGCCCATGGTATGAGATAGCCCAGAAATACCATGCTGAATTGTCCCTGATTGGTCTAAAGCCTTTGTTCCATTTCTTTAGAAGATGGAAGCTAGTAAGTGAACCTAACTGCTCAAAGGTCACATTTCAGATGAACCTTCACGTGTGTTTTTCTCAGACTTAAGTGGGGCGGTAACGTGGCTGCACCGGATGTCCTGGCAGACACAGGCGCTAACCATGAGTATGTTGTCATAAGAGTGCTCTGCGCACTGATTCTCGAAGTTAAAATAACAGCAGCAACAACAGCAATAAAATGTCTTTCACTTTGCTGCCAATGTGAATCTGAACTTGTCAAAGGTGTTGGTCAGAGAGAAAGAAGTAGGAAGACAATACTATAAATTACTTTGACGATACGCATCTGCATTCTCTTGAAAAATTCATCCCCCAAACAGTAAACATGGTTTCAGCTTCCCAAGAATAATTCTACGTGGTTCATATGTCAGATCGACTTTCCAAAAAAACATAAGGAATGAAATCTAGAAAGTCTTCATGTTTACCACATTAGATTCATGAAGTAATTCACACAAAAACAGGCCCATTACACATTGTACGTATGTGTTTTTACCTGTGATACAGGTGCTGTGTTTCACCTTCCCTACAAAACAGAGAGCTGAGGCTCAGAGAAGTTAAGTAACTTACCTGGATCACACAGTGTGGGTCAAGCCCAAAATTGTTGCCAAGGCATCTGATGCTGAAGGCCTGGTTTCTTTCCTGGCAGTGGAAGGATCATTTCCAGGAAGACTCACCTGACAGTAAAAATGCGGCCCTGAAACTCCAGTCCTCTGCACCCCGGAGCCCAGGGCTGCAGGCCTTTCCTTTCACAAAGATTCCTGTCACCTTCAATCAAACCCGCAGGCAAAGTGGTCTTGAAATCCCAGGACTTCCTGGCCACCCCATGCATAGCTGTCATTTGACCTTTGTACGTAGGCTCTAGGCTCGCAGTGTGGATTTCATTTGATCCTTATTACGGCCTCTCTCTTCTCTGACTGAACTACGGTGGCCCCTGACTTCCTTCCTGATCCTTGTATTCACTTGCACGTTCCCTTACTCAGTGAACAAACAGTTCCCGACTACTTCCTACACACCAGGGACTCTGGGGCCACCACAGAAAGCCCGTGCTTCGTTCAGAGATGCGGAATCACCTTGCTTGGCCGCACATCTCCATGCAAACCCTGCCCAGGACCAAACGCCTTCATTTGTTCCACCCACCAGATCAACCCTACTCGCAGCAGTTGCACAAAGCCAGACACGGTTGTGTCTTAACAAGACAGTGTACATCAGACAATGCAAACTGCAGGGAAGAGGCTTTCTGACCCAGGAGGAGGGTGTCACGTCTTCTGGATACCCTCAACCTTTGAGCGGTTATGAACATGGCATCCCAGGATTTGCTATATTTTCAAGCTAGAGGTATTTAACTCGTTGGGCAACACTGTTGTTCATGCTTAAGGTCAAAGACAATAAAACACTCCCATTAAGGACAGTGTTGTTCCATTTCTAAAGCCCCTTAGCCAATTAAAAAAAAAATCTAACCAGCCTGAGTTCAGTTATTGGATACAAAAATATCCTACAGAGTTTGGAAAGGATTCCTAATTAAAAAACAAAAAACAAAAAACAAAAAAAAACAAACATTGGTTGTGAGAGGCGGGGAGTTATGGTGCCAGACTTTCTGTTAGGATTTAATCCCCACAACACCCCATAAATGAATACCTTATTTTGTTAGACTTTCAAATTTGTGAAATAGAGAAAACACAGGGGAAAAAAGCACATGAAACTTAAATTTACAGCTTAACAAACTATTGCAAAATGAACACGCTGGTAACACCTACTCAGATAAAGAAACGGAATATTCCTGATGGAAATTCTGCAGGACCCTTCCACATCATAGCACCATCCACTCCCCAGAGCCAAACACCTCCCCGGCTTTCATGGAATTCAACTTCCTTCCACTTCCTTATGGCTGCACAATCTAATTAACTATCCATCTCTAAAAATATCATTTAATTTTGACCATTTGTTGGGGGGGGGTCATACAGTAGCTGTTCCATTCTGCTGGGCCTCTTCTGCTTGACATTATGTCATTAGGAGTCATCTGTTTTGTAACATGTGTCAGAGGGCCCTTCACATTCACCTCCATGGTATAAATTTGGTTGAATGCACCACAACTGTGTATTCCTCTGGGCTGCAACTTTTGGATTGTTTCCAGTTTGGGACCATTTTGCACAAACAATGAACTGCTTCACATATGCCCCTGCTATACAAGTGTACACATTTTTCTCTCTAGTAGTGAAATTTCTGGGCTGTGGGTTCTGGGTTTCCTCACCTTCACTGGATATAACAAAGAGGTTGTGCAGATCGGTACCTCTACCAGCAGCTCATGAGTTCCCGCGCTCCACATCTTCATCTGACTTGTATTATTAGGCTTTTAATTTTTGCCAGTCTGATGAAATGTAGTATCTCACTGAGGTTTTAGTTCTGATTTTTTCAGGTTTCTAATGACACCGAACATCTTTATTTATATTCCATGTGTGTGCCCTCTTTTCTGAAGTGTCTACTTGGGTATTTTGCCCAAAGAAGAAGAAATAATCATTCCTATAAACTAAGTAAAAAAAAAAAAAAAAAACTTCAGGAGAGAGTGATCAATAGGACAAGTGATGCTTATTGGTAAAATAAAACGAGGACTGAAGATTGACTATTGGGTTGAGCAAATGGATATCACTGACGACTTAGAAGATTGGTGGCATGTTGGGGGGAAAAGCTTGTGTGCTTAAGAGAGCATGAGAGGAGGGATCAGAGGCAATGAGACAAACTATTTCAATCAGTTTTCATGAAAGGGGGCCAGAGAAATGGAATAATCCGTCTTAAGATGAGAAAAGTAACAGCATGTTTGTATGATGGTGAAATGATTTAGGAGAAATGAAAAATGTAACAGGAAAGGACAGTAAAGTATTATTGCACAGCAGCATTAAGGACTCATTGAAATACATGTGCAACGGTTGTATGTATTTTCTTCTGCCGGGATTAGTTGCTCAGGCCTAAATACAGAGAACAAAAAAGAGTTGGATTTAACTCATGCATCTGTTACCCACTGCTGCATAACAAGTAACCCCAAAACTCAGTGACTTAAAACAATATTTATTATCGTTCAGGAATCCACAGTCAGCTAGGTAGTCTTGCTGATATGAACCAGGCTTGGTTGATTATGGCTGGGCTCACACAGGGCCGACGGTCAGCACATAGGTCGCTGGGGACTCAAGGATTCTGGATGGCCTTGCTCACATGTCTGATAGTTTACTGGCTATAGGCTAGGAGGACTTGAGTGACTGAGATAAGGATTCATAATCCGTTTGGGTAACCGACTTTATTCACACGGCAGTAGCAGGGGTTCCAAAACGAGTGTAGATTCCCTTAACACCTCTTGAGACTCAGGCTCAGAACCGACAAAATGCCCTCCCCTCCATGCTGCTGATCAAAGCAGCTCACGAGACTAGACCAAATTCAAGGAGAAATCGATTCTATTCCTTACGTGAGGGCTGCAGAGTCATACTGCAAAGGGTATAGATAGATACAGGGAAGGATTACGTTGTTTTTTAATATCTGCTACTACCAGAGCGTGAGTTTTCACTAGTTTGAAGAGGTGAGAAAGCAATACGGGGATTAAGGATGTATCAATTAAGTGATTATAATGATACTCGATGATTATTCAGCTGGGGAAAAAAAAACCAGAACATAATAGCAATGAAAGACAGTGCAAAGGAGGTGGCAATCATTGGGTTGTAGATACCAGTGCAGCTCAAAGGACTGAAGTTGGAAACAAGGACATGAGCTAGAGGAACAGAAGAGGGTAGTAACTGTGTGAGTGAGAAGATCGTCATAGATGAGTTAAAAAGAATTAAAAGGCTCGTCTATTATAATCATTAAAAAATAAGAAGTAGAGATGAAAAATTACAATGAGCCAAGAGCTAAAATCAAGGCATGGGAAATGTGAAGGGAGAGCTGAGACAGATTGATAAATATATATAAATATTTAAATATGCAAACATACGTGTGTAAATATATGTAATCTCACGCACGCACACATGTGCAGGGGGCAGGGCAGGAGAGAGAGGATCTTAGGCAGGATCCACGCCCAGCACAGAGCTTGACACAGGGCTCGATCTCATGACTTGGAGATCAAGACCTGAGCTGAAATCAAGAGCCAGACACCTACCTACCTGCGTCACCCAGGAGCCCCTGGAAATATTTTTCGAAATTATGTATATATATCTCGTGCGTTGGGACAGACCTGTAAGAACAACCGTCCAACTTACAGTCATTACTTCTCGGAAGACAAATAATGTATTGAGTAACGGTGAAAGGAAATTTTCACTTTCATTCTATTTGCTTCTTTTTTTTTTTTTTTTTGCTGTTTCATCACATGTGCATATTATGCATCAATAACTTTAGTCTAGAGGAAAAAATCTGAAAGGAAAGTGAGATAGAGCTTTAAGAAAAGCAGAAGTGCCTGGCTTCCTGTCACATAGATCAGGATTTGAATTTCATCTTGAAATGAGTATGTTCTTACCTACTTCTGTGTTTTGATGATCAAATGAGGTCATTATTTAACATCCTTAACACGGTATCTGGCACGTAGAAGGAGCTCAATAATGTCTGGTATTTATGCACCCACTGAGCAGCCCCCACCCACATGCAGACGCAGCCCGTGCACGTGTGCCTACTTGCACGCCCCAAAGAGAGGGGGGGATGGAGAAGGACACGTGAGGACCCAGAGACTCCGCAGCACGTGTGTACTCTCCTCAGAGTGCTTTCAGTTTGGGGGTGAAAAAGAAGAAAAATAAAATAAGGAGAAAATGGACATGTTTTTTATATTGCCTAGCTGGCTAATTTCCAGAAGGGACTAATAATAAATTATGCATTTATTGACAACTTCACTATCAGGAGCATTTAGTCCAACATTCTCATTAAGAACACTTTGCATGTCCAAATGACATTTTAAAAATACAGCTCTAAGAACAGGAACCAATCACAGCGAATACTTTCCAAGGGCCAAGAGTCATAATGAAGAGAGTTTAGTAGGCAGTGTTATCTCAATATAGACAGAATCTATGAATAGGAACTAAGAGAATTCTGCGAACCTCATGATAAAAGATCAGCGTAATTAAAATAAGTATTTTTCTAAATGATGTACTACTAAAAATTAAGTGTTGCTGGGCTAATTCCTAGGTTCCCAAAATGTTGGCTTAGGCCATTTTTACCCTGTGATTGTGTGGCCTGCACGTGAGTTCTTGGTGTGCAAAGTGAAGAGTCTACCAAAGGCCAAATGGAAAATTAGTGCCTGATACTTATACTAGTATTTGACAGAACTAAAAATGAATGGCTGTCAAAACACTGCCTGCAATTATGGCTCCAAGAGATTAAAATCTTTATTATAAACCTGTGAAATGGAAATTCTGATTTATTGACTACTGAGAACATGGGATCCAGAGTCCGACACAGTGCCTCCTGCCTCCAAGTTAAAGCTTCCCCGGCCTCATTCAAAATTTCACAATGAAAAACACAAAACAAAACAAAACAAAAAAATTTCACAATGGAAGAAAATGTAGAAATTAGGAAATGGAAATTCATTCATTCATTCAATGGACATCATGTACAGGTTGTGTGCTAGGAATTGAGATACAAAGACGAACAAGACATAGTCCCCGATATAAAATAACTTACACCTACTAGAAAACAGATACAGGTACAGCAATAATTTATTAATCTTTTCACTTTGCCAAGAAAAGAAAAACTGTTAATAGTCAATGTCCAGGGGTTACCTGAGATTTTTCTGGGACAGAAATCCTAGATGCCTACAATTGGGTTAAATATGTCAACACATAATAAATCATTTCTAAGACTACTGATACTCTTTTCCACATTGCTTTTCAAAAGGGCTGGCGTGGAATATTTTTGTTAGAGGGAATAAAAAAAAAAAAAACCAATAGTGGAGGAGGGTGGATGAGCAGGAGATATGCAATTGTTCATGCCTTTTTTTTTCTTTTTTTAAAGATTTTATTTATTTACTTGACACGTAGAGCACAAGCAGGGGGAGTGAGAGAAGGAAGGGAGAAGCAGGCTCCCCATTGAGCAGGGGCGGCTCCATCCCAGGACTCAGGGACCAGGACCTGAGCTGAAAGCAGGTGCTTAACTGACTAAGCCACCTCGGCGCTCACTCCTGTGCCCTTTTATTCAAATATTAAATAAATATCATTACTTTTAAGAAAATTTTCAAACATCTAATTTTACAGATAAGAAAAATGAGACAAAGTAATTAAAGAATCAAAAAATACAAACTTGGAAGAGGTACTCGTTATTCATTTAATGTCACTCCTGTACATCATGAGAAATACATAATTGGAGAAAGATCAAAAACAAAAATACACAGGTGAGATACATTCAGTCATTTAAGTCAGAAAAGTAAACATCCTGCTCAAGAGCTCTGGAGACAAAGAATTTATGGGTCCTTTCAGAGCCAGGAGGAACTCCACAATGACCGCGTCATGGTTTGTATGGAATTCCTGAAATATGTGCATATTTGGATGCCCTTGAGGACTGCAAATTTTAACACATTTAAATATCTGAAAATTTGGTATCAAAACATTAGTGGAAAAAGAGGAAAGAAGAGCCATGGATGTAACCACCATTTCTCTATGCTCACATATTTTTTGCTACTGTTATCACCAAAATGCTAACCAGCCTCCAAAAATACCTCCTAGATTTCCCATAATCCCGTAGGAACACCAAACCCTAGATAAGAAGGCCTGACTTAAATGTACCCATTATCCTTCGTTTAGATATTTTGCCCATACTAGTATAGTATTAAGAGTAACAGATTTCTTTGTTTCCAACTTTCCCCACCACTTAAGAAAGTAGTGCAAGTTTTCTCTAAGACCCAGCCCGCAGAGGAAGATTTCCTGTAGCAGAAGAGACAATCTCCTGGTTTTGCAGTCCAGACTCTTCAGGTAGAAAAATAGTCTTGGATGCTGCATTAGTTTTCAGGGCTTCCATCACAAAATACTGCAGACTGAGTGGCTTAAGCAATGGAATTGCATCTCTCACGGTTCTGGAGGTTAGAAGTCCAAGATTAAGGTGTCAGCAGGTCTGGTTTCTTCCGAGGCCTCTCTCCTTGGCTTGCAGACCACTGCCTTCTTGCTATGTCCTCACACTGTCTGTCTTCCTCTGTGCTTGGTGCCCCCCCCACCCCCCGGTATCTCTTTGTGGGTCCAAATTTCCTCTTCTTATGAGGACATCAGTCAAATTGGATCAGGGCCCACCCTAGAGCTTCATTTTAACTTAATGACTTCTTTATAGGCATCTCCAAATATAGTGACTATAGGTACGGCAGGGGCGGGGTAGGGGGGCGAGTTTTAACATATTAGAGGGAGGCACACTCAGCCCATAACAACCACCAGGACGCATCCATTTTTCAAGTTCTGGGCTTTCTGAAAGAAAAAAGTTAATTAAAAAAAAGTTAATTAAAAAAGTTAAAAGATTTTTTTTTTAAGTTGGTTTCAGAATAGACATAAAATACATGTCTCAGGTAGCGTTGCCGAAACGTAACCAACAAAAATAAAGCACATCGATTGCAATCGAAGCCAGCTGTGGCTGACGCTGTGGGCCCCGGGCCGGAGGCGACCGAATGCCGACAGCGATGGACGAGCAGGTGTGGACGCACCGGCCAAGCCCACGGGTCTGTTCCCAAAGCCTCAGGCAATACGTGGGCCTGGCTGCCGTCTACAGCCCCCACCTCCCAGAAGGAGGCCGACAGCCCACGAGAAACTCGGTGTAAACTGAACTAGCTGCGTTCACCCCGAGTTTATCCATATTTTTTTTCCAACTTAACTGCTGGGAAATCAAGACTTCCCATCATATGCTGCAGAAGTAGATTATTTGAATCTGACCCTGAAATTCAACATTTGTCCTAATTAATTAATTTCAATCCACTGCTACATCCTTAAAGATCTTCCTGAATCATAAATCATTTAGTATTTGAGCTCTCTCTGCAGGAGCAGCTCATTTCATACTTTAAACATTTAGGTATTTATTGAGATACCTTCATGAGACGTTTCCTATCAAAGGACTTCATCCCACCATACTCTCTCCCTTCACCATCAAAAATAAATACACTCTGGACGCCTGGGTGGCTCAGCAGTTGAGCCTCTGCCTTTGGGATCGAGTCCCGCGTCGGGCTCCCCGCAGGGAACCTGCTTCTCCCTCTGCCTGGGTCTCTGCCTCTCTCTGTCTCTGTCTGTCATGAATAAATAAATAAAATCTTAAAAAATAAAATAAAATAAACACACACAAAAATAAATATATACACAGGAAAAAACCACAGTAAAATTTCTATGTAGGTGTCTCTTCCTGTGGCAAGAACAGAAAGGGAGAGTAGAAAAATCACTTTTTTTTAAATTAAGAAACTTCAGGGATTTAAAATTCCTAAAGAAATCAAATGAAAAATCTTCCTCATGCAGATCTACCGCCATCTTACGGCCACCGCCCAGTATTACAAATCAGCTTTTGGTTCTATTTAGCTAAATGACTAATATTTAAGGGCTACCGAGTTTAATGTTTAGGCTTTTATGTATTTTATCTTTTTCAAGTTACTAAATAAACTTCATTGTTTTCCCTTAAGCAAATTAATGGAAAGATGTGGAGAGCAGATCATATAAAAAGTTAACGTTACAATGTTTACTTTGGGGTATTTAGAAAAACGCATTTTTTAAAAAATGTTTTCTGGGGAGTGGGGAGAGAATCTTAAGCAGGCCCCATGCTCAGGGCCAAGCCCGACGAGGCCTTGATCTCATGACCCCTGAGATCATGATCTGAGCTGAAATTGTGAGTTGGAAGCTTTTATTTTTAAGATTTTATTTATCAGAGAGAGCGAGTGAGCACCAGCTGGGGGAAGGGGTAAAGCGAGAAGCAGGCTCCTCGCTGAGTACGGACCCCGACGCGGGGCTCGACCCCAGGACCCCGGGATCATGACCTGAGCCGAAGGCAGATGCTTAACCGACTGAGCCACCCGGGTGCCCCAGAAAAACACATTTTAAACTAACGAAAGAATAAACAAACAGACCTCCCCCTGCCATTTAGGGATCTCTCAAATACAAACACAATCTGCCACATTTGACCCGAGAGCATCGGTCAGGGGCAAATCTCCTACCGACTGTACTAGTTGCTGAGACTCCTTAAGAGACCACCACAGACGCAGGGGCTGAGGTCCAGCATCAAGGTGCCAGCTGGGAAGGTTTCAGGTGAAACCCTTCTTTTTTTAATTGCATGTGCATATCCGGTGTCATTTCCTCTCTTTGTACGGACACCCTCATGTTAAATGAGGGCTCTACTCTGCTGACCTCATTTAACCAACCTCAAAGTCCCTATCTCTAAATATAGTCATATCGGGGCTTAGGGCTTTAGGGTATGAATGGGGGCGGGGAGGGGAGCCCTGCGACTCGGCCTGCGACACTGACATATTTAATGTATCACTCCAAGAACAGAAGTCAAGTGGCCGAGGAACACTGAACTCTTGGTTGATAATAGAACAGCTGTGGTACTTTATCAGCACACGTACAAAGTTTTATCAGTACAGTATGAAAAATTCAGCTTTTGCTTAATGTACAGGGAAAAAAGGAAATATTTTTAGGTGAAAATAAGCCTATGAAACAAAAAAAGCCTTTTAGTTGAAAATAAGCTCTATGGGGATCCCCGGGTGGCGCAGCGGTTTGGCGCCTGCCTTTGGCCCAGGGCACGATCCTGGAGACCCGGGATCGAATCCCACATCGGGCTCCCGGTGCACGGAGCCTGCTTCTCCCTCTGCCTGAGTCTCTGCCTCTCTCTCTCTCTCTCTCTCTGTGACTATCATAAATAAATAAAAATAAAAAAAAAAAGAAAAAGAAAATAAGCTCTATGAAACAAAATACAAAACATTTGTATTTAAGTGCAGGGTCAGGAAAGGAGTTGGGGAGGGAAAGGGGACCGTGGCACATGCTCTTAAAGGGACTCAGACTGAGGTTTGAGGTATAGGCCAGGAAAAGCGGATACAGCTCCAGGAGGGCTAAGAGCTCTCGGGATGCCTGGAGCGCACGGTTGGCTCAATTCTGGCCCAGAATGTGCACGTCTAGACTCCCTAGCACAGAGCTCTGGGACTGGACGTGAGGAACACAAGAAATGTAACAGCGGTCACGCCGCAAGGAGAAATGTCTGTCAATGGGCCTCTCCCAGGGGTAAGGGCCAAGTGCAGTCCCAGGGACACCCACATCATGAAAACCAATTCTTCTGTACTTTCCCCTCCAGCGACGGATGCACCTGTTACTAAGGTTACAGGTTACTAAGGTGAGTCCCTAAAGAGCCTATTCGCCCGGTCAAACCGGATGCCCTTCAGGGAAACCTGTGGCCTCTACCTGGTGGTTTGACCTTGGCAGGAATAGTCTGGGGGTCGAAGAAGAACACTAAGGTCCATGCTCCACGGACAAGACAATCGTAAGAGGGGAATAGGGACAAGCTGTGAATCAATCCAGGTTCTTCTCTTTTGGTTTTTTGTTTGTTTGTTTGTTTGTTTCTAAAGATTTTATTTATTTGTGGAAGACCCAGACAGACAGAGAGAGGCAGAGACACAGGCAGAGGGAGAGGTTTTTCTCTTCTGATTCACAGACGTTAGGAGCACGGTTGTTGGACTCTTAGTGAACAGCTCAATCTTCTTGCGGATTGTTTCCTCTTCCTGCTCCAGAGAGATCTGTTTGGGGCGTTTAAGAGTTAGAACGGAACAACTATACATTTTATTCAAATGGGCCCACGAGGTATAATAAGTGTCCTACCAAATTGAACTATTTATTGCACTAAATCAATCCCTTGATTGGCCTATTGGTCTCATAAGGTTCAGTATTTCTAAGGGTTAATAGTCATTCTCAATGAATTATATTTTCATTATGTCCTAACTATTGACATTTTCCCCCACTGGACAGTGTTCCTTCAGATTTAACCCAGAAGTAGTTACAAAGATAATAGACTTGCACTTTCTGTTTTTTTTTTTTTTTTTAATGATACTGTGTTTTCTCTTTTGAATAATTTTAAGGATCTCAAAGTCCTGGCCTTTCACATGGGTTCTCAAAATCAAATGGTTTAAGCATCCATCGTGACTTTCATCCTATGGGCCTAAATGGCACCCCGGGGACCAGGGGCCCGGGTGGCTTGGGGGCAGGGTCGGCGGGTGGGCCCGGGAGAGGGGTGCGGGGGGGAGCCGGGGGCGGGGGGGCGGGGGCGGGGGCGGGGGGAACGTGCCCGGGTGTCCGAGGCCCCGCCCCCGCCTCTGGCCACGCCCCGCTCCCTGGCCCCGCCCCCCAAGGCTCGGCCCTCTCCCTCCGCGGGCGCCCTGCTCCCTGGCCCCGCCCCTTCCCGCCGAGCTCCGCCCCGCCCCTCCGCGGGCGTCCCGTCCCTGGCCACGCCTCTGGCCCCGCCCCGCTCCCTGGCCACGCCCCTTCCCGCCGAGCTCCGCCCCGTGCCTCCGCGGGCGCCCGGCTCCCTGGCCCCGCCCCGCTCTCTGGCCACGCCCCTTCCCGCCGAGCTCCGCCCCTTCCCTCCGCGGGCGCCCCGCTCCCTGGCCCCGCCCCGCCCAGGCCACGCCCAGGCCACGCCCCTTCCCTCCGCGGCGCCCCGCCCAGGCCCCGCCCCTTCCCCGCCCAGGCCCCGCCCCTTCCCGCCGCTCCCGCCCGCGCCCGCCGGGCTCGCCGCGCAGCCATGGCTCAGCACTTCTCGCTGGCCGCCTGCGACGCGGTGGGCTTCGACCTGGACCACACTCTGTGTCGCTACAACCTGCCCGAGAGCGCCCCGGTGAGTGGCGCGGGGCAGCTGGGTCCGCGGGGCCTGCCGCCGCCCCGCCTCTGCGCGGAGCCCGCCTCCCCCGCGGCCGCGCGGAAGTGAGCATCCCCGGCCCCGCGCGCGGCCGGCCCCGGGGGGGGGGGGGGAGGGGAGCCCGCGGGGGCGGGGGCGGGGGCGGCGGGCCGCAGGGGGGAGGGCGGCGGGCGGCCGGTGCGCGCGTCAGCTCGCAGCCCCCGTCCCCGGGCCCCGGCCGCGCCCCTGCTGAGCGCCCCTCCGTGTCCCCGCGACCACCCGTCGGGGCCGGGACCCCCGCGCCGGGCCCTGGACTCTGGACCGGGTGAGCGCGCCCTGCGCCGCCCGCCGCCCGCCGCCCTCGGGCCCCTGCGCCCGGGCCAGGTCCCGCCAGGGCCCCGCAGGTCCCACCCCTGGGCTCGGAGGGCGGAGGGGGACACAGGTCTGGTTCCGCACCCGCAGGTGAATGGGCCTTCCTCCCCCATCCCTCTGGTTCCATTAGAAAACTGGTTGTAAAGGAATTCACGGGATTTTAGTCAAATGTCTAAGCATCTCGGCCGGAAACCAGGAAACCAGCTGCCCAGGAGCCCGGCGGCCGGGGCGGGACCCGCACCCGCACCCGCACCCGCAGGCACCGCCCTGGGGCCCCCATTACCGGCTCTGTGACCTTGGGCAACTTACAATTCTGTTTCCCCATTTATACAATGACACGAGGAACTGGGTTTACAGCAACAGGCTGCGAGAGTGACCTGGGCAGTAGAGCCCGAGGGCTTAGAGGGCTTAGAGCAGTGCCTGCCCGTCCGGGGCTCCTCTGGGCGCCTCCAGACCACTCCTAGGCCTCACCGTGGGAGGTGAGAGCTCCAGGCCCCAGACACAGACGTCACCGGTGCTGCTGCCCGTCACGGTGAGGCCAGGGTCCCAGCCAGCACTTCAGGGACCCAAAGGTGGTCAAACGGACGAAAAGCCACAGACCCTGTGAAGCCGCCGATGCCCCGTCGGCCCTGGGCTTCGGGGTCCGGACGGCCTCACAGGACCTCGGCTGTCCTGGAGGCCCGGGTGGCCGGGCTGGGGCCTGTGGGTGCATCGTGTCGCACGGCGTGAGCCATTAACGAGTGACCTGGGTCAGGTCAGCTGCGTTGCCCGGGCCCACACGGCCACGGGTTTTATTAGCTCTCAGACAGAACAGCCCAGCTGGCCACGGGGCTTTGGGTCCCTCTGCACCGGGGCCTCAGGCGCACCCCCCCAGTCGGGGCATGTGCAGGCCCCCAGGGGTCTGGACTGGTGGCTCCCCTCCCTCTGGAGGGGTCAGGGGGGACATCATGAGCCACTCCCTTCATGGTGTCTCCACCGTCTTCGCCCTTGTGCCATCTCACGCCCCAAAGCCTGTCACGGGCTCGCTTAGACCAGGGTGAGTTGCTCACGAATCCTCTTCGACGCCGCCCAGCCTGGGCCCAGCCCTCCGTCCTGCCCCAGATTCAAGGGCAGGTGAGGCGGCCTGGGGACCCTCGTCGGAGGGGTACAGGGTGTGGCCGGGATGGACCTTTTGCCTGGTTTTGCTTGGTGTATGCAGTTCTCTAAAAATTTGAGGGCAGCTCTTTACAGACCACCCCCCCCACCATCCCCACCATCCCCACCCCCGTCAATGACAAAACTGAAACAACCAAGGAACAGGTTTGTGTCCTTTATCCAGGAGGGAAATAGTCTGTGAACCGGGGAAGCACCATGCACTGAGGGTGGGCACAGGAGAGCCGTCGTGACGGGGTGCTGGGTGGGTTTAGCATGGGGGGGGGTTAGGTACGTTTACAAAGCCTCGTCAAGTCTTAATGATCTCCAATCCTAAGAATTCAAGAGTAAGAATGATAATCATTCTCGGTTGTTTAACTGGACGCGGATGGTGTGATTCTGCGGCATCGGGACCGCAGCTGCCTGGGGCTCTCGGGGGCAGGTAAGTTGCTTGTAAAGGGGAGTCAACCTGCAGAACTTCACAATTATATAGATATTTCTCCCCCGTCTGCCCCATGAGTGACTCCAGTAGGTTTTCAGGTCTATGAAATTAGGAATGAATAGTGTATTTTATATTTAATCTTTATTTCTTCCCTCTTATTTGTAGCTCATTTACAACAGCTTTGCTCAGTTCCTGGTCAAAGAGAAAGGATATGACAAGGAGTTGCTAACTGTGACTCCTGAGGATTGGGATTTCTGGTAAGTTCTTTTTTTTTTTAAGGTCTTCCTATTCTCTCTGGTTCTAAAACGCTGCTGATAAAATTTTAATGTCTCGTCTCCTATAGAGATATAAAAGTGAAATGTGAAACTGAGTCAAAGGACAAAATGCCTTCTATATTGAAAGTTTCATGTTTCATGATGTGGAGGGTTCTCGAGAAGTTAAAAATAGAGCTGCCCTATGACCCAACAAGTGCCCTGCTGGGGATTTACCCCAAAGATGCAGATGCAGTGAGACACCGGGACCCCTGCACCCCGATGTTTATAGCAGCAATGTCCACAGTAGCCACACTGTGGGGGGAGCCTGGGTGCCCTGGGACAGATGATGGGTACAGAAGCCGTGGTCCTATAGATACAAAGGGACATGACTCAGCCCTCAGGAAGGACAAGTACCCACCATGGGCTTCGACGTGGGTGGAACTGGGGGGGATAATGCTGAGTGAGTTAAGTCAATCAGAGAAGGACAAACCTGGTCTCACTCATACGGGGAATATAAGAAATATATATTCTATATTTTGCACTGAGGGGAAAATTCGAGAGGGAGACAAACCATGAGAGACTCTTGACTCTTCGAAACAAAGGGTCACAGAAGGGGCTTCGTGGCAGATGGTTGGGGTGACTGGGTGACCGGTGCTGAGGAGGGCATACAATGTGATGAGTACTGGTTGTTATATGTTGGCAAATAGAATTTATTTATTTTACTTATTTGTTTTTTAAAGGTTTTATTTATCTATTCATGAGAGACACAGGCAGAGGGAGAAGCAGGTTCTATGCAGGGAGCCTGACGTGGGACTCAATCACGCCCTGGGCCGAAAGCAGGCGCTCAACCAGGCGCTCAACCGCTGAGCCCCCCAGGGGCCCCAGCAAATAGAATTTAAATTAAAAAAAAAAAATGCAATGGGCAATCAAAAAGTTTTATGTTTCATGAATTAAAGCCTTTTCTGCTTTAAATTTAGACTTGTTTAAATATGTAAATAAGCTAAAAGCTTACTGACTAATTTGGATATTTTTGTGTGGCTGAAGTTTGTCACAAGTTTCAGAGGTTATTAAGAACTATCTCTAAAATGTACATTTTTTTTAAAAAATTTGCTTTATCACCTTTCAAATACAGAACTGTGGAAGAGGAAGCGTCGTCGTGTTTTGGGCGTGTGTCTGAGCTGGGACATTGGGTTTTCTGTAATTTGGGTAGACGTCCCTACGCCTAACTCACGGCTCACTCCTTTCCTGAGAGGCTTGTCCACTTCCCAAGGCTTTTTGTGTCCCTCTTCCTCATCTAAACAACACAATGAAAATCCTACCCTGTGAAGTTGCTCGGTTCACAATAATAATTCTAAAACACACAAAAACATGCAGAAGTGATTCTAGAGCAATGATGTTCATCTCTACCTCTGCCGCGTTTGGTTGGCCCTTTTGTAAAAAGAACAAACATTTGCCGTGTGAAACCGCCGACCCTGGGCAGTTTGCTGTGGACCCCAGTCCCTGATGCTTCTGACGTAGCCCCTCGTCGTTTGTTTGATTCTCTCGATATCCAGTGGCCCTTATACTTCCTTGCTTTTATTATTCACGATAACGGGTCTGTACCCACTTTTATCCCCAAATCCCACAGGCCTTTTACAGCGAGGAACCCAAAACTTCGTTTTTTGACTTTGTTTTAATGGTTTTCAATGACATGCCCTGCCCAGAGGGCAAGTTTTTATGACCCGACCTAAATGGAGCCAATTTCTGAAGACTATGGGAGAGACGTGCCTAAGAACGTTTCTGGTGGAACCTAAACGTGTGCATGTGTGCCTTTTATTTAATGAACGGCATTTGCACATTTTAACATACCTACAGACGTAGCGTGATGTTTCCTTTTTTGTTTTTTCAGCTTTGGATTCCTCTTTTTTTAAAAAAAAAAAAAAAAAGATTGTATTTATTTATTCATGAGAGACCGAGAGAGAGAGGCAGAGACACAGGCAGAGGGAGAAGCAGGCTCCATGCAGGGAGCCCGACGTGGGACTCGATCCCGGGACCCCGGGGTCACGCCCTGGGCTGAAGGCAGGTGCTCAGCTGCTGAGCCCCCCGGGCGCCCCAGATTCCTCTTTTTTAAAAGCATGACGATTTTGCAGACTCAACATGCTGTCTTCCATTTCCTCACATGACAGTTTTCCTTCCTTACCTGCTCTGTGGGTGCTGCTTAATTTTAGGATTCCTGGATTTTCTTACTTGTTTGACTGCCGTCCGGGTCACATGGGTGGGGAGTCCCTTTGCAGCACTGTTTGACTTTTTGAAAATGTAGCTTATTTCTTCTAGGGTTAGCTGCGTCTATGCATTGATTGGTAATCACACTTTTCTGTTTTAGCTGCAAGGGCTTGGCACTGGACCTGGAAGAAGGGAACTTCATTAAACTTGCAGATAATGGCACCGTGCTCAGGTAATAACCTTTACCTGCCAAGTCAGAACTTTTCCTCCAGGACACTTTGTATAGCGTTTGCTTGTTAAGGTTTGGGTCAAATAAGATCATTTTTTTTTTTTTTTTTAATCACAGGACAGATTGTGTGCCTGTGTTTCTTTGTATGAAGTGTTTGAACAGTTTAAATAGCGATCTCAAGGTCTAGTTTTCAGGTTAGCTCGCCCGAAATATTTGCGGGAGGTGCAGTGGAATCCTAATGGCTTGCCCGTCTCGCTGCCCAGAGAACCTGGGGTATGTTGGGTCAGAGAAGCACATGGTGGCCTGGAATAAAATTGGGTTTCTTTTATGGAGGAAGGAGGAGAGAACGGGTGTTGGGGAGGGTTGGCGGTCGGTGCACACCTGCCCTTTCTCCATCCTCGTCCTAAGGGGCAGAGAGCGAGAGCGGGGCCGCCGCCAATTATTTGGTTGCTCGTTTGCACGCGGCTTGCCCTGGGCAGCTGGAGCTACAGGGTCGGGATGCGTGGACGGGTGTCTGCGTGGACGTGTGCCGTGCACAGCACAGCCGTGACCATGACCTTGACCGCGACCTTAGGTCCCTCAGGTGCACTTTGCCGTCTTCGGTGGGAGTTGGAGGCCTGAAGCGAGTCTGTCCGTCCTCCCGGTCACTGTCCCTGCCCCGGGGCCGACCCTCTGCCTCCACCCTGTGGCTTCTTCTCAGCTTCGCAAGGCCCGGCTGGCCTCTGGTGCCCGTGTCCTGCCCTGAGCGGGTCCCGTGCGACCGCACAGTCCCCCGTCCCTCTAGCCTCACAGCCCCGCAGCGCTGTCCCCTTCGGAAGGAGCCCGCCCGGATTTCCCGTTTGTCCTCTCGGTCCTCGTGTCCCGGTTGTGTCACTGCCGTGGCCCCAGGCCGGTGTCATGGGCTCACGTGGGTGTCTGTGGACCACTCTTCCCCGCAGAGCTCAGCGCCGCGTCTTGGGAGGGGGCTGCGCCGCGGGGCGGGTCCAGGGCGGCGGGGACCCCAGGAGGAGTTGGGTCGCGCGGGGCCCGGGCAGGGGAGGCATCAGCGGGCTGGGGGCAGGGGCGCTCACGAGCACTGTCCTGTCTCCCGATGCCAGGGCGAGCCACGGCACGAGGATGACGGCCCCCGAGGCGCTGGCCCACCAGTACGGCGGGAAGCCGTGGAAGCACTTCCCGGGCGACGTGGGACCGGCCGGCCGCTCAGGTAGGCGCAGCGCTGTGGCCTTCCCTGCCCGGGGCCCCCGCGCCGCCCTGCTGCCCTGTCTCCTGCCCCGTGTTTTCTTTCCCTTCTGTTAAGTGACCTCATGTGCTGTCCCGCTGTCGCACTGCGTCAGGAAGCTCTGCGGGTCACGGAAACATGAAGACCCCTCTCGGAACTGACCCTAGGCACTGGCGGCCGTGAGCCGACACATGCCAAGTGCACTATTCTAAACAAATGGGCCGGATTGTGACCGTCTGGTTTTCATTTGTTCTAAATCTCTGGGCCATTCCCCCACACTACGCTTTTGAAGCTCACCTGCTCTCCAGAAAGCGTAGGGACCCGAGGGGCGCCCGGCTGACCCCGTTGCTGGAGGGCGGCTCTTGATCTCAGGTTGTGAGTTCGAGCCCCATGTTGGGGATAAAGATGGCTTAAAATAAAATCTCATAGGTCGCCTGGGGGGCTCATGGTTTAGCGCCTGCCTTCTGCCCAGGGCATGACCCCAGGATCCCGGGATTGAGTCCCACGTCGGGGGAGCCTGCTTCTCCCTCTGCCTGGGTCTCTGCCCCTCCCTCTCCTTGGGTCTCTCATGGATAGATAAATAAAATCTTCAAAGAAAAAAGAAAAGAAAAAAAAAGAAAAAGAAAATGCAGTAACTTGAAAATAGTTGGCGTTACCCCTTGTTACAATTAGGTTTGCTTTGTCACATCCATTGTCTTTTGAGAGTTTGTTTTGATTTTGTCCTGAGATGAAACGAAGCGAGTGCTCCTGGTGGAACACGTGGAGAGGAAGGCAGCCTCCACGTTGGGCGTCGGCCTTCACACACCGAAGGCCCGGTGGCCCTTGGAGGTTAGGTGCATGTCTGGAGAGCACTTTACTCAGCTTGGGACTGGGAACGCTGTGGTCCTTCCAGAAGCAGGCAGGTGTCGACAACGGGTTCCCAGAAAGGCCAGGGCACAGCGGAGTGCTTCACCCTGACATCCATTCACAAACGGCCGGCGCCTTGAAGAAGGCAGCAGGAGAAGAGCAGACCCAGGGGCCCCACAGGTTGCTCACCGCCCTGCCCGCCAGGAGGTGCCACCTCCCGGAATGAGCAGCCCCCTCTGGAGCTCAGCCTAACCCAGGAGGACCTTGGAGGCCACCTGCTCCTAACTGGGGTGCTTAGGGAGGCGTCTCCTACTCATGCACTCAGCGGTCGGGTGGTGCTCAGCGGCTGGCCAAGTGGCACTCAGTAGTCAGGTGGTGCTCAGCGGTCAGTGGCGCTTGGTGGTCGGCCAGGTGGCGCCCAGCGGTCAGTCAGGTGGCGCCCAGCGGCCCGGTGGCAGTGACACATAACAAAGGCCTGTTGTTCCTGCCAATTGGAAGGGAAAGCTGATACCTTTACAAAGAAATAGTGTTTTTTCAAGGCAGAGACATAGAAAAGAAAAAAAGCCTGCGATTCCACAGCCTGGTTAATCTTTGTTTACATCAAAAAAAAAAAAAAAATCATGTGAGCCTATGGTTAGAAAATTTAAATGTCATAGAAAAGAAGAGTCAGTTACGTGATAGAGGTTGTGTCCCGTGGGTTAAATGCTGGGATGCTGCGCCGCCCAGCCGTCCGTCCGTCCATCCGTTCACACACCTCCGTCGTGCCTGCTGTCTGGCCTTTACAGGCGGGGCTGCGGGAATGCTTCTGTACCCGTATGTCTTGCACTTTGGTGCAAATACATACTTTTTTTTTAAGATTTTATCTATTTATTCATGAGACACAGAGAGAGAGAGGCAGAGACACAGGCAGAGGGAGAAGCAGGCTCCATGCAGGGAGCCCACCGAGGACTTGATCCCGGGTCTTGGGGACCACGCCCTGAGCCCCCGGGCGGTCCTGGTGCAAATATCTGGAGGGTAAATTACTAGAGGTGCAGCTGCTGGAAGGACATGTAGGTTTGAGGTTTTGAGCCGTGAGGCCAAGTGGGGCCTTCGTCCAGGAGAGCGTGCTGAGGTGCGCTCCCCCCAGGACACCGAGGGCTGGGCCGTGGGCAGACAGAGGCATTTTACTGGCTGGTGATTTGAGAACCCCGTTTCGGCGCCGCTTTTCCTTAGCAGCCAGTTCCCAGGGAGCGAGTCCCTCCACCCTGTCCCCCAACCGGCCGAGACAGCTTGGCACAGTGGAAGGCACGGGGCAGGGGAGCCGGTGGGCTGGGCCCAGTCGAGTCTATTCCTTCTGGGTAAAGCATGTGGTCCTGGTGTCACTTTGCTCACCCTTCAGTGAAGCCAGTGTCCCCCAGGGGAGCAGGGACGCTGTGCCTGCCCGAGTGCTCGGCCCCCTCGGCCTCCCCGGTACCGCAGTCCGTCACCCATCAGGATGGGCTGTGGTGTGGCCGGGGCTCCTGGGCACGGCCTGCGTGGGCAGCACCAATGCCTGGTGGGACTGGGGCTGATGTGCAGCCTGTTGTATTGAGCCGAGCTCACTGCCTCCCCGCCAGGGAGCCCCCCAGCCGCAGCCTTGTGCTCTGGGGGCAGTGGAGGCCTTGAGGGCCGCGGGGCCCGGCTCCAGGTCAGGACTGAATGGCCAATGGGCGACACTGGGTAGTCTGGCCCTCGGTGGCAGGAGGCGTCCCCAGCCCCTGGAGCTCCTGGGTCACACCCCAGCCAGCACCCGACTGGTGTCTCAGCTCCACCTGGAGCTCCATGTTGGTGGCCACGGAGGGAGCGACACGGGAGGGGAAGAGAAGCAGGGGTGTGAGTGGGGCAATCACATGCCTCCTGCTCCTGGGTGCCCGAGCAGCTGCCTCTGCGGGTCCCAGCCCAGGAGGTCCGAGGACGTACAGGCCGGTGCACCTCGGGCCGCAGCTGTGGCCACCAGGTGCTGAGTGGCCTCACGTGCCCCGGGGACGCCCGGCTCCTCACACCGACAGAGCCCTTCTCACCTTGCACAGGAAGGGAAAACCGTCTAAGAGGTCCTGCCAGTAATTTCAGCTGCGAAGGAGGATAACCCGGAGCGTGATGCCAACCAAAGTATTTTTAGCGGAGGGAAAGGGCACCCAAACCCGCCCAGCCACCCTGTGAGTGCACAGAAGGAGAACTTTGGACTTGGTTTCTTAAACGTTAATGATTTGCTATGAAGACGTGAAGGGCGTTGAGTGATATGTAAAGGGTTGGACATCTGGCCCCTGCATAGGGTTTTCCCCTGATTTGCCTGCGACACCTTTGTTCCAGAAACCCATTCTGCTGTTAGGTCATCCATCTGTCGTTCATTCATTCCCAGACGTTCATGGCGTGCCTGCGGGATGCTGGGTATTGTGCTCCGTGGACACTGGGGAGCAAGGCAGCGGTGTCCCCAACCTCCCGTGTGGCCTGCAGGGGCAGGAAGGGAGGACTTGAAATGAGGCGCTTACATGCAGGCAATAATCACGACCGATCGAAGCCCAGACCTCTGGTTCTCTCTGATTCCTCTTTGTACACGGGCACCCCAGAGCCTCTATGACGTTGGGGTCCCCCCGAGGCAGAGTGGTTGGCCCTGACCCTGGTAAACGGGAGTGAGGTAGTGGAAGGAAGGAATGGGCGGGCTGGATTCCACGGGGACCCCGGAAGCCCCGAGAACACGGCCCCATGCGATCCCAGGGACAGGAGACTTCCTTGGCGCCCACCCACCGGCTCCTGGGTGAGGCTTGCCGCCCGAGACACGGGGACGACTCGGGGACTCCACGGGCTTCGGGGGAAGTGAATGGCACTCGCGTTTGGGGTGGGACGACGCCGTTGAGCGCAGCGGTGGCTGGGATCACCCGGAGCCAGAGGGATGCGACACGGGTCATCAGGTGTCTGCCCGGGGCGGCGGATCCAGGGGTGGCATCTGCCCCCAGGCAGGGCTCCGGATTAACGCTGTCTCAGGGCCAAACAGCGTAAATAAATCCCTCTTCTCCGCAAGATCCTGGGGTGCGTCCTGTGCGCCCAAGTCTTTCCAAGATAAGCACACCATGTCCTTACGTGACGTGATGCCTGCCTGCCTTTTTTTTTTTTTTTTAATTCTTCTCATCCCCCCGGTTCTCCCATTAAACTGAAGGTGGCCCAACCGCACAGATGTGGAAAGGTGCCACTGCGCGGGTGACATCCTGGAGCTGCCGTGCTGGGCTGAGAGTTCTGAAATTCAGTGACGCTGATGACATAAACTGGCTTTTTCATCGTGCGCTTTAGATCTGGGGCGTGGTCTCCTTTGACAGAAATTTCTCTCCCTTAGATCCTTATGTAACAGGCATCACATTGTAAGTTCCTGTAGCTTGACCCTTCTTTAAAGGCAGGAGTAGCCTGGAACAGACCCATTCGCAGTTAACGTCGAGGCCCCTTTACAACCAAACCAAAATCTAGCGTCTCTTCGGCCAGTTTCTGTGTCACGTACATGAGGTGCTGATTCAAATCTTGCTCTTCCAACGCCTGGGGGCTCAGTGGTTGCACGTCCGCCTTTGGCCCAGGGTGTGATCCTGGAGTCCTGGGATCGAGTCCCGCATCGGGCTCCCTGCATGGACCCTGCTTCTCCCTCTGCCTGGGTCTCTGCCTCTCTCCCTGGGTCTCTCCTGTATAAATAAATAAAGTCTTAAAAATAATAATAAAATAAAATTTTGTCCTTTCTTTTAGGAAAATATTACTTTTATGATAACTACTTTGACCTGCCAGGAGCTCTGCTGTGTGCCAGAGTGGTGGACTCTCTGACAAAGGTGAGCAGGGACTCGTTTCTCAGGAATTATGACCGGTGTTCAGTCATATGTCGGAGGACTTACTCATGGATGTCTTTTGAGTTGGGATTGAACTCAGTTTCCTCTTTGTGATACTAGAAGTGACTGAGGAAGAAACACGTGGAGAATTTGGTCACGTGTTTTGGGAAAATTAAATAGCCGGGACCGTTTCCCCAGGAAAGATGATAAACCTCTTTCCCAGCAGAGGGTGCACGTGTCTAAAAAGAAAATACAGACCTCACAGCTGGAAAGGGTATTTTCTTGGTTTCATTAGCAGATTAAAAAAAAAAAATGATCGAGAGACTTCCACCTGTTCTTACGCATTCTGCATAAGGCAAAATTTTAAAAAATGAGATGAAGTTTTTAAATTCATCATTTTGACCAGTTCGACGCGTGTAGACGTTCCGTTTATAGAATTTGCGTGTCCTTAGGTCTGAAGACCTGGGAACAGACACCAGTTTTATGTCAGAATTATTCTTCTGTTTTGCACGTCATTTAAAATCCTAAGGATCAAAAATAATAATAATAATAAAATATAAAATAATAAAATAAAATAAAATAAAATCCTAACGATCGTGTCCGTAATAGAACACGCATGATCGATTACTCTTGAACCAGAATTAGTCGTGTGTTCGTGGAAGTCTCCACGGAGCTGTAATTTTCGTACGTTTGTAGAAGTCGTTATTAACGTGAGATGGAGACGGTTTTTCATCCATAGCGACTTCAGGCGAGCGTATTAGTCTTCAAATAACTCAGCGCTGGTACAGGTACACGTACCTGGTAGTCTGTTTAGGTAGGACGCTGGTTAGCGATTACGTTTCCAAGGAAGCAAGGCACTGTGGGGTTACGTGTTTCAACGTAATACTTGTTTGCACCCCGGTTTAAAGAAATCTAAATAAAAACGGTTAATGTTTTGGATTTGGAACCTCCATCATCTCTTCTAGAGAGATTTGCTGTTCTTTTTTATTGAAATCAGGTGAATGCGCTGAATTCTAAAGAGCCAGCTTTTGGGGCTTCAGGGCTTATGGCTTCGTAGCCCCACAGATGCCGTAGTACAGGAGGTGGCACATTCTGAGATCTCAAAAGCTGTGACACTGTAGACTCAGTCCTGTGTTTAATATATATGATTTTGACTTTATAGTAAGCAGAAATTTCTATTTTATTTGGGTTAAATGAGCTGTATTACCATTTAGTTATATGCGTGTGTGTATATACGTATAGCAGTGATTTTCTTAAAGATTTCTCTTTTTAAAGTCGCATTCAAGCACTGAGTTTTTTCATCTGTTATCTTTTCTACAATGTGAGTCCCGATTTTAGATTACAGTAATATTGCAGTTGCTTGCTGTGTTTTTAGCTGTGCTCAAAAGCAGAAGCATTATATGTGTTAACATTTGGGATTTTCTTTTTTTTTTTTTTTTTTTAGCAGAACAATGGTCAGAAAACATTTGACTTTTGGAAGGATATAGTTGCTGGTATACAACACAATTATAAAATGTCGGCTTTTAAGGGTGAGTCCTATGAGGGGGACCTTCTCATGTTCGTTAAACGCCGTGCGCTTGTGAGTTACTTGGAAGTTGCCTGTTTTGTCATGTTCCTCGACTGGGACTTGGTTTTATCAAAATTTTGCTACGAGGTTGGCACTGCTTACGTTTTAAGGGGCTCTTTTATTCGCGTCGGCCTCGTGGCCACAATGGCCAGCGCTGTGGGCTGTGCTGTTTTACGTGCCTGCCGCCGGGGGGTGGCGGGTGCCCCGGAGCTGAGGTCCCCGTCTGCCGCGGCCGGCCTGGGAGTGGGGCTTGCTCACACCTGGAAGTGTTGGTACAGCAGCTGGAGACGGAGGGGGAGTGAGAGAAGCGGGCTGGGGACTCCGAAGGGACAGGGGTCGGGCCAGGCTGCACGCCGGGTGTCCCAGCTGCGGTGCGGGCTTGCTGGGGCCCCTCGGAGGCTACGTCTGAGGAGTAGGGGGATGGGGCGCCTCCATCGGGGGTACCCCGGGCGCCCGAACCAGGCTGCAGCCGTCCAGCCCGTGGACCGAGGGGTGCCGAGAGCGGCGTTTCTCAGCTTTTGATTTGACATCAACCCGCTTGCTTCCCTTTAACGTAATTCATCAAAATAATCCTAAATATTATGACTAAAAACACGTCAAGGCAATAAATAGTAACTGCAGAATATTTTTTCAAGTTACCTATTTCTCTGCTGCCCGCTTCTGTCCTTCCCTGAAGAGATCACTGCTTTGGGGACATGGCGGGACTTTTCTGTCCCCGGTCGCCGGCTCTGGACCGGGGCTGGCAGGTCCCCTGTGGTCCTGCCAATCGATGCCTATGCGCCGGGGGCGTGTGGCACTGCCGTCCCCAGTAGACGGCCGTGTCCGTGACCGCTCTAAGCGCCACCCCCCCCCGTTTCGCTGTCTTACTTCTGTTAGCTTCGTAGAACGAAAAGCCTTAAAAGAACGATTGAGAATAGCAAATCGCTGTTCTCGAATAAACTCAGCACAAAAATCTGTTGATGTGATTTTATTGCATCGTAAATAAGGTAAAACAGTTCATGCTTTAGTAAGTGAGGCACAGCTTCAAAGTTTTAAGCAGCAATATAAAAATACAGTACAGAGCATAAATAAATTACATCTTTTCCTTCCTAGCCAGATTCGGAAACCCTCGGCAGTAGCTATGATTTCACGAGGATGGGAGACTCGAGGTCCGTAGGGCAATGGTCTGTAAACCCACAAAATCCTGTTCCGTAAGACTCGACAGGGAGTCAGGTTAATCACACTCATATTAAATAAAGAAGATAGGTCAGACACCGATTTCCAAGTTGTGACAGGCACATGGAGAGCTTTTCTACAGTCACAGAAAAGCGTGAAAAGGTTCGTGGCTGAAGCACCCTGCCTCCCAGATCAATGGTGACATCACCTTTTGGCTCCTCGTCAGGGCTCTAACAAGTCCTAGGCACCTGTGTCCTCAAACAGATCTTGACGAAGGGGCTGGTAAGCCCTTGGGTAACGCACCATCGGAAGGATCTTGGGGCCTACCGTGTCTTTTACATTTGAATATTCAAGTATTTGAGTTCTACAAAGATAGGATACCCTCTGAATGGTTCCTACAAGGTTTCCTGTTAATCGGCAGAAACAGGCTTATTTTTTTTTTTAAGTGCTGAATTTCTGATACCGAATTTAATGACATAACTTAGCGTCACATTTTAGGGTTCCTTGGTGATCATTTTACTTTTTTTTTTTTTTACCCTACTAGGACTTTGAGGTTGAAATGTTTAAATACTGAAGGAGTTCACAGAAAACTTTATAGTCTTGGGACCACTGACTAGAAATTCAAGAGGGTCTTCACATATTCTTTACCATTGCTGCCCGCTTTTCCAGCAGGAGAATGGGTTGGTCTGAAAGCTCACATCTGTATTTGGAAAGTTAAAACGGGTCACTTTTTGGCCTACGTCCATATGCATTTTGTGGGGCGCAGCGGAATTGGGGAATGCCTCGTCAAGCAGATTTACGTGAGCTCGGTTGGGAATACGCTCACATTGGTGCCACCAGGAACCCTGAGAAAGAGGAGTGGACGTACTGGGAGGAGTACAGCCCGTTCGATCCCGTGTTGGGCAGCTGGAGCCACACCTGGTCGTTCTCCGTGAGCTCGAGCACGGCGCTCCCCGAAGCCTGATCCAGGTAGCCCTTGGTGTATTCGTCGTAGGTGTACATCACAGGGGTGCCGTTCTTATAGAGGCCCACCCAAACGTGGGTGCTTTTCACATGCACGTGGTAGGAGAAATAGTATGTTCCTGGGATCTGGCAGGTGAAGATTCCAGTTCTTGGGTCATAATGCTGTTGCTTGTTATACAAGATCTTATCAAATGGGATGGGAATACCCACGGCCGGGTAAGCTTTGGAGAGGATGACAGTGAACGCAGACATCGGCATTCCTGTTACTCCCTGGTGGGCGCTAACGAAAGGCTGTTGGCCTGCCTTTATGAAGCCCTCAGACGAGGCCGCTTGGCCCGGGGGGCCCGGGGGGCCTGGGGGACCTGGGAGGCCAGGCTCTCCAGCGTGGCCTCTCGGACCCGGAGGCCCTGGTGGCCCAGTGGGACCATTAAGCCCCTTAGTTGCCACGCCAGCTGGGCCAGGGGGACCTGGAATTCCTGGATCCCCTTTAGATCCAGGGAATCCGGGAATGCCTGGCGGCCCAATGGGGCCTCTGGTTCCTGGGATTCCAGGAGCACCTCTTGGACCAGTCTCACCATTGTGTCCAGGCGTTCCCTTAGCGCCTGCCGGGCCCACGGGGCCTGGAAGACCAGGAGACCCTCTGAGTCCAGCATCACCTTTAGGGCCCGGTAACCCTGAGTTTCCCTTAGGACCACTGCTGCCTGGTTCTCCGGGGTACCCCGGTTTTCCATCTAACCCAGAGGAACCCCTTTCTCCCTTTGCCCCAGGGTGTCCTGCAGGCCCCACTGGCCCCATCTCACCTTTAGGGCCTGGAATCCCTTGGTTGCCTGGGATGCCTTTTGGTCCTTGGGGTCCCATATTTCCGGGAGGTCCAGTCAGACCTGGTTCCCCGGGATGACCTGCCGGGCCTTGTTCCCCTTTAGCACCTGGACTTCCTGGAAGGCCAATGGGTCCTCTTTGTCCCTTTAGGCCTGGCAACCCCGGTTTCCCGAAGCCAGGAGCCCCTGGGGACCCAGCTATTCCGGGAGCGCCAGGGTGACCTTTTGTCCCAGGAATCCCTGGCTGGCCTGGGGCTCCTGGGGCTCCTGGCTTCCCAGTGCCTTCTGGTCCTCGTTCCCCGGGAGGACCTTGGGGGCCTGGTGGGCCAGCTGCTCCCCTCTCTCCTGGAAAGCCCCGATCACCTTTGATGCCTGGCTGTCCTGGAAAGCCAGTTTCACCTCTTTTTCCCACTCCAGGTGGGCCCGGGGGTCCCAGGGGACCCTGAGGGCCAGGAGGGCCTCTCTCACCTGGGCGTCCAGGAGCGCCATATCCTGTTTCCCCTTTCTGTCCATGCACACCAGGGACTCCTGGTGCCCCCTTTTCTCCTGGAAAGCCCCTGGGTCCTGGGGCTCCCATAGGTCCCTGTTGTCCAGGTTTTCCTGGAATAGTAATTCCAGCTGGGCCGGGGCTTCCGGGTGGCCCTGGTGGGCCCCGTGGTCCCGGTAAACCAGCTGGTCCAATATCTCCTTTTGGTCCAGATGGTCCTTTTGACCCTGGTTTTCCTGGCAGTCCTGGCAAACCTGGCTTCCCAGTGGCCGATGGTCCCGGTGGGCCAGGCAACCCCGGCTCTCCTTGGGGTCCAGGACTTCCGTGGCCTGGTTTTCCTGGTGGTCCTGATGGCCCTGGGTGCCCTCGAGGTCCAGCGGGGCCTTGTGGACCAGGAATACCTTGCTCTCCTCTTACTGATACACCTAAAAGACATCCCCGATAGAGAGAGAGAGAGAGAGGGAGAGAGAGACGATTAGTAATGACATCACACCATCAACCAGTCCATTTTGGCACACTAGTCTGAAATGGTTTCAGATCATACATTTTAGCGTATTTAAAAACACTGCCAGCGGGGATGGTGTCAAAAGACCACGGCTACCGTGATACTTGCTTTACATTCTATTATCCATGAAAATAAACCAGGCTTGAAGAATTCATCTAGAATAGTGGTACAGTGGAGGTATTTACCCCATTCATATTTGGAAAATCATCTACCTTGAGAGGAAAGGGGAAAAAGGTATATGACAGGAAAGGAACAAAAAGACAAATGCAGAATAAATGGGAAGACATTTAAGAACTATAGTATTTTTCTCTCAAAAGCTGTCCTATAAGACCTCAGTGAGGGATGCAGTTGATTCTAACGCACATCTTCCCCAGCCCTGCCGAACGCAGTGTAGACTGAGGCTGATTTTTTTCACCCTCAGGACATGCCATGAGCTCCTACGTTCTCCTGCAAGTGACTTAACATTGAAACAGAGAGCGGGTTAGAAGCAATGGGCAAGGTATATAAAATAGTATTGAAACGCTTATCTAAAGCCATCTTTGGTTAACACACATAGGTACTGTTGATTTCAGAGAGCTGTGGGTTCATGTGTTTTTTTGTTTTTGGGGGGGGGGTTGTGGTTTAATATTTTATTGAGGGGTGAGAGGCAGGGAGAGGTGGGGGGCAGCTACAGCGGCCCCAGCCCCACCAGGGGGAACAGACCTCCCCACCCCCCGCCCCCCTGTGGGTTCATTTGAACCAAATACTTCTACTGATGTTATGTATTCAGTTCAGAAATCACTTATTTGCTGCCTGTGATATAAAAGGACTCTTGGGCACAAGTGTGGGGATGCACAAGACCCATCTTAGAGGAGCTTCAGTCTCAAAGGGAGTAACACAAGGGTCTGTGCATTAAGAAGTGTCCAGTGTCTTGGTTGTAGTCAAAGGCGGGATTTACCGGAACACTCTGGTATTAGGATGTATAATTGAGGGAATATTACCATGTCAGTCTTCAGGCAGCAATCATCATAAGCATCTCTTAGAAGGTACTTTCTTTCTCAGAGAAATTCTTTAATTGCTAGCAAAAATGGTAATAATTGTGATTTAAATGTCTGTTTGCAGAATTCATATTAAAACCATGCTCTATTTAATAGATTTCAGGAAGATAGATGAAATCCCTGCGTATCCTACTTAGGTTTTGTTGGAAAATGGTTCTCCGTTACAGTAGTTTTAGCAAATGGCCTAAGTATTGAATGATTTGGTCAAAACCCTGAAAATGACTTATGGCTATGACTTGAGCCACATCTTTTTTGTACAAAAGTGATTAGTGTATTTAAAATTTGTCCAAATCTTTAATGGCTTTAGAAATCAGAATGAATTCTAAATGAATCAGAATGAATTCTAATTCTATTGGAATTAATATTAAATGAATGGTAAATTGCCTTTGAGAACATATGCTTATGGGTATAGTTCACAGTTACTATTAATTGTTGGTACATTATTATATTTAAAAAATCTTTCAGGTTAACTGGCATGTAAGGAGTAGTCAGCCAACAGTAGTTGCTAATATTATTCTGTTGGGTAGAGATATTCCTGATATTTAAAATACATTTGGTGACAAATGAAATATAAAATACACAGGAGAATCATTAATAGATATGCTAAAATAGGAAAATCATTTTAGACTGAATATTTGTATTTTATACTAATTAGAGTTATATTTCATTCTGTAAATATTTAAACATATGGAGCTTTATTCACCCATGGATTTTCAATAAGAAAATCTGGAAGTCAGGAAGAAGACTATGAGAAAAATTAATTTATGGAAAAGATCTCAATATACTCATCTACATCATTGATAGATTGACGTTTTAGTGTACATGTATTACATATCTACAGGCTGTAAAGGGTTGTAATATATTACAAATAGAATAGATGAATAAATAGGATATAAAACAGCACATTTTTTTTTCAAATGCAAACTATGTTAGATTGGGGTTTGCCTCAACATCGGGCTCCCTGCATGGAGCCTGCTTCTCCCTCTGCCTGTGTCTCTGCCTCCCTCTCTGTCTCATGAATAAATAAATAAAATCTTTTTTAAAAAAATAGCCAAGATTATGCAGTTAAGTAAGGTGGGAAAATAGAAATATTTTTAACCTTCTACGAGTGGTACATGTGATTTTTAATTCAAGACTGTTTCATATGATCTTAGTAAACTATAAAAAGTCTGAATTTGTGATCATAGAGAGTGTAGCCGGTGATGCATGTCCTAGCATTTCACATTGCCATTCATCACTTCAAGGAAAGTAGTAGTTTTCCTTATATCTCTTATTCTTTCTTTCAGAACTTTCCTTTTTTCTCATATTTTACTTGTATTCTGAAGCATTCAAGAGTTTTCATTACCTGCCCATGTGTTTATTTTTAAACATTAAGCTGCCTTTCATGAAATGTTTTAAATTTCATCTTTCTTTTTAAGGAGATAATTTGCTGAAAAGGATGGTCTCCAGAAGCAGTCTTTATATGAAGTTCATAGCAAATATCCTTAGCATTATTGGCAAAGTAAAACATGTGACTATAATGCAAAAATACTAAGGGAAGGAAATTTGAATCCTGCAATCCATTCAGATGATTCAGGCTAATCCAGTAGACGTTTTACAGGTAGTTTGCGTCAGGTGTCATTCAAATGTGAGATCTAATCATAATCATGGCCCTGCTTTGAGGATCTGTTAGTCGTGTACATACATCCTCTCAGTTCTCTTCACAATATCTGAGAAAGCTGAACAGCTGGGGAATAGACTCAAGAACAAAGCTGAAACGTCTCCAAGGCGGCCCCACCAGTCCTCCCCCAGTGTGAGGAGGTGGAGAAGCCCCAGGAGCACAGCCAACACCTGAGTACCTTACAGTATTAATTCACTTAAACTTCGTACCGGCCCTTTGAGATAGCTGCTGCTGCTTTTAGGAGGGAGGAAACTAAGGCACAGAGAGGACCAGTGACTTACCTGAGGCCCCACAGGTAGTACAAGGCAGTGAAGAGTGTGTACTTGACCAAACCATATAAACCATATAAAAATGTATAAATCATTAGGAAAGCTGGTGCTTCCTTGGCCTATCAAATTTCTTGGAAAGGCATTAGATTTTATTTAATAACTAAGACTCAATCTTGTATATATTTGTGGGCCAGCCGAATCGGTTGTACAAGTAAACAGTGGCGAAGCATTTAGATATCTAAAGCTGCTACTCTCTTTATGTAATTGGCAGTTATTTCTAGTTAAGACATTGTAAGCTTCATTAATCTGTATTGGATTAATATTTTCTAGATTATGGGTAGTTATTTGTGCAAAAGCGTCATTTGAGGGAAGAATTTTCCCCACACAAAAGTTCTTAATGTTCTCCAGGCACATCTTTATACTCTGCTCACTATGTAAAGGACACCAATGTTCTTGAGTGGACCTACTTTTTCCATAAATCGTTTTAATATTTTGGGCAAACTCAGGAGTTTGAAAATAATTTAGCACCCAATAGTTAAAAAGCATTTTGCTAAAGAGACCATTAAGATTGTAGAAAGCAATAACCAGTTAGTACAGCAAAATATATAAAGTTTACCTTTACTCTTTATGGCATAGGGAATGAAGAACTGTGTCTTGGTGTTGGGTGGTGGTGGGCCTTTTATGCCCGTAGGTGTTTGGTATCGCTCAGCATAAAATTCTCCATGAACCAGGTTCAAGGACATTAGCAGCAAAAGGGCTGTTTGTGGCAGCATGTTCTCAGATGGATTCTGAAAAGGAAAAGAATAATTTCTTGTTAGTGACCTGTTTCATTTGTCTGATGTTGGACAGATGAATTCTTAATTTTATTAACTACCTTTTTTTACTTTGTCCTGTTCTTAATATATTTCATAAACCAGAATTAAAAATTTTTCTTTACATGGATATATGACTTAGTTCTTAGTGGAAACCACATTGCAAGTAATCAAGTAAAACTGAAGTGACTTTTAGAGAAGAAACACAGAAACCACAATTGGATGCCTGTATTAATAACTCAAGATCTTTAACATAGGTTGAAATATCCAGTAGTTTCAAAATAAACTAGGACATGATTTTACAGATATGGTTTTATTAGGACTCTTTTTGTATAGACTAACACAGATTAGACTTTCTGAGTACACTTCAGTGGAAACCCATTTTTTTTAAATGACAAAAAAAAAAAATTAATTTATCAAGGCTTCTTCTGAAACAAGCTAACATGGAAGTCAAGCAGAGTGTCAAGTCCTAGACTTACCGGGGTGCTGGGAGTTCCTGGAGGTGGTTTCCTGACAGCTCTCGGAGCCCTCCTGTGTCCAGGTGAGCAGAAGGTACCCTCTCCACGGCTGTCCTGCAGTATTTATACTGTTTCTCCCTTACTTCATGAGGTTGCCCTGAGCTTAAGCTCCTCCCCCGAGAGGTGGAGAGTACTAATTATAGTGGAAAGTTCTATTGGGCAGGCAGACAAGATCAGGTTGGGCTCTCTTTCCTTGTTTTCTTATGGAAAAATAAACTCTTTGTCTTAAATACATATTAATAGTTTTAACCATGCACCATCTTTTTCTGAGATTTTATTTTGAAAGTTATTACTCCGATGTTTAGGTTGGTTCATGATGAGATGACAATACACCCTTTGTATATCTGAAAGGAGATTCTTGTGTTATTTGGTTGAAAATATTTGGTTGTATATAAAAGTAGGAAAGGAAGTCTTTTTTTTTTTTTTTTTTTGGAGGGGGGGGGAGTGTGGATTTAAACCATCATCTAAATTCTTCACTTAGGACGTAAAGCCAACAATGTGTCCTATTAATGTTCCTAAATTTTTATGCAAATAGCTTAAATTCTTACTTATTTTTGAGCTTGAAAAGAACAATTAAAATGTAGTTATGTTGTTTTATACCTTAGACTTTAGTGTAAGTCCTCAGACATTAATAAGAGAAATTTTAAATATCTTAGTATCTATTTCAGTTTTTACATATTAAATGTTTTAAAGTGTTCAGGCAGAGGCAAGATATCCATGAATTTGACAGTAAAGTTAGCAATATAATTACCCTGAAGGATTTAGATTCTTTATTTACAATACTACAGTATGTTCAGTAAATCGCTTCAAGTTTTATTGCTTAATTTTGGATTTTACTTTAAAGTTGCAGTAGGAGTACAAAAGCCTTAATAACTGATAATGTCATATCATGTCTAATTAAATAAGATTGTTGTGTTCATTTCAGAAGAAAAAAATTCTCCAAACTTTGCTTTCAGCTTTTTAAAAATCCCAGTGGCTTACCTTACAGTTTCCTTCAGGAATCTTGATTCAGCTCAATTAGAAACACAGATGAAAGTAAACATTATCATGGTCATTTTCAATGGTTAGAATTCTTAACAATATTAGGACTCTTAAAGTCAGTTTTCAGGATCGTAAAAAATTTAATGTAACAGAAAGTCAAGAGACCAAATTCTGTATCTTATTTAATTCCATTGTTTTGGAGCTAAATTAAATCAACTGTGCAGGTAAAGTAGGTGAGAAGGAAAATTCTGTAACAGGCATAGATACAACATTTTTAAAACCTCTGCAGAATTAGAGGGGAATGGTTTTGGGACTGATTGATAACTGAAATAATTCAGTGTTTCACCAGTGGATGAAATAAAGGTTTGCTCTTTTTCTTATCCTTTCTCTTCCCTGCATATAATTTTCGGTATTTTTTTAGACTAAGCCTTTATAGAAATGTAAATGGGTAGCTCACCTTACTGATGGCCTTTCTCCTAACTCTTTTATTTTATTTTTTTTAAAGATTTTATTTATACATGAGAGACACACACACATGGGGGTGGGCGGCAGAGACACAGGCAGAGGGAGAAGCAGGCCCCATGCAAGGAGCCTGATGCGGAACTCGATCCCGGGACCCCGGGGTCGTCCTGGGCCAAAGGCAGGCGCTAAACCGCTGAGCCCCCCAGGGATTCCCTAACTCTCTTTTATTTTTTTTTTCCTAACTCTCTCTTTTATTTAAACCTTTCATTGGTGCCATGTATTAAAACCTATAACATCCTATATGTCTATGTGAATATTCATAGATACTTATGAAATACGACTTTTATGTCAGTTGAGATTAACAGGAGAATTCAAAAATTTATATTCTAATCATTCTTTCATCATTTGGAGAATGTCTGTGGAACAGCTTTTGTGATTATATCGTGTGCTGTGCTATGTCTGTAAGATCCCACAAAAGATCAGTGAGAAAAATGCCTACCCTCCATCTATTTGTGGCTCATTTGGATAAGATTTTGAAAAAAGCAGGTGAGGTAATGTGGATGCTCTTGAAGGCTAAGCTGTAGATTTTTTTTTGTTTTGTTTTGAATTTGTTTTAAAAGGAATTATTACAAGTACATATTCTAGTATTTTTGTATGTGTATATGGATACACCCCCACACACCCACACCCTATTTGTTCGTAATTGAGACTGTTCCCCTGTTAGATACCCTTCGTGTGGAAGCACAGAAGAGTAAGTCTCAGCTCCTCACACTGTGCACCTGTGTCGCCCGTTTGCCCACCTGTGACTACGCTGGCTATTTTCAGAGCTTCGCACCTCAAACTCTCTAGGTGTCTGTTACACAATGAAAAGGTTGGGCTCGGTTTCGAAGCTCCTCTCACCTTTAAAATTAGATTATTCTTGTGTTTGAGGTATTTTGCTGTTCCCCATGGTGAGACAGCGGGCTTGGCTCCGCTGAGTATCTATTAGAGACAAAGTCCATACCAGGAGGTCATATGCCTTCTTTTGGGGACATGTAAATACGTGTGGGTATTTGTCAATCTATATTCCCCTGTAACTTTGGAAAATGTGGTGTCTTTGTTGGATAAGGCTTGGACATTCAACCCTTTTCGCAAATAGTATACTTATTTCAGCACAGGGAATCTGAGTGCTGTTTGCTTTGTTAGTCACATTAGGAGCACTGTCTGGTCCAAAACAGATTGTAGAATCAGAATATTTGCTAGCCACACCCCGCCCAATTGTGTATTTAAAACTATTTTTATTCGGGGAGTTTACTTGTAGCTGTTTGAACCAACTCATCTGTGGCTTTCTGATGAAAACCTATTCCACTTAAAGCAGAAAGCCACGCTCTTGAAACTCAGTAACCTAAGTGAATTTTTACAATATCAAGTATGAATTTTTTTTTGCACATCTGCCATTTAGCTGCTCTGAGCTTCCCTATTCACTTTCACTACCCAGGGTCAGTCATTAATTCACCGAATTCTTTTTGAGTACCTCTGTGTGTCCAGCATGGGGATGAAAAGTGGGTGAATAACGTGCAGCCCCCACCCTTTCTGGGTTTGAACAGTGGTCCGCTGTCCGCCCCCACCCCGTCCTGCAGTCCTGAGGAACAGGACACAACCCTTCAGTCCTCCAGGTTCGGTGACATAGTAGTAGTTCAGAGACTCTGTTGTGCAAAAGCTCTTCAGGTGATCATGATGGACGCCTAAGTTGGAATGTCTTGGTCTGATACCAGTGTTCTGTTACCAGCTTGTTAATGCTACCTACATAATTTTTTGGTGGTTTTGTGCATATAGTTTTTGACTTTATTGTAGAAAATTTTAGTCTTATTTAGAAGTAGAGATTAGGGGCAGCCTGGGTGGCTCCCCGGTTTAGCACTGCTTTTAGCCCAGGGATTGATCCTGGAGACCTGGGATCGAGTCCCGCGTCAGGCTCCCTGCATGGAGCCTGCTTCTCCCTCTGCCTGTGTCTCTGCCTCTCTCTCTCTCTCTCTCTCATGAATAAATACATAAAATCTTAAAAAAAAAAAAAGTAGAGATTAGGTATAGGGAGGGCCTAGGTACCCCTCACCCCATTTAAACTAATTTCAACTCCCTGTCACTCAGCTCTTCCATTCACCGTACCTCAAAATTGTAGACAAATATACATGGTCTCAGTTCACCTGTAAATATTTCAGTACACTGAAATGAGTCATTTTTCTCTAAAACAAAATCTTCATCGTACCTAAAAAATCAACCATTGCTTAATATTATCAAATCTTTTACTCCATGTTCAGATTTTCCCAGTTATCTTAATGTATGTACACACATATGTGTCTATATGTAAGTGCATACATATTTACACATGAACATGTATAGAAACATACCCACATATGTGTAGTGTGTGCATATATGTACATACTCATATGTTTTTATTGATCCGTGTACTGTTTGTTCAAATTCGGTTCATGAATTATCCCTAATTTATATGTTCCTGTAAATGTCATTTTTTTCTTCATGTCTCTTTTTTTTTTAAGATGTTATTTATTCATGAGAGACACAGAGAGAGAGAGAGAGAGGCAGAGACCCAGGCAGAGGGAGGAGCAGGCTCCATGCAGGGAGGGAGCCCGACGCAGGACTCGATCCCAGGTCCCCAGGGTCACGCCCCAGGCCGAAGGTGGCGCTAAACTGCTGGGCCACCGGGGCTGCCCTCTTCATGTCTCTTTATTTCCTTTGTAGTCTATTTGTTGAAAAACGGGGTCATCTGTTCTGTACAATGTCCCACAATCTGGATTTTATTGTCACTTAAAATACTTTTCTGTACCCTGTATTTCCTGTAGATTGGTAGTTAGAGCTAGAGGTTTGATCTCCTTCAGGTTTGAGACTCACACACACACACACACACACACACACAAATACTTTTTTCAGTGAGTGCACTTCATAGACCGTGGTATGTGGTGTGCTTCCCTCAGGAGGCCCTTCCACTGCTGGTTGTCTCTTGTTTTGTGGTGTTGCTAGGCCTGCATCATTACCTAGATCCATTATTTCATTGGAGGTTACAAAAGGGTGGTATTTGAATTCTGTCGTTCTTCCTCTGTTCATTAGCTAGAATACTTCCATAAAGAGAAACACTCCTTCATTAACTACTTGGTTACCTCCAGGTGCAGAGAAAAAGGCAGGAGAAGTGCCTTATCAGTGTGCGACCTAATAAGCTTGTTTTTCCAGCATCCTCCGGAGGTGACCCCACGAGGTGTTTGAGTATCATCATACACTCATGGATTTAAATATTGTATGTGTTTAAAATCCAAGGCAGTTATTATTCTTATTATTGCTCAGATTTGCCCCCGTCTTTGGTTAGCAATATACTGACCGATATACTACACTAAAATTCCCAATTCTCATGACAGTAACAGAGTTATTCGTTTGCTTTGTTCCATAACACTCACAGTTTCTCAGTAACAAAACCAACATTCGCACCACATTATTGAAAAGAGTCTAAAATTATTTTTGCTGTTCTTTTAGTATTTCTACTAAAGCTATATAGTCAAATTACTATGCTTTAGAGTCAAAACAGCTCTTCATGTTACCCAGTTTACTGTTAGGTTTATTTGTTTCGTCTTGCTTTCAACTTTTAGAAGTATTCTTTTTAAATTTAATTTTGTCTTATACTCTCCTAAAATACTTACAGTTCCAATGGTATGCTGATAAATGTTAAACAACTGGCTTGGGGACTCGGAGCTATGTTTGCTGATACCCATGATGTAAAGACTCCCACCATGGCCAGTTTCAGGCCACCAAGGCAAAGACAAGTGGCTCACAAAATACCTGAACATTTATCAAGAACCAGTACAAGCCAGCCTCAGTATATATTGCATATTTCTCAAGTCAAATTTATAAAGCCAGGAATATTCGGAGAAGCCTGGCTTCTATTACTGATCTCTCCACCCCGTTTTTACTCTCTTTCTATAATCTTTTTTTATTCTTTTAAATCTTATTTATTTATTGATGATAGACATAGAGAGAGAAAGGCAGAGACACAGGCAGAGGGAGAAGCAGGCTCCATGCCGGGAGCCTGACCACCCAGGGATCCCCTATAATCTTTTTTTTTTTTTAAATCTGACTTGGTTTATTCTTTTATTATTTTTTAAAATAGATATTCATTCATATCCCCTTCCAGTTTCTTAGATAAATGGCATCATAAAATACATACTATATGCTACCACTTTTTAATGTAATAGTTTGTCTTGGAGACCCTCGCATAGCATTAGGTAAAGGGTGGCCCACATTTCCTTTTTACAGCTGCATAGTGCTCCAGTGTGTGGAGTACTAAACTATGTACTAAAGCTCCGTAGTTTTACACACATGTCCCTGTGGTGGACGTGTGTTATTTCCTCTTTCACTAATACAAATATTTCTACAGTGAATTATTTTGTATGTGTGTATTTTTTGGCCAGAATATCTTTGGCAGAGATTTTTAGAACTGGGAATTACAGGTCAAAAGGTAAACTCATGTGTAATTTTGTGACATACCATTGAACCCCCCTCATAGGTCATGTGTCATTTTGCATTTCCACCAGCAAAATAGGAGAGTGCTTGTTTCCTCACAGCCTCACCAACAGGATAGGTTGTTTAGACTTTGTTGAATTTTTATATTTTTGCCCATTTTGGAGCTGAAAACTGGAATCTTGATCTCGGGGTACTTTTGATTCCTCTCACTGAGCATATGGTTGGGCATCTTTTCCTGTAGTTAAGACCATACTTCCAGCTCGATCTTCCTGGAAGTGTTCTCTGTCTTAGGAACATAAACCTCTTTTCTGTGATACAGTTTACACATATCCTTCCCAGTTTGTCCTTTGGTTTTTTTTGCTTATGTTTTTTTAACATTTGAAATTTTCTTTTAAGACCTGTACACTTTTAAGTCAGAATATTATTGTTCTTTCATAGACTCAGAGGTGTAAGGAACATGAGAGGTCATCTAGATCAATCATCTTATTCTTCACATGAGGAAACTGGCTCCTGTGCTAGGATGTCTCCTTCCCTAATGTTCAATTGAGTTAAATTTCTGAAATGAAGAGCTGTTGTCGAGAGAACCCATTGAAAGAAAATGCCACCGACTAAGCTAATATGCTCATTTCCTTACCCAAGCAGGACACTGATTTTCCTGAGTCCCTAATTCTTCAGTATTTTAGCAGGGGAGCTGGGAAAGGTTCCCAGAAGTGTCATGAGGGCACTTAGAGACCCACAACATCCACCACCTCACTGTACCTCATTCCTCTTGAAAATAATTTAAAAGAACATTCGTAGGTGCTATTACAGAGCCCAGGAGCTAAAAATGCCCTATTTGTGTAAATAGTCTAATGTGGCTTAGTGGTTAGATACCTGCTGAAGGCTTGAAAGGAGAAATTCATGCATAAAAACAGGTGTTTATGAAATCCCTGAAACTTCAGGCCAGGTCAAGAAAAACAGAGTCATTTAAGAAGTTTGAACAAGGGTTTTATATTCTATTTTCTATTACATATAAATGGCTATATTACTTAAAGAACTCATGGTTCTGTGCCACACATGCTTCATGACATCACCATCTTTCCATAGTAACCTGCTGAATTAAAAAAAAAAAAACAGAGCTTCGTGGCTCCTTGACCTCCGATCTTCTTGGCCACCCAAGAGACTCTCAGCTATTCAAACATGTTCTACTCTATTTATGAGTTCAGCTTCACGTGCAGTCTCTGCTAAGTTGGAAGGAGAAATTAGGCAGAAAGTTAAAGTGTAGAAAATTAAATTTTCAATTGGGGAAGACACTTTCTATTTGAATCTTTTTACTCCCCTGCTTATTATCATACTTTGAACAACTCCACAGTCACCACGTACCTGTAAATACAAAGTACTTGGAGGTACCCGAGTACCTACAGGTGCAAAGTACTTGGAGGGTACCGAGTGCCTACAGGTACAAAGCAAGGTATTTGCAAGTGGCAGCACAGACCATCGAGAACCCCACCCTCACTGTTGCTCATGCAGCTCTTTAACTTACCTGTAACAATTGAAATACACTCCAGATTTTTCAGTTTAGGTACTGCTGGGCCCTATTGTACTTAGCCTTTGAGCAGATAACTTTGTTCCGTGGGCGGCAGGCCTCTGCTCCTAACTGTGAGCTGGTGCTAAGGGACCCGTCTTCCTGCCATCTCTGGCCCATCGGTTGCCCTGGCCAGGTCACCTGGCCTTCTTGCCCCTGGTTTCCTCATCCGTAAAAGCCCAAACATCTGCTTACTTGCTTTCAGATTTTCAAGGTAATCACTGTTTAGAGAAAATGTAGGAAATAGAAAGTAAAAAAAAACGTGTACACCGTAGAGATATAATGACTGTTAATAGTGGTGTTTTCCCCCCAGTGACCTTTTTGAAGCTAAAACTCCAATTATCTTTAATCACCTGTAAGTCAAAATAACTCCTGCCACTTCTGATGGACAGTAAGGCTGAAATGTAGAATGCTACAGTCCTATCCTGTTTTGGTTGTTTTTAATATTTGGTTTAAATTCAATTTGCCACCATACAGTGTAACACCCAGTGTTCATCCCATCAGGTGCCCTCCTCGGTGCCCGTCACCCCATCCCTATCCTGTTTTCGCTATTTCTCTTAGGAAACTTGGAAGGAGAGTTAAGATATATGTGGAGTGGTGGATAGTGCCTGAGAATGATCAACAGGTGTGAGCGATGATGATGTCAAAGAAGTAATTGTCTCTCATTACCTGGGACCCTTTATAGCGTCACTCTTCTCAAGTGTTCGCCAAACTTTTTTTGAGCCTCTGCTGTGTCGCATTTGCTAGGTTAGGTTCTGCTGCTACTGATGCCCTTAGTCTCCTGGGGAGGCAGATAGCAAACACAGCCTCTCACGGCCATTGCTTAGGCTTCTTTTAGAATCTAGAATACACAGATTTGGGCGTGAAAGGAAATCCAGGTGCGGATCGTCACACAGCGTGCTCTCATCACACTCCGTACTCCTTTCTGAACGTCACTCCAGGACTATTGGTCATTTATCATTGAAACTCCATCTGAGGGATCCCTGGGTGGCGCAGCGGTTTGGCACCTGCCTTTGGCCCAGGGCGCGATCCTGGAGACCCGGGATCGAATCCCACGTCGGGCTCCCGGTGCGTGGAGCCTGCTTCTCCCTCTGCCTGTGTCTCTGCGCCTCTCTCTCTCTCTCTCTCTCTCTCTCTCTGACTACCATGAATACATAAATAAAATCTTAAAAAAAAAATCCATCTGAACAGGAAGTACCTGGTACAGAGCATGAACTTCATAAATATTTGTAGGATGGGGGCACCTGGGTGGCTCCGTGGTGGAGCATCTGCCTTCAGCCCAGGGCGTGACCCCGGGGTCCCGGGATCGAGTCCGCATCGGGATCCCTGCATGGAGCCTGCTTCTCCCTCTGCCTGGGTCTCTGCCTCTCTCTCTCTGTGTCTCTCATGAATAAATAAATAAAACCCTTAAAAAAAGAACGAGAAAAGGGTTTTTTCGCTATGCTTCAGATGCTACTGCAGCTTGTGGATCAATATACCATCCCTGGTCGTGTTTTTAAAAACATTTTTACCTGCTAAACCAAGATGTCTTCTATAAAGCGATGCCTGCAGTACGTGCAAGTTCGTGTGCAAAACCAGATGCCTTTTAGGGTTGTGAAATGTATCAGGCAGTGTCCGGCTGAGTAGCTAACCTATCTTAAGTTCTTCCTGGGTGCTCAGAGGTACAATTCGAAGCACTTTTCATATCTTTATTTCACGAAAATAGGTGACAGTACCCCATCTTTAGACATGAAGAATTGAGGTCCTGAGAAGCATCCTAGCCAACATCACATAGTAGGTTATGGTAGTTACAGTGTTCTGTGGCTCTATGGTAAGGATTTAGGTGGGATCCAATGTAATTCTGAGCATATGACTTTAATTCGGACTATTTAACTTAATTGTGTGCAAGTATGATTCCACTACAATCATCCTCTCAGATTGGTGGAAACGTTTTTTCATTAATTCAGATTTTGCTAATTAAAAAAGAAACTGCAATGAGTGCTGATGGTGCTTATCCTGAAGAAATGTCAGTATGCTTAATTCATAGCACATCATAGCCTCTTACAATGACTGAAAGGAGGGTGAGTTTACTAAAAAATTCTCAATGTTTTGGGAGACATTTGACTTCTTATAATTTTTTAATTCTAACAATGGATAAACTGTAGTAAAAGTTAAAAGATAATTTGTTCTAAAAAAAGAGATCCCATTTAAGAAACCTTTATGTGGGGTTCTCAGCTTGCTTCAGAGAGTTCGATGGTTTTTTTGTTTTTTGTTTTTAAAAGCTGCTTATGAATGGATTTATAATTTGAACTCTCTTGCTAGTGTGTCTTAGTAAACTTTCAGCTGCTTTTTCAAATGCTAGTATTTCTTTAGAAACTCAGTTTTGAGCTAATGATTGATTCCTGTGTTTAAATCACTCCTGCCCTGCAAATGGAAAATCTGGCACCAGAAACCTTAAAGACACTTACAATTTAGTATTATCTCGTATCGAACTGGGACTGGCGCACTATCAAAGAATCCTTTTTCCTTCAAATTTAGGTAAGTTCAGCAGTATGTATAATATTGAAAGTTGTGTTCCAATGTAAAGCTTCATTGGTGTAACACCACCTCTTAGCTTTGAGATCATTGCAATTTCATTAGTTAGAATTAGTTTTTAGACATAATTTATAAGTGGAGTTGATCAGGTTGGCATTAGAATCTATATTGGATTTTGCAAGAAGTGCTACTGACTTACAAATGCTAATGAGGTACACAGATCTAGAATTTCATTTTTGGATCCCCATTTTTATAGAATTTTATAATTAGCACAAGTTAAAAATGACAAAGAATATTTATTTTAGAGAGAGATAGGGAAGAGGGCAGAGGGAGAGGGGAAGAGAGAATCTCACCCAGACTCTGCACTGAGCGCAGAGCCTGACATGGGGCTCAATCTCACGACCCTGAGATCGTGACCTGAGCCAAAACCAAATCAGAGGCTTAACCGACTGAGCCACCCAGGTGCCCCAGGATTGTTCTTGATTGCAGGTTTGATGTTTAAGAGAATGAGAATAGCTACTTGGATATTTTCCATTTTGTCTCCAGTCCTGCTTTTGGTTATTTTCCCTAAGCCATGGTTTCTCACATTGGTAAATAATGCTTTTTGATTTTGCAACCAGTAGCATTTATATAATTGTAGCCAAGAAAAGCCTAAAAGCTTAATTTGGGAAAAGGCATATTGATCATATATGACATAAAATAGTAAGTCACAAAAGACAGATGTATGTTTCTAGTATATAGCACAACTATAAAAAATGCAGATGTAATGAGAAAAGAATTATTTGACAAAATATTAGTAGGAGAATTTAGGGGGTAAAACTGACCTTACTTATTACCAAATGTATGTTTTAGGGGGTGAAAGCTCTCAATCTATTAAGTAGCAGTTTGTGGGTAATTAAGTTACAGGCTCAGAATTCTATGTTATTTGGTGCAGATGTTAAACTCGTATAGATTTTAGGTGATAAAAGTACTATGTTTAGGCTCAGTTGGGTTAAGCACTGGACTGTTGATTTCAGCTCAGGTCATGAGCTCAGGGTCATGGGATCAAGCCCCAGGTGGGGCTCTGCACTTAGCGGAGAGTCTGCTTGCGATTCTCCCCCTTTCCCTTTGCCAGCGCCCCCCAGCGCCTGTGCACACACACCCCCTCTAAAATAAATAAGCTGTAAAAAATTAACATTCTAAAAAATAATAAAATAAAATTATTATATTTAAAGGATTCTATTTAAAAGCTGACCTCACTATAATATTGAAAAATATTGTATTTGAAAACCATTTATTCTTAGATCTTATGTTACCCTTAGTATTGATACAAAAATTCCTGGACATTCTCATGCCTATTATATGCTATAGTGTAACAGTATTGAACTGCTTTTAAAGCGCACTTGACTGTGTTAATGCAATGGTAGTAAATTTATAAGAATTTTAAAAAACATCTCAGCTGACGATAAAGAGCACTTCCATATTTTTAAATTTAACTTTATAGCACTTTAGGGCCCTATTTTTCAATTGAGATGTGTACATGGGAGCCACGTATATGAGCTATGTGGTTCTTTAGCCATTTCTTGACTTGGGAGGAAAGAAGGAAATAAGAATTAGACTTTGTTTTGCTTAAGAGACTTATAAATATTGTTGTCTTCTTCCATTTATATAAAGGTTACCTGCCTGTGAGACCCTAGGAAAGCACTGGAGTCTTCTCTTGGTCACTTTTAAATGTCATTCTGTGATTATCACTGTAATTAGATCTGATTCGACTTTGTCTTCCTATTGGGTTTGTATTCATTGACACATCTTCTCAGTGTTGGGTACTTTGCTTTTCTCATTTGACTCCCAAGAACCTCGTATGACAGATGTCAGCCTTATGTTGTGTGTAAGGAGACCGAAGCCCGAGAGGAGTTCCAGAGGGTCAGTAAACCAGTAGGTGCAGAGCAGAGTCTGGATGCCGGGTTCAGAGGCTACAGTGGCATTTTCCACAAGAGCATGCATCCAGGTATTTTCAAATACTCTTCTTTTGAGGCACCCAGGTGGCTCAGTCGGTTAAGCATCTGCCTTCGGCTCCAGTCACGGTCCCGGGTCCCGGGATCGAGCCCTGCATCGGGCTCCCTGCGCCGCAGGGAGTCTGCGTCTCCCTCTCCCCATTCCCTCTGCTTGTACTCTCCCTCTGTCTCTCTGTCAAATAAGTAAACACAATCTTTAAAAAAAATAATAAATACTCTTCCTTTGTTTAATTTTCTGTGATTGTTACTTAAATCAGTCAACTCTTGCCCAGGTTCCGCGCCTTATAAACTGTAGCTGAAACGCTAACCTAGCAGTTCATATGGCTAATAGAGTAGAAGCAACTCCTTTGCTCTTCTGGCCACGTTGTGCCTCTTCCCTCCTCTGCCATCATTGCTTTCCACTGTTTTGAGAACAAAGACCCCTTTTTTCAGTGTATACAACTAAGGAAGCTTTGATACATACATAGTATACATGACTTTCTTATACAGAAGCAATAATACTAACACAGCGAACATACAGACATCTGCTGCCCCCTAAAGAAACACCCATTACTACTGCTTTTTTAAAAAGATTTTATTTATTTATTTATTTATTTATTTATTTATTTATTTGAGACAGATTGAGAGAGAAAGAGCCCAGAAGGAGAGGGAGAAGCAGGGGCCTCCCCCTGAGCAGGAGGCTCCATCTGATGTGGGGCTCGATCCCAGGACCCCAAGATCATGACTTGATGCTTAGCCAATTGAGCAACCCAGGCAGCCCCGTGACTCCTGCTTTCCTGCATCCCCCGTGTAGGGAACTCTGCAGAATTGTGTGTCTGTCATTCCCTGTCTTCATCGGAAATCTATCCTCCCACATCCCATGCCCCAAAAACACACATATACATATCCCACAATAATTTTTGTCACATGTTTTCAAAGTATATTTAAAGGTATTACACTGTGTGTGTACTTTCACAACTTGTTTGATATGACATTACGTTTTTGAGATCCATCCATATTAACGTGTGTAGCTGTTATTCATTTTTCACGGTGACATACGTATTCCCATTATGAGTAATCAGAATTTATTTTTGTTCATTTGATGATGGATATTTTAGCTAAGTTTTATTTCTTTGCTATTAAAATAATGCTGCTTTAAACATTCTTATACATGGTCCCTGGCTACCCACCAAAGAATTTTTCTTGTGACTATTACCCAGGAATGGCATACTGAATATATATATTTTCTGTTCCACTGGCAAATGCCAAATTGTTTGCTAAAGCCATTTTATGTTTTACCAGCAGGGCATGAGTTACAACCACCTGGTATTATTTAAATTTTAAAGGTTGCCAATCAGTAGTTGTAAAATTCCATCTCATTAGATTTTTATTTGTATATTCCAGATTTCTAAGGAGGGTAAGAATAGTTCCATGTATTGATTGTATTTTCTCTCAATGCCTCTTTATACCTTTGCTCATTTTTTAATCAGCTTATCTTTTATTATTATTGTTTTTTAACATTCCTTACATATTTTAGATATTAATTTTCATTAGTTATATGTGTTGTGGATATATGGCACCTTTTGTGTTATCTGAAGCTATCATCTAGCCAAAAAAGGACTATTTTTAAAATGACTCCTTGAGACCCAATAAGTTCTTTTCTTTTTTTTTTTTAAGAGGAAGTTTTCCTTTTTTTTTTAAGAGGAAGTTTTCTTTTTTTTTTTTTTTTTTTTTTTTTTTTATGATAGTCACAGAGAGAGAGAGAGAGAGAGGCAGAGACACAGGCAGAGGGAGAAGCAGGCTCCATGCACCGGGAGCCCGATGTAGGATTCGATCCCGGGTCTCCAGGATCGCGCCCTGGGCCAAAGGCAGGCGCCAAACCGCTGCACCACCCAGGGATCCCCCAATAAGTTCTTATATTACCCTTTTCCCAACTTACCAGTGGGACTTCAAGCTCTTATTTATTCAGGATTTGACATCTCTGTGAAAGATGGTGGAGAAAAAAAAATTTTTTTTCGATGAATTTTCTTTCTCTAAAAGACCATTCCTTTTTATAGAATTTGCAATTCTAACATAACTTGTAAAGGTTCTGTATAAATCACTAACAGAAGTTTATATTCAACATTTGAAGTCAAGTAAAAGGTATATTTCTCCTTGTGCAATAGTAACTAGCATCAACATTCTCTGGATGGGAGTCCTGATTATTTCAGTGAGTGTGTTTCTGAGAAAAACACTGTACATGTGAGATGTTTCTAGCCTAGAATATGTATAAGAATTACTTTTTCAGGAAAATATTCAAGTTACTTGGATGAAAACTCAAAAAAGATTTGTTACCTCTAATTTTCATTTAATAGCTGATTTGTAGTACATGATACAAATGGAATTGATGCTATTGATGACATTATTATATTTTACTTTTACATTTGCACAACTTTTTGTGGGGGCTAAATGGATACCATTTCTAAAATATGAAACTAATATTCACAGGTGTTCTATTTTATGTTTAGAATTTGTAGAACCAATTTTAGTAATTTAATTTTAAAAGCAAGAATATTGCAAACTTTGTTTTATTAATACCATTTTGGGGTTTTTTTAACCTGAAAAAAAAGAAACCTGGCATATTCTTAGAAGAAAGTAGGGGTTGCATTGAGTTGAAAAAAACATTTTTTTGATACCATAAAAACCAAAACCACATGCAACCTAAATTGGCTACTAAAAAAAGCATCTCTTTAGTTTCAGGTTTCATATTTTATATTTAATGACCTATTTTATGTGTAATGATGTATTTTATATATGTCAATGCCAGTTTTATTCAAACTCATTTTTCACGCTTAAAACGTTAAATGAGCTTGCAACTTCTGATAATTTTGTTGAAAATTTTTGGAATCTGAAAATAAACCTGTACAGGAAAAGGAGATCCTTTGTTTATATGTGGTAAAAATTAAGGTTTGTGCTTATAGTGAGAAATGTCTTTAGTGACCTAGGCACGTTGATCGAATGGTAGCTCAAAGCAGTTCGTGGCAGTGGCTTGGAGTTCAGCAGGAAGGAATCAGTGAAGCAGGTTTATAGTGTCATTTGGCACAGCTTGTCTCATTTCTTCTCCTTTCTTGCTAACCTGCCTTCAGACTGCAGAAGATGCAAACTCCTGCATTTATCAGCTCTAAGAGAGATTTTCTCGTTGTAAAGGGCTTTGTTCTGTAAGCCCCAGCGTCTTTACACGGATTAGTCTGAATACATGGGAATCAAGCAAATGCCCCCAAATATCTGGATTAACTGTTCTCTGTACGTTATGATGAGAAAGCCTGATGAATGAAAACAGACATTATGATTTATATCTTATTTGGAAAAAACTATGGTTTTTCTTAATACACATTTTGCTATTATTGTGAAATTTCTGGAGACAGGATTTTGTTATGTTGAATAATTTTTAGGAGTAATATCAAAATGCCTGATACTTACGCAAATCTGTCTCTGGCATGGAGAATATTTGAAGGAGTTTCCACCAATACAGATAACATCAGAAGGAATAGTCATGTTACATTTTCCCACATTCTTATTTTCACTTTTTGTTTCAGAATGAATTAGTTCTACTACTTACAGATCTTTTTTCCCTATGAAAACTGCCACAAGTCACACTGTCCTTGTTAGCTACGGTTAAGGAATGGGAATGTGCCATTTTGTTATAGCTGTAAGTGCAGGATTTTGCTGTGCTGTGTATTTGGGTATCTGATTATGTATATTTTTAAAGACAAATTGATCATCTTATGGATAAGCCTAGGAAATAAATTATTTACTGAAAAAATTCATTTCATTATAATCAAATCAAGAAAGATTATTATTACTACTACATGGTTGAATTTGTAATAGTGTTTGATTATGTAGATGGGACTAGAATGCCTTAGACCTTCTCACAACTTGGGGAAAAATTCAAGAGGTTGGGAGCCTTTTCTTTATGATTTTTCACATAATGCCAATAAATATGGTCATTGAGTTTTTTTTTTTTTTTTTTTTTTTTTTTTTTTTTTTTTGGAGTGAGCGTATCCAGAGCTCATTTATTACTGGCCATTCTGGATTTGGATATTTGGATTTCTAGAGTTTTGTATAATTGGGATCTCTTTTCGTAACAGAAAGTATGAAAGCAAACCCTTATTCTTGTTACGACATTGAAATATAAACTCAAAGGAGAGCGCTAACTATGATTCATATACTGAGCTGCTAAATATGCTTATTGAACTTGTTTTTCTTAGTTTTCTATATTACTTTAAGTATAAGATTCTAAGTGCAAACCTTAAGCATTTGAATATATTTAATTTAAATAAACTTTGAGGGCAGCCTGGGTGGCTCAGTGGTTTAGCGCCTGCCTTCAGCCCAGGGCGTCACCCCGGGGTCCCAAGATTGAATCCCACATCGGGTTCCTTGCAGGGAGGGAGTCTGCTTCCCCTCTGCCTGTGTGTCTCTGCCTCTCTGTCTCTTATAAATAAATAAAATATTTTTAAAAAATAAAATAGGTAAATAAATAAATAAACTTTGACTTCTAATAAACTAGTAAGTGGACTCCTAGAGTTTATTTGTAATCCACGCCAGACTTCGGGACAAGTATTTCTTAGACTTCACAACAGTACTATAATCTTTCAGAGGACTGGGTGTGATAGCAGGAAGTAAACCGTGGGTGGTGCTCCAGGGGCCTTAGTCCCTGATGACCTTCAGCTGGTTCACTGTATCCCGGCCACAAGTACGTATGATAGGAGGATGGGACCTGTGTCTGGCATGTAGTTCACAATGAGATTTTTTAAACAAGCGACCTTAGACCGACAGTACGGACTGTTCTCTGCAAAACTTTGTGGAAAGTTATGGGATTTATTTCAAGATGTGCTGGTTGCCAGCAGTGGAGACAAGATCTGCGGGGAAGGATTCCGTTAGAGTACGATGTTGAAATATCCTCAGAGGGAATGAATGAAGCAATCCTAAATTCGGTTCATACATTAGACTGACACGTGAGAAGCGGCATGCCTTTCAGATCTATTACGTGGGCAAAGTTATGGGCATAAAAGCTTCCAAGGGGTTTAAGGCTTTAGAATAGCCTGGAAGCTTCTTTGGAATCTTCCCCTCCCTCTGCAAAGTGTATTGTTATATTACAGAGGACCGTTGGTAACTGCTTACTATTAAATGTCTCCAAATGAATTTCTTTTGAAACATGAAATTGATGAAATGAATTGGCAACAAAATATTTGGATTATGCACATTGTCAGATTTGAGTTCAATCACTCTTGACTTTAAAATTCTTTAAAAATTAATAACATTAAATTCCTGGTGAAAAAAGGAATGCTGATTTTCAAAATGCAAGGTTTTCTCTTTTGTTTATTATCTCTTAGTAGGGAGATTGGTTACATCATTGCTTCAGGATAAATCTACAAGATTCCCACTTACTTAAAATAATAAAATGGATCCTGCATTATTTTATTAGGAACCCCAGTCCGTATTATCTTATTATTTTCTCTTCATCTCTAACCTAATATTTATGTATATACTATGTTATAATCTATCTACTTTTTTTTTTCTTTTCAAGTTTTTATTTAAAATCTAGTTAGTTAACATATATGGTAAAATTGGTTTCGGGTATAGAATTTAGTGATTCATCACTTATGTATAACACCAAGTGCTCATCACAAGTGCCCTCCTTAATGCCCCTCACCCGTTTAGCTCCCCCCCCCCCATCCAGCACCCCTCCAGCAGCCCTCAGTTTGTTCTCTACAGTCAAGAGTCTCTTATGGTTTGCTTCCCCCTCTCTTTTTTTCCTTCCCAACATTCATCCATTTTGTGTTTTAAATTCCACATATGAGTGAAATCATGTGGTATTTGTATTTCTCTAATTGGTTTACTTTGCTTAGTATAATACACTCTAGATCCAACCCTGTTGCCAATGGCAAGATTTCTTTCTTTTTGATGGCTGAGTACTATTCCATTGAACATATACACCACATCTTCTTTATCCATTCATCAATCTATGTTATAATCCTCTATTCTTACTATTTCAGAGATTTCTTTTAGGTGTTGTCAATGACCTAAAAATTAGATTTGCATTTTCTATCCAATAAAATGTGAAATGGATTGTTTCTTTTTTTTTCTGTATCTTACTATTTATATTTAGATGTTAGCAGTTCATCTTACTGATTAGAGTATGATTTCATTTTTAGCAATAGTTGTGTAGCAGAGTTGAAAATTGTATTTGTAAAGTAATCAAATAGAGTTTTTGGTTACCTTCTCACCTCTTAACATTTACATACCAATACTTAGGAGCAGCAAACACTTGTCCAGAATTTTGTGTCCGGTAATTATTTAATTTTAGTATATAGTCTAGCTTTCTCGCAGAGCAGTGTACCAGGAAAAGTCTTCACTTCTTTATTTCTGGAGTGCAGCATGGACGTGGAGAGAAGACACGGGGAGGCCTCCACCTCCTAACTCCACACAGATACCAGCCACATGTCACACAGCCCACTTGTTGATCATGATTACAGTTAATACTGATCAGAAAACCTTCCATACTTTGTGGGGTGGGCAGAATTTGAGGCAGAGAGAGCCCCTGGAAATGATAAAGGAATGTAGATATTCAGAGGTTTGAGTCCAGTATATCATTAAAAGAGAATCCAGCCGATAAAGAGTTATGCAGGCTGCACAAAAACTGGTTTGTACCTTTTGAATATGTGGCATCAACCTGTGATGCTAAATAGCTTTCTACGTAGACTTGGTCATACCTTGGCCTCTCAATTTCAAAAAAAAGGGGGAGAGGAACTTCTCTGAAGCTACATGGCTTAAGTAAATAATTGGGAGTTGCTTCATTCAAAATGGGGGAAAGAAATCCCTTTGTGTTAAAGCCAGGAAAATTCTCATCTGGCCACTTGGAAACTTCCTCCTTGAGGGAAGTGTGTGCCAAGGGTGAGAAAAAGGATAAATGAATTAACAAGTAGCATTTAATGCTAGAGAAATACTTCTTTCATCTGTATCTTATAATTTTCTATAATTATGATACAACATATTTCTTAAGCTTCTTTGAATTTTCTATGAATTCTTTCTGATGTATGTTGTTTAAAAATCAGTATTAAAATTGGCCAAAAAGTCCAGAAATAGATACCAAGGCACTATATGTATATAGTATATTTAGTATATAGCATATTTAGTAATATATAGTATATGATAAAGATACCATTTTAGTCAGTAGAAATGGATTACTCATGGATAGTCACCTGACAAAATAAAGTTGTGCCCTAACTTCATACCTAACACCAAAATAAATTCCACAGACATCAAAGATCTGAGCATTAAGAAAGATAATTACCATTAGAGGATGCAAGAAAAATATATATTTGTTTAATCTTGGGAGTCAGAAAACCTTCCTAAGTATGACCCTAAACCCAGAAACCATGAAAGAAAAGATTATGAATCTGATAACTTTAAAAAACATTCTGCATACCAAGAAAAATACAAGCAAAATTAAAGCCAAAGAGAAACTGGAAGAAAAATTTTCAACTCATGTAATGAATAAGATACCAATAGTCTTAATAAATAAAAGAGTTTCCTTAAAAATGTATTAAAAACAAATCAAATCATAAATAAAATCTTTTAAAAAAAGAACAAAGCAATTCAGTTGAATAATGGACAAAGGAGGTAAACATTTAACAGGAAAGGAATGTAAATAAATGGCTTTAAGCTTATGCAAAGATGTACACCCTCATTCATGATAAATTGCAGATAGACACTGCTGCAGGAAGTACAAATTAATATAAATTTTTAAATATTCGTAGTTTCTACCCAAGAATTTCATCTCTACAGATTGATCCTTCAGAGATAATTGCATGTGTTCAGAGAACGTGCATACAGCATTATTCATTGCACCATTGTTTGTAACAGCAAAGGAAGGAAACCGCTCAAATATTCATTCATAAGTACTAGGTACATTTCCGTACATCTGTACAGTGGAACACTAAATAGTAAAAAGATGGACGCACCTTGTTATGAACTGATATGGAAGGACCTTCAGGATATATTTGGTAGAAAAAATATGTGTAAAATTGAGTATATGCAAACAGCACTTGGTAAAATACACATAGCTGTATATGTCACACAGTATCTCATAGAGTTTATGTAGGATAGACAAGGAACCATTAGGAGCCATTGCTTTTGGGGAGAGAAGAAGGGTGGGTTCGTGGATGGGATGGGAACGAAACTGATTTTTCATGTCTGCCTGTCTTTATGTGCAAGTATAATCTGTTCCAAAGTACAGCATATAAAAAGACCGAGAGCAAAAGAGAAAAGAATATAGCATTTGTTTTCATTGCCGTCTCCTGTACCTGCCATCCAAATCCGAGGCTTTTCTGAGTACTTGAATATAGTGATAACTGCAATCCTTAACTTAGTTTTTTGTTTATTTTTTTTTTGTGTGTTTCTTTGGTGTGTTTGGTTTGCTACAGCTGCCACTACAAGATCTTTCGTTGTCTTAGGAATATTAGTATGAATATCAATTTTCATGATCTTCTCAAAATGTGGACATGTTAATTAATCTTATGTATTTTTTTAGTACATCAATTTTTTGACAAGAATGTAATGGCTAAGGGGTACCTGGTGGCTCAGCGGTTGAGCATCTGCCTTCAGCCCAGGGCGTGACCCCGGGGTCCTGGGATCGAGTCCCACGTCGGGCTCCCTGCAGGGAGCCTGCTTCTCCCTCTGCCTGTGTCTCTGCCTCTGTCTCTGTGTCTCTCATGAATAAATAAATACAATTTTTTAAAAAATAGAAAAGAAAGTAATGGCTAAATAGTTGACATAGCAAAACCATTACTAACTGAAATTTGAGAAATTTTGTTTTTCTCAATGATACAGAAACAAATGAGAGAAATAGTGGCAAACATTCAGGTATAGTTAGGGCCGACTTCATTTTTTAACCATATTTTGAGTGGTTAACTCTACAGGCAGTCATTTCTATAATTAAATCACAATGAAAGCTTAACAGGAGAAATAAGGATATAGCCAAATAAATATTTTCGATAAGTATGTATTACTTGGCACTGTTTTCTAAATTACAGCTTATTCTAAGTAGCCAATCCTTTGTTTTTTATCACTAGCACACACTAAAAATTTAAGTGATGGAAATTTCCCTTGCTGCTCAGGCTCTCATAGACATTTGGATTTTTAGCCCATTTTATGTGTTTATTAATTTTCCTTTTTCTTTATTATAAGACAGGTACATAATCCATGGATAAACACAAGTGGACAGTAAACCAACAAATTTCTCAATATATTTTGTCCGGTGGAACATTTTGGGGTAATTACACATTTGGTTCAGAATTTGAAGGTTGTAGATGATCCTGTTGAGCAAATTCACACAATTTATATTTCTCATTGACTTTTAAATATTAAATTAAGAACTTTTTCATAGTCAGTGGCTTACGTAATTGTTCTCATCATCGCGATATGTCAGAGCAGTAGGAGGCCTTTCTATACTAACTGGCCTCTTCCTACTGTGCATGGCAGGAAATTGAATAGACAGTGTGTTTCTTTGCTAGACTGATGCTGCATTCTTGGGATTATAATTTTCTAAATTATTTCCTTGCCAGTATTAACAGAACACTGACCTATTCAAAGGTCACTCCAGTAGGGTAAATAGTTGGGTCTGAGATGGAGCTTTCCAAACAGTGGTGTTTGAATAGTGAAGTATATGGCACTTTTGGTTTTAACAAAGGTAAACCAAAGGACAACTGTAGCTAGATTTGAAATTGGAGAAATAGTTATTTTCCAAAAGAGCCCCTATGCCTAGTGCAGATGCTGAATTAAAAATAGTTGAGGGCCTCCTGGGTGACTCAGGTGGCTGAGCGTCCGACTCTGGGTTTCAGCTCAGGTCATGGTCTGGGGGTCGTGCGATCAAGCCCTGTGTCAGCCTCGTGCTCAGTGAGCAGTCTGTTTGGGATTCTCTCTTCCTCTCCCTCTGCCCCTCACCACCCCCCTCAAATAAACAAATAACTTTTTTTAAAAAATTGTGCATTTAATACTGATGCACTGCATCAGGGTAGAGATTGGGGTAGAATTTCTGAATCTGGAATCTCCATATAAAATAACTGGGGATCCCTGGGTGGCACAGCGGTTTGGTGCCTGCCTTTGGCCCAGGGCGCGATCCTGGAGACCCAGGATCGAATCCCACGTCGGCCTCCCGGTGCATGGAGCCTGCTTCTCCCTCTGCCTGTGTCTCTGCCTCTCTCTCTCTCTCTCTCTCTGTGTGACTATTATAAATAAATTTTTTTAAAAAAAGATTTTTTTTTAAATAATAACTGGTGAAAGAATTCTAAAACCAGAGAGCCTTAGAGAGCTTTTGGGCCAATCCTGTTTCTTCAGAGATGAGGTAATTAAGAAGAAATTTGATTTACGTAAAGAATCAGGATTGGGACTCACGGCTTTTTATCTAAAACCTAGTATTCCCCCTCACAGATGGGTACAGTTGAATGTGTTGGTACAGTATTTTACCTTTATTTCCTATGATAGCTCCCTTTGAGGACTGACCCAAAAATTTTATAGAGGGTCTGAAAGAAGGCTTGCAGGCCATGAATGAGGAGGCTGAAAGCATAGCAGCTATGTCATCCCTGGTCTGGTCTTTTACAAGGGCAAGTAGAAGCCTAGGCTTGAAGGATTTTCACAGTAGAGTGACCTAATTAGTGTGTTTTTAAAAGATTTCTCTGGCTGCAATATGCACACTTTGGGGAATCAGTAGTCGTTGGGAGATCAGTTAAGAAAATCCCTACAGATGTTCAGCAGACATCTGAAAACATTATAGTTTCACTAATCATCAGAGAAATGCAAATCAAAACCACAGTGAAGTAATCACCTTTCACATGTCAGAGTGGCTAAAGTCAAAAGGACAAATAACAAGTGTTGGCAAGGATGTAGAGAAAAAGGAACCCTCGTACACCGTTGGCGAGAATGTGAAATTGGTACGGCCGCTATGGAAAACAGTATGGTGGTTCCTCAAACAATTAAAAATAGAAATACCATATCATCCAATAATTCCACTACTGGGTATTTACCCAAAGACAATGAAAGCACTAATCCATGCACCTCTGCACTTATTGCAGCATTGTTTACAATAGTCGAGTTATGGAAGCAACAGTAGACAAATGGATAAGGAAGATGTTTTTTATATGTATATGTATATGTGTGTTATATATATCTTATTTATATATATAAACATAAATGGAATATTACACATAAAAAAGGATGTGTAATATTTTATTGCCATTTGCAACAACATGGATGGGACCTAAAGGATATTATGTTAAGTGAGATAAGTCAGATTGAGAAAAATATGCCATATGATTTCACTTATATGTAGAGTCTAAAAAAACAAATGAATAAATAAGCAAAAAGCAGATCCAGACCTATAAATACAGAGAACAAACTGATAGTTGACAGAGGGGAGAATGGGGGTTAGGCAAGATAGGTGAAGGGGAGTGGGAGATACAGGCTTCCAGTTATGGAATGACTAGGTCCTGGGAATAAAAGGCAGAGCATAGAGTATGGCCGAGGATGCTGTGTGGTGCCACAACGGCAACGTGGGGAGCACAACATCAAGGCCCAGAGAGATCGCATCACTGGGTGCACGTCACTAGGTTACTAGCGTAACCTTCTGTGTCAACTGTATTCAGATAAAAACCATTTTTTTTAAGGGGAAAGAAAAAAAGAAAATGGTGTCTGCACTAGAATGGTGTGGTGTAGATGAAGTGAGAGGGATGGATAAGAGTGATACTCAAATACGAGCTTTTAGAGATTGGGGCATTAATCTTGCAATATTTGGTAAGCTTACCTTCATTCGACGTTGCCTGCCGTTGCTGCTCTCCGTCATGTAATCTCGTCATGTAATGTAACTTCTGAATGTGAGGGGGCTGGAGAGCCGTGGAGTATTACACATAGTAAACATCAAATGTGAGTTTGGGAGTATCACTTAAAATTATATGTAATGAATGCAGTGTTCATACTTAGATATTACATAAACTGAGTTAAGAACTATGATTGTTATTTAAGTTTTATAGGTAGAAATAATTTCAAGTTATATGTGATATTATAGGGTTTTTTTAAGATTTATCTATGTGGGGGAGAGAGCGAGCGTGCGGGTGCCCGGAGGAGGGGCCGAGGGAGAGACTCAGCAAGCAGATCCCCACTGAGCCTGAGCTTGGAGCCGGAAGCAGGGCTTGATCCCAGCTCGCAGGAGACCATGACCTGAGCGGAAACCGAGAATTGGACACTCAATAGACTGAACCACCCAAGTGCCTTATGATTTTATAGTTTTTGATAATCGAGGGAAGGAAATGATGTTTACAACTTTTTGTGGCACTTTAAAATGTTCCCTTTTGTTGGCTGAAGTCTTGCCGCCTCTAGATTTACGCATCTTTCTAAATTTGTTCAGGAATTAGAATTTGCAGCTCCTAATAGGAATTTGTATCACCTGCTTAGTCCTTTTCTTTTCCTCTTCTGCGCAGTTACCCAGCCCACCTTCCCACGGCCTTCGGGGCCTGCAGCGTCCACTCCGCTCTCCTCTCCCCCACCTCGTGGGGTGCTCTGATCGGAGTGGCCTGCCTTCTGCTGAGCCTGTCAGCCGTCTTCCACTTCACGCGCGCAAATACATTTTTACTGCATATCATTTTCTTGGCTAACTTTTTTTAAAATAACACAGGAAGAAAAATCCTAAATGTTCATAACTTAGACTGTTTTTTGGCTTATGCCCTGCAAAGTACTGTATGACTAAAAGTTATTTGTAGAGCAAAGTTTTATTCTGTTCATTTATATATTCATTTGAACTTTTTTTGAGATTTTATTTATTTATCCATGAGAGGCTCAGAGAGAGGCAGAGATACAGGCAGAGGGAGAAGCAGGCTCCCTGCGGGAAACCCGATTCAGGACTCGATCTCGGGACCCCGGGGTCACGCCCTGAGCCCAAGGCCGATGCTCAACCACTGAGCCACCCAGGCATCCCTCGCTTGAAATATTGAGTATTTGCATGCTGTTCCTTACTTAAGTTTGTTATATAGCACTATTCAACTTAAATAATTTATATGTGGTCTTTTGGTATGCTTTTAAAATTCACAATGTTACCAAGAAAATAGTATGTATTGAAAAATGTGATAGTCAATATTGAGTTGTTAAATTTAGGGTTAGGTTTATAGGTGGTGTGTTAGAAATTATCACTTTGCATTCCCACTTCTGATTTAGAACGGGAATAAAGTCTATTTTAGCTTTTCTATAATAAATCACACCTTTAAATAATACTTTAAATTAAAACTTTAAATTTAAAAAAAATACAGCAACAACATAATAATTCAGTATAGCCTATAAATAATAGCAGCTCTTTTCCTGATTATTGAGACATTTATAAACTGGTAATTTTGTCTCCTCAAATATTCTTTTGTTTTTGCAGCACCCAGACATTTATTTTAGATTCTGAAGCTTTATAAGGACATGTTATTTAGAGAGTAATTGATGCCAACTTCATTGAAAACACCTATTTTATTTTACTAAGATAATACTTCTTTGACTGAGATGCAGGATCACAGTGTCCTAGTTGATTCCAGTACACCACTCCTTACAAAGGAGAAGGAGAGAAATGGAAATTTTGGAGGAGATGGGGTTTGCATTTCATAGTCTACTTTAAAAGGACGCACTGTCTTCATTTTCATTATACGTTCAGTACAGTTGACTTCTGAAACGCAAATGTTAAAACGGGCTTGAAGATTAAGAATTTGAAATGGGAATATATCATGGGAAAATACAGGAGCAGCTGTTTGATTCCTCTTCATCTGTTAATGATCAGAGTTTTGACACCTCCAAGTTGCTCACAATGTTTGATTATTCAGCTTCTTTACGGTGAACTTTCATCCCCTTCATCCTGCTCCCTGCTTCCTCACCAGGAGGTAGATCTCTTTGCCATTTGTTTCAAACTTAAGAGAAAACACTAGCTGAATCTTAACTGGTCTCTCTTCTCTCCCTTTAATTTCACCTGTTACGGTGATTATCCATCCACACTGCCTCGTCCGACTGAGCTGCCTTGCTCTTTCCCCCGGGCGGTCCATCTCCTCTCTACTGGAGTCATCCTGCTCTTTCTCACATGGGTCTTCCGTTCCGCCATCTACTCCATCATATCCTTGCGTAAGCCTTTGAACACATTCAAGACTTTGGGGGACGTATAATAAAAAGAGAAGCCTTCTGACAGCCCTGTACTTCTTTCTCTCCTCCTTTTGCTCTCTTCCTTCACAGCGATACTTCTTGGGATAATCGTTCCGTATTTTTCTGTCTCCTTTTACAGCTGTAATAGAATTCTCGGCACCATTCTGTTGTTCTCAACGAGGTCAGCCAGAAACTCCCACTGGCCAAGTCCAAGGATCGGTTCTCAGTAGTCGTATTACCAGTCTTGTAAACATCTAACTTTATAAATCATGCTCTCTCAAAACTCACTCTTCTCTTGGCTTCCTTACTACTTCTCTCCCTGGTTTCCTTCTCAACTCGAACTTTGTCTTATGCCTTGACTTCTGCTTTGCTCATCCCTTGAATGTTGAGATTCCTAAAGATCCTGTGTTTGGTCCTCTTCCCGTTGGTACTTCAGGGGCTACTTTCATGTTCATAGTCATCGTCATAACTTCATTCACCATTTATTTATATGCTGATTTCTCCTCAAACCCATTGGAAACTAACTAACTACCAGGAGTTAGGATTCAGGAGACTATGGAAATCATTCTCATGAAAGATGATATAAAACTGAACTCAGGAGGGTCAGAGGAGATAGAGAAGTTAGGTGGTGACAAAGTATAATAAGGAGGCAGGATTTCAAGACCATATATTTATATTCCCTTTTATTGATGGAGTAGAAACAAAGGAATGAATTTGAGGTTTTAGGCTTGGTCACTTAAAGGTTTGGGGCTCCATCCATTTAAAAATTCAGAGCATAAAAAAATGAGCAGGGCTTTCAAAGATGATGATTGTATCTTTGAACATGTAAGCTTGGAAGTATCTGTTGAACTTCAGTTGTTCCTTTGACTTGTGTGAGAACAGAGTGCCAGGGAGAGATCTGGTCTGGGAATAATGGACGTAGAAGGAGCCCATCTGCAGTGGGCACGGAGGACGTGCGGATGTGGAGCACAGAAGGTGAAGACGGGCCAGTATCACAGCTTGTCTTCAGCGCTCCGCACACTCCCACCCCTTGTCCGGCTGTCTCGCGTCTCCACCGTGACCTTTGTCGTGACTGCGGCAGACTACTTGATGTTCTCTTAATGGGCATGTTCTTTTTTACTTTGTGTTAATTAATACTCATTGATCAGTGTCTGAAAACCCTCTGCTCATCTATGAATTCCCTCTTTTATCTCCAAAATTTAGCTCAAGTAACATCTCCAGGAAGCAGTAACTGGGCTTGAGTCTTTCTCGCTCTCTGCTCCCGTAGCCCTTACGGTAGGGCCTGTACGTCTCCCTGTGACTTACACGTGTGGTTCATTCCCACTAGACTGTATCTGCTTTTGGCTTCAGACTTGGGTGAGCAAGTTGAGGAGCCAGATTTACTTCTTTGTGAAGGTAATAGAATTTTTGGTAGAATGTTTCATAATTACATGGCTCATTAAAGTATAATAAAAAATAACTTAAAAATTAGTGGTTGGCCACCTTAATATTTAAACATGGCTTTTTGAAAGTCCACTAATAAAATACTTCTGAGTCCTTGATTAGGCTCTGTGAACTTACCAGAGAAAAACAGGAAATTTCAAAAACCTGTAATTTCCCTCCATACTTCTTGTCCTGTTTTTATGGCATAATAAAATACAGAAAAATACATTGCTTTATACTTTACCACTAGATGGCTGAATTACATCGCTTTTGGTAAGGAAGTAAAAAATCTCTTGAAGTAGCCTACTAGGTAAAATTTAACAAAATGTCTGATATATAAGCATGAATATACACATGTTTATATATACATATATTTATACACAAGTATAAATATACACACATGCACATACACGTGCACACACATGAATAACTTACTCTCTGAATAGTCAGGTTAATTGGAATTAAGAATTGTTTGTTAAAAACTTATAAAAAAAATTATCGCCTCGTATGATTTCAGCTCTAATTTTAATGAGACGTATGAAAGATCAGTATATTCTAAAATCATGTCCTTGGATGGAATTTCCACAGACATCAGTTACTAAAAATTTCACAAACCCCTTGAGGGTGAACTTAGTTGTGTTAGAGAACCGGTATCTGTTGTCAGATGAGTACGTTCACTTTCTCTTTAAACAGTGTTTCATAGTTTCTGTTCAACTGGAGTTTAAAATGATAGAAAAGGTGTTGTGCTACCTCTTCATTTAAATTTCAAGTGTAAAGCATTTTGGTCCAATTTTTTAAGTCTCGAATCAAATCTTGGTCTTAAGTGCCTCTGTTTTTGGTCAAGATTCGGGAATGCTCTAGGAAGTTGAACCATATGCAGTTACCACTTCTGAATTTCAGAAACTCAAACATGAGCAGTCTCATTTGGTCCAACCTAATAACCATCTTGTTTTAGTCATTTTCATTTCTTACAGTTCATACAGTGACCTGAATAATTGCTATTATTTGGGGCTTTTAAGCTTTGGCCAGCCAAAAGCTTAAGGTCAGTCGACCTTGAGAGGACGACGACTTTACCTTCTCTGTGGGATGCGGGGGAAGGCACAGACTCGGAAATGCATTGGGCACAGTGACAGGGTTATAGCAGGCCCTCCTGAACGCCAGGAGGTTTTCCAAGTACCATTTCAGTGTAAAGTCACGTTAAGTATTGTGCTCAGAAAGTGCAGGGTGCATCTTTGAAAATAGGACATACAGTGTCTAAAGGGAATATTCCTAGGGTTATTTTGGTTATGTACTAGTTGAAGTGATTGACCCAAAATATGTTAAAGTGTGGGTCTCGGGCACCAGGGTGGCTCAGTAGGTTAAGCATCTGACCAGCTCAGGGTGTTATCTCAGTGTCCTGGGACGGAGCCCAACAGGGTCAGGTCTCCAGGCGCAGTGGAGAGTCTGCTCATCCCTCACCCTCCGTTCCTCCCCGTGCTCATGCTCTCTCTCAAATAAATAAAATCTTTTCAAAAGAATGTGGCTCTCAAATGAACACCAACTTGTAATGTATTTTTTTTTCCCCTTGGAATAGCATTAACATAATAGTCTATTGATTTTATTTTTGGTTACTTAGTGGTAGTGTTAACATTAAACTATGATGTGAAATTTTAAAATTGTGGATAAACACATTTAGTATTTCAACAAAACAGCAAAGTATCTGAAGTGATATTTTTGGCTAAGTTAATACTTGCTGGGGCACCCGGGTGGCTCAGTCAGTTAAGCGTCTGCCTTCAGCTCAGGTCGTGATCCCAGAGTCCGGGATCGAGCCCCACATCAGGCTCCCGGCTCACTGGGGGTCTGCGTCGCCCTCTGCCTCTGCCCCTCCTCCCTGCTTCTGCTCTCCGCACGCTCTCTCTCTCCCTCTCTCTCTCTCTTTCTCTCTCAAATAAGTAAAATCTTTAAGACTTGCTGTCAGTGAGGCCTTCATCTTCTTTTCCATTCCTATATCCTAACACCTTCCATGATAATCCACTTTCTTCTTGGGCAGACCTGGTTTTCACTTTTTTTTTTTTCCTGACCTCTGACAACAGATTCACCCAAACATGTTGTACTCCTTGTTATAGGTGATCATGCTAGTGTTTTGGAACTTTCATGTCAACCTTATTTTAAGTCTTCCAGCAAAATGTTGATTCAAAAATACGTAAAACCTTGTATTTGCTCTTTAAAAAAAAAAATGCTGGGACAGTGAGGTAGTGTTAAAATAGTTTGAAAGTACTGTTCGTGTTGTTTATTTGGTAAACTTACAGGTTAATTTAATTATGAAAGGGAGAGGTCCTCTGAGAAATATTTGAGTGTTTTGATGGAATCAAGCAATTCCTTATTTGTCCTGTTTTATTTCACCCATCAGACTAAAAACAAAGCAATGTTTGACTCTGTATGCTTCAGGATTATTAATTAGGAGGTACTTCTCAGCAGAGGCAATTACATTTCTTGACTCAGCTATAACGTCTTGTAGATGAAAAACAATGAATTGTTTTGAGAATAAAATAGATCATTTTTTGCGAAGTAAAAGTAGAAAACATTGTTCAGGATTTAAAAAAAAAAAAAAACCTACAACCACATTGTCTTTATCTGTTTTGTTTTTACTCCTTGTGCAGATTTGAAATGAGGCTGTTAAAAGAGAACTTCATTTTGATGGGAGTGTATAGACTTTATCCGTAGCCAGCTGGACACAATACGGCATTGGAATATCTCTCACTTCGGGTTAATTAAGGATACATATATTTAACATGATTCTAGTGCTCCTGAGCCGATAGAAAACATAACAGTCATGAGAGTCAGGCATCACACCAGTTAGGAACTTCTCCAAAGTGCTCCAAGGATCTGGGACAATCCGAGAAAGATAACAGTCTTCCTTATTAGGAACAATTCATTCAATTAGCACTTCACGGTATTAGTTTTCTGTTCTTTTCCTTTTTTTTTCTTAAGGCCTTGTCACTCACCTGCACTAACACGTCTTCTGGAAATCAGTGCTACTTGCTAGGTCACACAAGGAAATAATATGCTTCTCCTTAAAAGGGAGAGGGTGAGAGAGAGACAAAGAAAGTGAAGGAGGGAGGGAGGGAAGAACTGCTACATGTACTGAAATAGAAAGATTTGGGGATATATGAATTTTTTAAAAGATGCAGAACTGTATATATTTTATAATATCTTTCATGGGGATGGAAATGGATAAGTACACAAAGAAACACTGGAATCATAGACAAGAAACTAATATTAAGTAGTTATCTAAAGGCATTTGGGCTGAGAATAAACTAGAAGAAAATTACACTGCCTTTAATCAAGTTCAGCGGTAGCTTTTATCTTTTATAATGAAATATCATCATAGCCAGTATGCTTTTCTGATTACGCCATCACACAAAAATCTTGAAGTTATGTTAGAGTCAGTAATACTTCTTAACTGAAAAAATAGTAGTTATCCTCTTTTCCCATCATCCTTTATTTTGAGGAGAAATAAGCAAAATAATGAAATTTCGATTTGCCCCTTGTTTTCCTACTTTTAGCATTTCCCCTCAGGTCCTGCCCCTCTAATTTTCTAACAAAATTAATGAGCTTTGATTTTAGGTGGGTTCTTTTGTTTGTTTTGGGGTTTGTTTTTTGTTTTTAGGTTGTAGATCTCATTTAACTAGATGGTCTTCTGTTTGTTTAAATATTTGGGGATTGAAAAGATGTATTATGTTGTCTCTGCCTTTCAGTCGCAAAGTATTAAAATTAGTTGACCGTACTCTACCTGTTAAAGGATTCCTGAGCTCTGTATAGTACAGAGTGGGAGGGACGAGGTCCCGAGGAGGACACAGAGGCAGTGAGGGGAGGGACGCGGGGAGTCTCAGGAGCCTTCCCAGACGTAGTGGTAATTTAAAGTTGCCTTGAAGGATGACTTTAACCAGGTGGAGTCAAGAGAGAGAAGTCCGGTGGGATGACACTGCAGCTATCCTTATCCTGCTTTTATAATACTTGCTTTTAAAGTTCCTTGTATCGGGCGCCCGCGTGGCTCGGCGGCTGAGCCCTGCCTTCGGCGCGGGGCCTGAGCCCGGGGTCCTGGGTCCCCGCTCGCCGAGCCTGCCGCTCTCCCCCTGTGCCCGCCACTCCCCCTGCTTGTGCTCTCTCTCTCTTTCAACTACATAAATAAAAGCTTCAAAGAAAAGTCCTGTCTGAGGATTACATGGACCATCTCCCTGGGTCCTCCCTGGGTGCGGGACCGTAGGGCTCCGGTGACAGCCGGTTGGGCTCCGGGCCGCCTGCTCTCCCCGGGCTCGGGTCCTGCAGCCGGGACTCCGGGAGGAGCCGTGACAGTTTGCTGTTCTGCAAAGTGTGCTCGCTCCGGGAGGCCGCCTCCCCTCTACCCGGACGGCCTGGGGCCTGCGGCCTGCTCGCTGCTCGGGGCTGGGGCTGGGGCGGGAATAGGGGCGACAAAACTACAGTCACTTACATGCACCTCGGCTACTTGCCTCGTTTCCCTGTAGCTCGTGTTTTCTGGACTAGTGTGGTCCGAGAATGGGGACCCCCCCCCCATCTTCGAACTAGGCCCAGGGCTGTCAGCTTCTAGAGCACGTCAGCCCCTGTCGCCGGTCTGGGGCGGGCTGCCGGCCTCGCGCGCACCTGTCGCTCCTTCCTGCCACCTGAGCCGCTCAGAGTGTGGCTGAGGTCACAGGGTCGAAGCTGCTGGACAGCCGGCGGCGCAGCCCTAAGCACCTGTTTTCTGGTGATTCGAAAATACTGGCCCGACCTGCTGAAGACATGGGAGTCCCGAGGAAGATCAAATGTGCGTGCGAAACTGCATTTTTTGAAGTTGCACTTTTTCAGCAGAGCGTGCCCGGGGAGCAGCTGACACCCCGGGAGAGGCACAGCCCCGCCCTCCCCCAGTTCGGGCCCAGGTTGGGGGCTCCTGCGGGACGCTCCATCCAGCCACTGGCCCGGGGAGGCGGAGGGACAGCCCGACCCTCCTGCGAGACACAGGCCAGCAGCGTGGCGCTTGCGGGGGTCGCGGGCGGCCTGAGGGAGCCGAGCCGGTGCCGCTGCGGGGCTGCGCGGGGCGCTCGGGCCCGACCCCGGGGCGGCGGGGAAAGCTCCTCGGCCCGGCCCGGCCCCCTTGGTGAACCCGCGCTCTTCCCGCCAAGCCCTGCCGGACCGCGTGGGGCCCCCGACCTCGGCCTGCCTCCGGCCTCGTCGCCAGGGAGGACCGGCTTCTGTGGTTTCCCCAGTCGGTGACTCCTTGCCACGCGGGTGGGAAGTGGGGAATCCGCGTGGATGCCCGAGTGGGCGGCGGCCCCCCGGTAGCAAACCCACCTGCTCCCTAACCTGGCCAGCGGGGTTAGGGGCTTCACACAGAAGGTCGTCTTCTTAATGCCAGTCTTTCAGGATCCGTGATATTTTAAAAAATACACAGTGTATTTATTGATTTTTACTTTTTTAAAATTGACTGAGCTATGGGTTTATTCTTACCGAAAGCCAGAGAAACTTAACCTTCTTTTTCTATAAAGACAGAAGAGAGACTTCATACCAAATCTTCAGTCTTGTTCCCCTTTTTGCTCACACCTTCTTCCAAATTATCCATATTTGACAATTTACACCTGTAGGATTATTCATTTTTTTTGCCCACTTTTCCATTCTTTATTTTCCCCAAGCCGAGCTGTAGTATGAATGATAGGATGTCCTAATTGGTGGAGACCCTTTTTTCAACATGGTGACTGTTAGGTTTTCTTGACATTATGTAAGTAATTAATTTACCAACTTACTGAATCTTCGTGAGCTGTGTTTTTTGTTTTGCTCCCCAGAGCCACACAACACTGATGGCCTTTTCTACATGGTAATAAATGGAAAACTTTTGTTTTGGGAGGAGGTTTTTTTGGCTTTTTAAGAATGAGAGAACGAAAAGGGGCGGCAGCAGAGGCAGAGAAAGAATCCTAAGCAGACTCCACACCCGGCACGGCGCCGACGAGGGGCTCAGCCTCATACCCTGAGGTCACGAGCTGAGCTCCAATCAAGAGTCAGACACCCAACCGTCCGAGCCACCCAGGCACCCCTGGAAAAACTTCTTAAAACCAGATGAACAATATATTTGGAAAGCAGTTCTGTTATCATCTAAATCTATAGGAAACTTGTAAATTTTCAAAAGGACCTCCTTTCATGTTATATCTAGTTGCTACTTAAATCTCTGTAAAGAGAAGAAAATGATTCCATGAAGTCAATTTCATCAGAGTCATTTCTATTTAAAGATGGAAGGCCTGAAATTATTAAATATGCCAGTTCTGACTTTGAAATGAGAACGATTTCTCAATAGGAATTGAGCTGGTGGAAGTACCTTGCTTGTCTTTCTCAATCTTGTTCAGCAGGTAAATTATTTTGAGTGGCCGACTATGCACAGGGGTAGTTGTAGCTAGGCTTGCTGTCGGAGTCATAAAGATGGTTAACGCGTAGTTCTTGCCCTCAAGAAAATGAAATCACAGGCAATTTAGAACATTCAGTGACTTTAGAAAGATCTTTTATAGGCTTTTATCACGGTGGTCTGTGTGCCTGTAATAAAGGCGTCCTATGTATACTTGACATACTTTATACTTCAAAAGCATTTATAAAGGGATCCCTGGGTGGCGCAGCGGTTTAGCGCCTACCTTCAGCCCAGGGCGTGATCCTGGAGTCCTGGGATCGAGTCCCACATCAGGCTCCCAGCATGGAGCCTGCGTCTCCCTCTGCCTGTGTCTCTGCCTCTCTCTCTCTCTATGTCTATCATAAATAAATAAATAAATCTTTAAAAAATTTTGTTTAAAAAAAAGCATTTATAAAATTAGTTCAAACAGAACAATGTTCTAAGGCAAATAAAAATAAATATTTTTGACATTGACTAATAATTGTACTGATTTCATCTGGTGAAATTTGAACATTTTATAAATTTACAAGCGTTGTTTCCTTCTTTTTCTTAATCCTTCTACCTCCCACAGGTTTCTATATTGAATTGTTTGTAAACAATATTTGTCCTCATTGTCTTGGGAAGTAGAGCTTTCTTAGAAAGGACGACAGCTGTGGCCATTGTTGAGTAATACCTGGACTCCCAAGTGGTAATGAATAGATATGATCATTTAGCTCAACTGAAATGTAAAATAACCCTGTACTTTTCTCTAGTGTTTTTTATTTTGCTTTCTGTTCTTGAAGATATTTTCTCTAAGGTTAGAAGTCTAGGTTAGTGGTTGTTTTCTACCAAATGTTCTACCTTCTGTTGTTTTGTGTTGGGAAGTCAGTTGACCAGTTGTCCTTTAAAGAGTAATCTGTTTTGCTCAAACCACTCTGAAAGATTTCTCTATTTTCAGTTTTTAGCATTTGGTTATGATGTTCCTTTGTAGAGTCTTCTTTTTCTTTATCCTTCTTGGGATTTGCAGGACTGTTCTCAAACGTGTGTTTCATACCATTTGTTGGTTTAGGGAAATTCTGAATCTTTATCTCCGAAAATATTACTTCAGCTCTTTTTCTTCTCTCTTTCTGGAAATTCACTTACAGATACTTTAAGAAATACTTTAACGGGTGCTTTATATCTCTTAACTTTTTTTCAATATTTTCTCTTCTGTTTGTCAGTTTTCTGTCTTCTGACCTCTTTTCTAATTCTCTTTAACTGTCTAAACTGCATATCCATTTAAACTTTAATTTTGGTTACTATATTTTGGTATTTTTCAGATCTAGAATTCCATTTTGTCTCTTTAATATTTTACAGCTCCCTGACAAATCTTGATTTTTATCTTGTAGCTCCTTGCATTATTAGGCATTTTTTTAAAGTCCATCTCCTTGTACCATAGGACCCCCTGTGGATCTGCTTTTATCATCTGTTTTTCTGGGGGGGGGGGGTTGTTCTCATCTTATATTATTGTCTCTGTAGCTCTGATAATTTTTTTTTATTGATACCAGCTATTTTTTAACAGTCATAGAAGAAATTTGTGGCCTCGGATGGTGATGTCAACTTTCTACAGAGAACTTACCTTTGCTTCTGGCACGTAGCCAAGGCACTGGCTGCCCTGCAGTACTTTTAATTCATTTTTCAAAGACTGAGATGATTTGAAGCTGTGCTTCAGGCCGATGAGAACTGTATTATGTCTGGTTCACACTTGTACAGCATAGTCCTTTGGGTTCCCACAAATCGTGGAGGGTTTGTTAGTCTCCAATCATGGGAGGGACTGGACTCGGTTTTTTAGTGCCCAGACTTCTTGGGCTTTTTTATTTTTTTTTAATCTCTCCTGGAATCGCTGTTGCCCCTGATTCCAAGAAGCAGCCCCAGATCTGGCTCACATCTGTTTCTGTCTTGCTCATCTTGTCCCCTTAAATCCTCACTGACGTTTTGGCTCTCCAGTGCTTTTCAGCATATATTTTCTTAAACTGCCCAGTTTTCCTAGTTGCCTTTTTTTTTTTTTCTTTTGAGCAAGTGAGTGAATGAGCACATACTTGATCAGCGGGAAGGGGCAGAGCGAGAGGAAGAGAGATTTTATTTTTTTTAATTTTTTTTTTTTAGATTTCATTTATTCATGAGAGACACAGAGAGAGAGGCAGAGACACAGGCAGAGGGAGAAGCAGGCTCCCTGCAGGGAGCCCGATGTGGGACTCAATCCCGGGACCCCGGGGTCGCACCCTGAGCCAAAGGCAGATGCTCAACCACTGAGCCACCCAGGCGTCCCAAGAAGAGAGAATTTTAAACAGACTCCACACTCTGCATAGAGCCTGACTTGGGGCTCCATCCCATGACCCTGAGATCATGACCTGAACCACAATCAAGAGTCACATGCTCAACTCACTGAGCCACCCCGGCGCCCCTCTAGTCATCCTCTTGATTCAAACTGTAGAGTCCTCCAAGAACAGAAGAAAAGCCCACGGCTGAGAGAGAGACAGCTGGACATTTTGAGTTCCATCAGGCACAACAGGAGCAGAGAAGGTCAGATAAAGAAAGGAGAAAAGGAAAAAAAAAAAAATTAAAAAAAAAATAAAATAAAAATAATTTAAAATTTTTTTTAAAAAAGGAGAAAAGGAAAACAACAAAAGTAGGGGAGAATAATGTCTGGGGCTAAAAGAAAAGAGCAGTGACCTGTTGAGCTCTCAGGTAACAAGGGCAGTTAGTTGGCCCCTGGATTAGGGCTGCGGGGTCACAGCTGACCTTATCCGTGGCAGATTCCTATTCACTTTAGTAAGAAGACTAGTTTGAGAGAAGAATGGGAAGTGAGGGAGTGGATGTGATCAGTGTAGACAACTCTGTTGGTTTTGCTGTGACGCAGAGAGCAAGGCAGTGGGGGCTGGAGGAGGCTGTGGAATCAGAGGAGATAACTCCGTCCTACCCCCACCACTGGAGGTGTGATCGGAATGAAAAGAAGAAAATAATGGTGTGTGTGTGTGTGTGTGTGTGTGTGTGTATATATATATATTTTTTTTTTTTTTTTTAATGAAAAGAGAGTGTCCCTAGGACACAGGCTTAAGTTAAAGTGAGTTTGAATTTCGTCCTGCCACTTAATTGGTGTTTTGGGAAGGAAACTACCTAGCTGCCATTCTCTGATAAAAATAATTCATATTCCGGGAACCCTGAGTGGCGCAGCGGTTTAGCCCCTGCCTTTGGCCCAGGGCGCGATCCTGGAGTCCCAGGATCGAATCCCACGTCGGGCTCCCTGCATGGAGCCTGCTTCTCCCTCTGCCTGTGTCTCTGCCTCTCTCTCTCTCTCTGTGTGACTATCATAAATAAATAAAAATTAAAATTTAAAAAAATAATAATAATTCCTATTCCTACAATTGTTGTGGATATAAACTTAAATAAGAAACGTGTATGAAGTGCTTGATTCTTAGTCATAAATACACTGCAGTTACTGATTTTGTTGTTACCTTTAAATTCTGAAGTCTGTGTTCAGAAACAATTATGATGATTTATTTATATACTTATTTTTCTTGAGAACTCTTTATGCAGGGGCCCCTGGGGGGCTCAGCGGTTGAGCATCTGCCTTCGGCCCAGGGCGTGACCCTGGAGTCCCGGGATCAAGTCCCACGTTGGGCTCCCTGCATGGAGCCTGCTTCTCCCTCTGCCTGGGTCTCTGCCTCTCTCTCAGGGTCTCTCATGAATAAAGTAAAATCTTTAAAAAGGAAAAAAATACTAACTTTCATCTTTGGCTCTCATCCCTTGCACAGTACTTGACCCATAGTAGGGATTCAATAAACTGTTGTTGGATAAATTAATACAAGTGTGAGTGAACAGTTAATATAATCATCACCACTGTTACAGCTTTGCATATTTTAATGCTTTAACCACTTTATTTAATTGTTAACTACTTTCCAAGATTATTATTTTACAAAGAATACAAATGATAAAATCAAATAAATATGTGAGGTTCAGGCTTGTTGGGTTTTTTTTGGAGGATTGGGGGTTTTTTGTTGTTTTTCTGCTTTGGCTTAGAAGAACATTATTTTGTGAAAGAGGTTTGAGACAGAAATTACAAATAGATACTGTTCCAAAAGGCCACTTATACTCAAGATATTAGAAATTTGGAATACACTCTCTAAAACAAGTCATGCTTTGTAAGTGTTAGTGGTGGTAAAAATGAGTTTTGAAATAAGAATAATCAGATTTCAGATCTGAACTTAAATAATGCTTGTTTAAATCATAATGTCATATAACTTGAGAACTAGTCTGGGAGGGCAGGGGTGGGGCAGTGATGACCCAGGAGAACAGCATATTCCACCTTCCATATGGCTGAAAGTTGCCCATAGAGATCCTCTGTACCCCTGCTTTTCTCTTTTCTCTGCTACTTTATATTCTATTTTGGATTTTAAAGATTATTCCAGAATGCTGAATTTTTAACTTTGCTCCCGTGGTAGGAACAGTGGGGATGCGTTGGGTAATTGGGATGCAGTGAGGAGCTTTGGGGCAACCATTTGTACAAATGTGTAATTTCTCCGACTTGTGTTTTGGTGTTAGAGATGGGCTTAAAGAGCTGTCTTTAAATCCAGTTCCTGTACCCAGGGAAGTCCAAGGATGAGAGTCTTCTGACTTACTTTGCATAGTGGGAAGGATTTTGTTGATGGAGAGCCACCCAGATGAAGGTTCCAGTATCTCAAAGGAGAAATTATGTTGTGGAAAGATTATGAAGTGGGACCCCGGGGTGGCTCAGCAGGTGAGCGTCTGCCTTAGGCTCTGGGTGTGACCCGGGGTCCCGGGATCGAGTCCGGGGAGCCTGCTTCTCCCTCTGCCTCTCTCTGTCTTTCATAAATAAATAAATAAAATCTTTAAATCTTAAAAAAAAAAAAAAAAAAGGAAAGATGAAGAAGGAAGAGAACTAAGTTCTTATCCTAATGCTGTCACTTTCATCCAAACTCTGTAGGAGTTTAAACAAATTTTGGGCTTCGGTTTTTTCCGTCTGTAAGTCAAGGTGATTGAGCATTTCCCGACCTTTGTAAATTTGTGAACCCTTTCCTAAACAATGATCCATGATTCCCTCATTGAAATTTTGAAAATTAGTTTTTCATCTTTATATGGTATGTGATGTGATACGATGTTACACATTAAAAACTATGTATTATGTTAAAGATTATATAAGGTTTGTTTTAGTATAATCCTTACTAATTCATGTTATAAAGAAAAATTCCCTTTTCTCTGTGTAACAGGTAATATATTCTGTCAAATTATATAAAAAATTATTGGTAGAGGAAAACTTTAAGTGTTTATTGTATTTCTTTATTGTGTTAAGGCATCAAAAATAGTAAAAAACTATTTTCATGTCTGGATGTTTGGAATTCTTGAATTTCGACTGTTAGGAAACTCTACTCTCTTTTTTCTGTTTGATTTTTTTTTTCTTTTTTTGTTTTTTTTTTAAGATTTTGTTTATTCATGAGAGACCCAGAGAGAGAGGCAGAGACACAGGCAGAGGGAGAAGCAGGCTCCATGCAGGGAGCCCGTTATGGGACTCGATCCCGGGACCCTGGGGTCACGCCCTGAGCCGAGGGCAGACGCTCAACCACTGAGCCACCCCGGCGTCCCCCCTGTTTGATTTCTAAGGAATAAGATAAGAAAGAATGTTTCAGGTTTTGATTTGCAGGCACTTTGCTACAATCTCTCATTGCAGGTGTGGATTACCACTTAGGAAAAAGTGATCTTTACATTGTTTCTTTTAACATTTTTTTTCCTAAAATACCAGAAATCTCTTGATCTGTTGCATAAGAAATTTGATCAGATAAATGCAATTCGCAGAAGAGTTCAGAACTTATCATCCTTCCTGTCTTTTTCCATTGTCCATCATGTGAATAAGTCAGCACAATATACTAAAAAAAAAAACCAAAAACACTCTAAGTGTCAAAACGACAGCCCCTAGCAATGTCCACGTGAGTATAACCCGCTGCGTACCTATCGTCTAGGAGGCAGCGTCCTGCCACTCACTTGAAATACACAGCAGGGCTCTCAATTTTGTTTCAAAGGGCTGCACAAAAAAAATTAAAAAAAAATAAATAAATAAAGCGCTACACAATTGGAACATTTAAACATAAGTTTAAACATGGGCAGGATACTGGTACTTTTGTCTCTTAACAGCCTGAAATTGAAATGCCTGTGCCCATCTCGGGGGGTGGTCAGATGGTGTAGAAAAATAATGAAACACTGAGGTGTCGTGTCGCTGCTTGCTTTCTGGCCGGCAGGAAGGAACGGGCCAGTGCCGCGGGCTGAGGGCACGCACAGTCTGGTGCACCTGCATGCGCGTGGCGAGTTCACCTGAGCAACAGTGACGGGGAGAGCGTGATGGCAAGTGCTCCTCAAAACCACACGCAGGTCAGAGGACCCTCCCTCTTGGCCGCCTCTTTTCCTGGACTCGTTACTTTAAGAAAAAAAAGATGTTGTCGTTGTTGACGTATTAACTTTTTGTTTTGGAATAATCCCTATAAATTTACAGATAAGGATCACGGGTAATATGGAGAGAGAGACCCTGTGTAGCCTTGACCCAGTTTTTTCCGACGTTACCATCGTACCGTGCCGCGTGAATGATTTGCCGAAACTGGGCCTCGACTGTGAATTAAGCTCTAGTCTCCATGTGGGTTTCACTAGTTTCCCGCCTTCCCAGGGTCCCATCCAGGACGCCACTTGGCACGCGGTCTTCGTGTCTTTGGGCCGATGCATCTTCTCAGTCTTCCCCTCATTCCCTGACCCCGACAGCGTGGAGGAGTCCTGGCCAGCTATTTTGTACGGCGTCCCTGCATTTGGCTGCGCCTGTTTTCTGACGTAGCTGGGGCTGGCGTTGAGCCCCGCAGAGGTGAGAAGCTGTTGTTTTGCTCGTATCAGGGCTGTAGGTGCCGGTGATGCCGGTGGTCGCACCGACCTCGACCTAACTCACCAGCGCGGCAGTTGCCGGGTTTCTCGAGCGGGAAGTGACTGTTTCCCCGTCTCACACCCTGCTGTGTGGAGGCGAGTCACTGGTCCAGCCCACCCTCGAGGTAACCCCCCCTCCTGGGACGGGGGAGCGATCCCATCCTGTGGGAAACCCTGCAGGGAGACCCGCTCACAGGACCGCCTTCGTCTTCCTCTCTCCCGAGGCGCACGTGGCACGCGTGTTCACGGAAATATCAGGCTCGGGTCATGCCTGGGACTAGATTGACTGTAGTTTCACTGCTGATTATGAGATTCAGACGCCAGGGGGTCCTGGGGGGCTCGGGGGTCGGGTGTCCGCCTCGGGCTCAGGCCGTGACCCCGGGGTCCCGGGATCGAGTCCTGCGTCGAGCTCCCTGCGTGGAGCCTGCTTCTCCCTCTGCCTGTGTGTCTGCTTCTCTCTCTGTGTCTCGTGAATAAATAAATAAAATCTGTTTTAAGAAATTTTTTTAAATAACGTAAAATTCAGACTGTAGGTGTGAGTACAGTATTCCTTATTGTTTGTTTTCATGCTACAAGTAATGAAAGAATAACTTGAGTCCGCATGCTACAGGATTCTGGAATCTTCCCTTTGCTATCTTAATAAAGTTCTTTTGTTTTTGTTTTTTAATGAAAACCGTCTTGAATTTTTATCCAGATAAAATTTGGACTGCTTCCAACTCCCATAACTTTTTTTATCCCTGTTGTGTCCTTGACGTGCTGTCGTAGGGAGGCTTCGGCTGTCAGGCCCACCACCCGCGCGGTGGCCTGCTGACGACGCAGGACCCGGTGAATGCGGTCTGGCAGCGTCGTGAGTACTGTCGCCTCTAATTTCTACAGAAGCCGCGTTAGCAGAGCAGAGGTTCCCTGTAGTTTAAGGCACGTGAGGGGCTTATGTTGGCCTAGACTGTTCTGGTCTCCTCGTCCTGGTCCGACCGTGCAACAGCGCCGTGACTGTAAGACGTGTAGAATATTCCAAGAGCAACATTACCTGTTTGTTGGAAAAATCAGTGAATGGGTTTCGCGTGTAGCCGTGGGCGCTGTCGGCGCAGTGAGGCCGGACTCCAGTGGAGGGGGAGTGGGCCTCGGGACCCCGCGCCTTCCCCGGTCCCGCCAGGGGTCCCCGTGGAGGCTCGTGCGGACGCCGCCCCTGCCCCGTGTCCTAAGCCCCGCCGTGGCCGCCGTGGGAGCTGCCGTGGGAGCCGGGTCCTGCAGCGCGGCCACCGGGGCGCCAGCTCCACGTCCTCCTGCCCAGGCCCTGGCGGGTCTCAGAGCCCACGCGTGGGACACTCACGTGCCAGAGACCGTGCCCTTGCACAGGAGCCCCCGGTGTCAGCGTGACGCCAGCCTGTCCGCTCCCGTCCTGCCCCACAGACCGTCCCCCGCCGTTCCCCGGGCCCAGCCTGGGTTCCAGGGTCGGAGCCTGAGCTCTCCCTGCTTGACTCTGTGCCCCCGAGTGTCCGCCGCCCTCCCCGGGTGTCGTCTCCCCAGCAGTGGGGCTGGTGGTGCCCTCGCTGACACTGAAGGCCTTCCCTGGCCTTCCCCGGCCTTCCCCGGCCAGGCCCAAAGCAGCCCGGCTTGCTCCCTCTTCAGCTGCTCCACATGCCACCTACGCTTGTTCTACATAGAGATACTCCTTTGCAGATTACGTGAATTCTTAGAAAATACCACCTTAGTGATTACGGTGCAAAGTAAAATCGGTTTTCCTATAAAAATTGAGTAGTTCTCAAAAGAATGAGCAGTAAAGGATTTAGTGTTTCCAGGAAGAGCAAGAATTTTACAGATTTAAGCACAGTAGGCTCAGTGAAAGGAGAGCATTTCATCCTTACTGGGGCTTTTTTTTTTTTTTTTTTTTTTTTTTTGCAACTTCCCTGTTGTTTCTGCCTCCATATTTTACTGATCATCAGTAGCTCTCAGGTCATAAGGAAAATTAATTTCTTATACTGTACTTATTGTAAAATAAATAATTGATTAAGTGTCTGCCTTCAGCCCAGGTCATGATCCCAGGATCATGGGCTCCCTGCTCAGCGAGGAGCCTGCTTCTCCTTCTGCGCCTGCCTGCGCTCCCCCTGCTTGTTCTCTCGCTCTCTCTCTGTCAAATAAATTAAATCTTTAAAAAAAAGTTTTTAGATTTTGCTTACTATTTATTAACCTACATAGTATGTAGCAGGTAGTACTGTTTTTTAATGGCAGATCCCCTTTTTTCTAGTCACTTTATTCTTAAGCTTTAGAAATGAACAGAATTTTATTTTCATCCTTCCTTGGACATTTTCTTTTTTTTTTTTTTAAAGATTCATTTATTGATCCATGAGAAACACAGAGAGAGAGAGGCAGAGACCCAGGCAGAGGGAGAAGCAGGCTCCATGCAGGGAGCCCGACGTGGGACTCGATCCCAGGACCCCGGGGTCACGCCCTGGGCCAAAGGCAGACGCTCAACCCCTGAGCCACCCAGGCGTGGGCGTCCCTGGATATTTTCTTAAGAACTACTTATAGGAAAATCATGTACATTAGAATCTTCTTAGAACCAAAAAAAAAAAAAAAAGAATCATCTTAGAACCTTACTAAACGTCATTATGATACAGCTATAAAATGGAACTTTTGCCCCAAAGTTCTCTCAAAAAAATATAATAAAATAAAGTGTTTGTTTTGTTAACAAGTTCTCATAGTGTTAATGGATTTCTCAAGCATTTAATAATGTGGGTTTTTTTTTTAACATATCTTAGTATTCTTGGGATTTCTTTTTGGGAATATAAATGTAATTACAAGTGTAGAAAAGTGACATCTCTCTTGGAGGAAGAATTTGTTATAACAAAAAAGTCATAACCATAATTTAATTCACATAACCAAATTAAGACGTGTGGTATACTTTGAACAAAGCACATTCTTAACTAGAAATTTTGGCTCCATATTTTATTTCTTGAAATAACTGTTAAAACAGAACTAGATTAAAGACTATAATAATCTTCCAGTGCTTATTTAAAACAAGATTATACCTTTGGGGCTGTTTTGACTTTTTAAATAGGGGCACTTCTCTAAGAAAAGAGAGGCTGTTCTATTTAGTGATGTGTTTTACTCTCTATAGATATCTGAAAATTCTTCTGAGGGCTTATGATTAACATTGTCCCTGAGAAATCCTGTAGCTGTTTAGTACTGATGCTTTGGGAATGGAAGTATTGGAAACAGTTACAGTAGCAAATGCATATTATTCTCACATATAGTAAACTTTTTTAGGAAAGGATATTTAATTTAAAGAAATTGAAATAGAGAATGAAGATAACATTGCCACAGTTGTTTTAGAAATAAAGAGTAGGGAGGCCTATCGACGTCCCTACTGGCTCAGCGGTTGGGCGCCTGCCTTGGGCTCAGGCTGTGATCCCGGGGTCTTGGGATCGAGTCCCACGTCCTCCCTGCATGGAGCCTGCTTCTCCCTCTGCCTGTGTCTCTGCCTCTCTCTCTATGTCTCTCATGAATAAATAAATAAAATCTTTCTAAAAATAGAGTAATCAAGATCTTGACTTTTTGTTTGATTGATTTGTTATACATTCTGACACTCTGTCGAGACACTAATATGCAGTGTCATCAGTACCACCGTGATACTTGGGGCTTGCTAAGCACTGTGCAGAAGACAATTCTGCATAATAACATTTGAGCCCACAAGAGCTTAAAATGTAGATACCAACACTGGCAGTCATCTAAGTACATGGCTTACAAACAGATGAAGAAAAAACAATAACCCAGTTTCTGGGAAAAGAGGGAAACTGAATGTCTAGCTGGATATACTGGAAAGAACTACCCAGGTTTTGGTGAGATAAACATAGTTTATCTATTTTTTTAATAGATTGGAAAGTCTGGCGTTAGAATATCAGATGCTGCTTTTTTCTAGCTCATTCTTGGAATTCATATTTTGATGAGAACTAATCAAAACTATGCCTGTCTTCTGTTTCCACCTTTCTGTCTGGAAACTTTCATCTTTCACTTTGCTACTACTTCCCCTGGAATGGAAAGACTGAAATGTTTCTTGGAAATGGTAATTTAGTGGTTAACGTGTGTGTGTGTTAATTTGTATGGTAACACTTTTTTTAAAAAAGATGTAATAAGATATATTGAAAATTTTGCTTGCGAAGGAGACTGTACATATGCTACAGAATTCTTCCCCCATCCCATTAACTATTCTCAACCAGTCTGATAAAAAATACCAGTCTTCAACTGCTACTTGGTTTGCTTCACTGGTTCTGATATTTCTTTTTCTCCCTGTCAATTCATAAATGATAGATTCTCTGAATTGCAGAAAATTGCCAGTGCTTTTTAGAGCTTTTCACTTTAAATAATAACATGCAAGAAAAAAAAATGCCCAGCAGAGTGAAAACTTTTTATATAATTTACAGGCTTCCTTCAACCGATGCTTTTTAGCTTAATTTAAAACCATAACCAACCTTTTTTCCCACATTTCTTTTCAACTTTGTTTGAAAATATCAATATCCTAAAAAGTAAATATATAAGCAAAAAATTTCTGTTAGAAATTTGAGTCATTAACTTTCCTGTAGTGGTTGGCTAATAACTAATGGTAGTACAAATTTCTTTTTGTATTTTTCTGTTTTTCATAGTTCCCCTTTTAAAACACCTTTTTCTTCCCTGATTTAATTTTTGAAGTTAATGGAGACCTCAGATACAATTTCATATAATTCTTTATCTTACTGAATCGAACCCTGGAACCCATGTGTACTTAGAAAATGTTTAGAGTACCACAATTAAAATCTGAATTCCCAATTATAATGCAGTTTCTTAATGATGTAGTATGTAAAATAGTTTAAATACAGATATTCAGTAGTGTTTTACAGGATGAGTTCATGCATAAGGTCATAAAAATTAAGTCTTATTACATAAACTCTCCATTTCCAACAAATGCTCAATACCAATAAATTAAAGTTAGCTTCAGATTATGTTCTTTTGCTACTTCCCTTGACTGTTAATAACATTCATGACACATTTTTCAGTTAACTATGTTTTTCATCCGCGGGTGTTACAGACTTTAAGAAGCTGAGTAGAACATATACAGTGATAGGTGCCACCAGGGGATCTAGACTTTATTATATCTCTGATTGAAACTCACCACTTTCTAGATACTGTGCATGGCTTCCATCAGTTTCATCGTAAAGTGGGTTAAAAATATATTCATGAACTTTCCTCTCTTTAATAACACAGATTTTTAAAATATGAGCTTTATTGCTACGCTTAAAATGCTGCGACTTCTTTATGTAAGTTATCACAGACAAGAATGTTTGCTATTTTTTGCTAGATGTACTTTCAGGATTAAAAGAAGTATATATACTCTGACATATCCTACCATGCTACACCTCACAGTGTCACATCACATATACCTCCCATAAAGAACATAAAGTCTTTGAGACTGAGATTTCCTTTGCATAGACAGTTTTATCTGCTTTACAAAATTCAAGCCTTGTGCTTTTTGGTGACTTTTTAATTTAAAGAATTTATCCAAATATTTACAGGAAAAGAAATATAATACATTAAAATACAGTCGGCTCTTTAAGGTTAATTAAATAATAATGTTCTAAATGTTTTCTAGTGGTCTAAGATATAGCCATGTGAAAGGGCATTAAAATTCCATTTGTGTATTTTCTACTGAGAAAAGAGATGGAGGGATCCCTGGGTGGCGCAGCGGTTTGGCGCCTGCCTTTGGCCCAGGGCGCGATCCTGGAGACCCGGGATCGAATCCCACATCGGGCTCCCTGCATGGAGCCTGCTTCTCCCTCTGCCTGTGTCTCTGCCTCTCTCTCTCTCTCTCTCAATCTCTATCATAAAAAATAAAAAATAAAAAATAAAAAGTTTAAAAAAAAAAGAAAAGAGATGGACCTTTTCCTGTGTTTTTTACTAGAAAAGACGTGGCCTTATTGGAGATTGGTTTTATAGTCAATATAAAAATACTACTTTTTCATGACAGTGAATTTACTTAATGGAACATTTTTTATAGTAAATATCTAGTTTCTATAAATTATTTCATAGATAATGAAAGAGTGTGTGTGTGTGTGTGTGTGTGTGTGGTGTGTGTGTGTGTGTGTACAGTAGGAACCTGGCCTGGATTTATGAGATCTAAGTGAAAGTGCATTTGCTTGAAACACCTCATTCTATAACAAGCTGAGTACAGACTGGACACTTTCCTTACTTAACCCTTCACTTGAAGTCTTCCTTTCTTGATTCATGGAGGGGATAGAATGAATCCATAGCCGTTTCTGTTTTAATGTCCGCACACAAAAATTCTGACATTGAATGGTGAAAACCTTGGTCAGCTTTATAAAAAGTGATTAATGAAGTAGAAAGCCAACTACTTCGAGTCTTTGGCGCTTAAAGCACCAGGTGCACACAGAAGGCAAATTACCAAGTGCCCCCACCGCTAATGACTGAACTTTTGAAACCCAGTGCAAACAACTGTGGTCTTGCTAAAGACAATTTCATTGAGCAGTCTAAAACTTTATCTCAGTGCAGAGTCTACATAAGACTCTCTCCTTCTGTTCCACCCCCCCAAAATAAATAAATAAAATCTTTTTTTTAATGGAAAAGGGATAAAATTGACACCATATTTTGCAATCTCTAATTAAATAGTGGATCTAGGCAGTGCCCATCAGTAGCTGCTAAAACTCTTAGAAGGCTGATGGAGAAGGTGATAATACCTGAACTTGCATACAAAAAAGGAAACAATCAGGTATGTATCATATACCTCCCAATTTGATGCAACAGGAAATATGAACGTCATCTTTAAAATTTTCTTGCCAAAATATCAAACCCAGATTGTACTAAACTTATTGAATTACCAGTTGATAGGAAATAGAACTAAAGTGATCAGATAACGGACACTGTAGAAATGGCAATAGCAGTGTCTGGGATGGGGGAAATTCTATGGGGGAAATGACTGAATTCATCAATAAATTAATGGCAAGGAATAAGAGGCAAGACTGCAGATTAGGAGAAATTTAATTAAATTTAAATGCAATTTGTGGGTCTTGTTTGTATCTTGATTCAAATAAGCCAATTGTAAAAACAAACTATGTAGGAGACACTGATGACATTCTCAACACTGGAATATGGTCGTCTTAAAGAATTATTGTTACATCTGTCACATGTCAAATGGTTAAATAAGAGTCCTTATCTTTTCGACATACATACTGAAGAATACCTTGCATTTATTGTAAGATAATCCAACTAAGGTGTAGGAGAGCTATGTAGATGAGAAGATTGACAGGGGCGCCTGGGGGGCTCAGCAGTTGAGCGCCTCCTTTCGGCTCAGGGCATGACCCCGGGGTGCTGGGATCAAGTCCCCACAGGGAGCCTGCTTCTCCCTCCGCCTGTGTTTCCGCCTCTCTCTGTGTGTGTCTCAGGAATAAATAAATAAAATCTAAAAAAAAAAAAAAAAAAAAAAGGGCAGCCCCAGTGACGCAGCGGTTTAGCGCCGCCTGCAGCCTGGGGCGTGATCCTGGAGACCTGGGATCGAGTCTCACATTGGGCTCCCTGCATGGAGCCTGCGTCTCCGTCTACCTGTGTCTCTGCCTCTCTCTCTCTCTGTGTGTCTCTCATGAATAAATAATAAAATAAAATAAAATAAAATAGTATGCTTATGCTCATTAATAATCAGGAAAGTGCTAATTAAAATGTCAGTGAGAGAGCACCAGATACCCACTTGAGTGGTTGGTATTGTTTTCATTTATTTTTATTTATTTCTTTGAGAGAAAGAGCATAAGCAGGGAGGAGCAGAGGGAGAGAGAGAAGCAGACTCTCCACTGAGCAGGGAGTCTGAGGACAACAGTCGAGACTCAGGGCTGGATCCCAGGACCCTGATACCATGACCTGTGCCCAAGGCAGACGCTCAGCCGACCAGCTACCCAGGCGCCCCTGAAGTGGTTGGTACTGAAGAGTCTGGTGGTATCAGTGGCTGGTGAGGATATAGCAACGTGGACCCTCCAAACTGCTGTTGAGATTGCAAAGCGGTTGAGCTAGTTTTGAAAATTGTCGGGTGCTGTCTTGTAAAGTTGAAAGTGAGCTTTTTCTGTGACCCAGTCATTCCCTGCCACAACATATACCATGCAGAACGTTCTTACTGGCGTTCACAATAGCCCTAAAGTAGAGAGAACCCAAATGTCCATCAACAGTGCAGTCGACAAGTCATATATCATAGAGTGGAATTCTACTCACAAATGAAACTGAAGAAACTCTAGCCGTTCTAAAAATATGAGTGAATCTTAAAAATACAGTGAGAGAAAGGAAAAGCTCGATACAAGAAGTATATATTCTGTGGTACAATTTATGTAATTTTATGTAATAAATTGTAGAATGGGCTAAACTAGAGCATAGGTAACTGACGAAACTAGAAAAGCAAAGACGTGAGTTACCTTCAGATCAGGGCAGGAGTTGCGTTTGGGCGGTGGTGTTAGGGCGTTTCTCAGGCCCTGGAAGCGTTTTATTTCTTGACCTCGTCAGTGATCACATGAATGTTTGTAATATTTTATTAAAGTATAGTCTAATGGATTTTTTGCTTTATGTGTGTATTTTTCACCATGATTTCTTTCAAGAAACACCTATAAATTCTGAGGTCAGGGCGTAAGGCCCACTGTATAGCTAGTATCTTGTTTTGCTTTTCCTGGTTTCAAGTTAACCATCTCCGTCATCTTAAAGCAGGGAGTCTAAGTTTGTAATTGCAGTGGACAAATAAATAAAACATTTACACTGATTTACACGTCAGAACCATATTTAGGGCCGACCTTACAAATCCTAGAAGCTGTGGCCTTGAACATTCTCATCTTACAGCAGAGTCCTCGTCTGTCATCACGTTAGTTTTTCCAAAGACCCATCAAATCTGGTTGAAATAGGATGTTGAAGAGAATGGTTCCTACTCAAATTTTGCTCCCTTTCAGTCTTACTCTTGAGAAATTTCTTTTAGGTGTAAAATTGTGGTGAAAGCTCTTACCTCAGCTCATTGACTAGACCTTGTTTCTCTCCTCGACCGTTAGAAATGTGCCGTTGGCCGCACGCGTCTCGCCCCGCTGTGAGCGCCAGGAAGCCCGGAGTCTGGCGTGCGCCTACGCGGCCCTGCTGCTGTATGGTTGCACCGGGCCTGCCTGTGTCCCGGCTATGGGCATCTCACGCTTGGTCCCCTTTGGTCGTGATGTTTCTTCTTTACACATCTCCGCCCCGTTTGTGAGCATCTCGCGGAAGTACTTCAGCCCCATCCGCGTTAGGAGCAACACCTGGGGGAGCACGCGAATCTGGGGGTGCGCGGGGTATGTGGTGGCCGGTGTGGTGGCCTGGAGGTATGTGGGGGTCCCCGGGGATGCGCGGGGGCCCGAGGGTGGCCGGGGTGCCCGCGAGGCTGCGGCCTCTGTCGTGCATGGAGCCGAGGTGAACGGTTGGGCCGTGCTCTGCAGACTGGTTTTCTGTCCTTGGAAGGGCTCTTGCTTGTCACGGGAGAGCAAGTGTTTCCGGCCGCCTGTGCCAGGACGCCGCGAGGCTGGGGCAGGGGACCTCAACGGGAGCGCAGCCTTGGGGAGCGCGGAGCCAGGGGCCCTCGCCTGGGAAGCTGGGCGTCAGGACCGGGGGTTGGCGGGGGCTGTGCGCGGCCCTGGGGCCTCCGGTCCCGCGGGGCGGCCCGGTGCTCCGTGGAAGCGGGACCTCTGATGGGACGGACGGAAACGCGCGGCGCTCTCTGCAGTTTGCAGTGGCGGCGGCGGCCCGGGCTCGGGCACAGTGGTCGGGTGGGGCGGCGGCCCCGGGGGTGCGACAGGGTGCGACAGGGGCCGGGGTGCAGCGGGCCGGGGTGGGCCTTCCCTGTCGCCACCGCCCCCTCAGCGCCTCCCCTGAGGCAGCAGGACCTTGAAAACTTCTTTTCCTTTTATCATGCGGAGCCCTGCTCTTTTCCTTGGAAAGTGCGGCCGTGCCACAAGGTGGCCGACGCTGGGGGAGGCGCAGGCGGTGCCCCCGGGGCTGCCCGCGAGCGGCACGAGGGCATGAGGCCGGGCGCCCGAGGCTGGTGCGGTTGGCCGGGGGAGCGCTGCCCCGCACTTGCCTTCGTTGCGTTGGCCGCGCTCCAGCCGCCTGGGCCCCGCGAGCGCCGTCCTGGGGTCCTGGGGTCCTGGGACGGAGTGTCCCACCGCCCAACGCTAGTGCCCCGGCGGGTCAGAACCTCACGGAGAGGACGGGCAGCCGCGCTCCTCCTTCCTGCGGCTTGGCAAGAGCCTGTGCCTCTGACCCCAACTGCCCCGACTGCTGTGGGACAGAAAACAGGGCAGCCCCGGGGGGGGGGGGGGGGGGGGGGGGGGGAAGCGTTACCCGCAGGGAGGCCCCGCCCGCCGCCTTTCCTGGTGCAGCCCCCCTCGTGGCCGGGGAACTGACAGGAGGCCCAAAGGAAGCAAAGCCGTGTGTTGGCGCGGGCGGCTGCTACCCGGTGGGAGCGTCGTGGAGGAGGCGGCCCCGGGGCTGCGCCGGGTGCCCGCAGGAAGGACCGCGTCCGCGCCGCCCACGGTGGAACGAAGCCAGGACCAAAGCAGCCCGACTGCCCACCAACACCGTCTTCCCGTTGCTAAAGCGAATCTACAAAATTGGCTGAACATTTCTATGTAATGTAGGTTATGTAAGTTTCTAGAATCACTGTCTAGAATTTTTTTGAAAGATTTATTTATTTATTTATGATAGAGAGAGAGAGGCAGAGACTCAGGAGGAGGGAGAAGCAGGCTCCATGCCCGGAGCCCGATGCACAACTGGATCCCGGGTCTCCAGGATCGCGCCCTGAGCCAAAGGCAGGCACCAAACAGCTGCGCCACCCAGGGATCCCCACTATCTAGAATTTGAAGCATTCCTCCTAATGCCCAAGTCCTTAAAGTATGTACATCGCGATACACAGTATTTGTATATCTGTATTTCCTGAACCTTCGGGCTGCCAGGTTCGTATTGTTTGTTACTGTCGTCACCAGCAAGGGAGCAGGAAACACTATCAGAGGTGAATTCAGATCGGTTTTGCTACTTATAAGCTATGTTGATTGCCCTACCTTTTTTTTTTTTTTTGGACAGAATAAAAATGAGGTAAAGTCAAAGGAGGATGAGAATTCGGGCTTCAAATGCATCTAATTAATCTCCCTCTACCCATTAGTCAGATGAAAACTTCTAATCATGGAAAAAATTTGTCATATGGACTTTCAGTCCTTAATTAGGTACATTGAGGGGATCCCTGGGTGGCTCAGCAGTTTGGCACCTGCCTTTGGCCCAGGGCCTGATCCTGGAGACCCGGGACCGAGTCCCACATCGGGCTCCTGACATGGAGCCTGCTTCTCCCTCCGCCTCTGTTTCTGCTTCTCTCTCTCTCTCTCTCTCTCTATGTCTATCACAAATAAATAAATAAATAAATCTTTAAAAAAAAATTAGGTTCATCGAGCAGGGGCGTATGTGATATTTAAGAGATGAACGTGAATTTGGACTTAACTGTGCGACTTTGGCAATTTAATTAACCCCCATAAATTTTTACCCGCTGGTATTTATCACTGGGACACTGGTGTAAGGCACTGTGTGGAATATGTTAGGTAGACTGCCTACCACGTAGTGAGCTCCGAATAAATATCAGATGGTATTATTTAGGAAAAGGCAGTATTCCCTTTTTTTGTATAGAATCACATATTCTTATAAAATGCATTTCTACTTGACAGAGTTGAACACGTTCCCCCCCACTCACCCCAACATCATTTGAGAAAGGGGAAGTTGGGACTAGAGCTCAAGCACAGACCAACAAAACACTGGAAATAGACGTTTCTTGTTGCTCAAATTGGATTCTGTATTTCTGTTAGTAATTAAGTTCATAAAAACTTTTTTCCTGATCTTTTTTTCTTTTCAATGTAAAGTCAAAAATAAAATTTCAACATCAAGGAGTATGTTGTGCATCATAGAAGTAAATCTGGGGGCGCCCGGGTGGCTCAGTCAGTTAAGCACCTGCCTTCAGTGAGGAGTCTGCTTCTCCCCCTCCGCCTCCCCCTGCCTCTCCCCTGCTCATGCTCACACGCTCACTGTCTCTCTGTATCTCTTTGTCTCAAATGAATAAATAAAATATTAAAAAAAAATAAATATGGAATTCAGAATTCTGGAATTTAATTTTCAGATTGTGCCTCATCTGTGTTGAGAGAGCAGAGCTCCGACCAGAATGTGTCTGGTCCAGACACTAGTGTTAGTGCTTCTCAGAGCCAGTTCCTCCCGGTGCTTCCATGGGCACCTGCTGCTTTGTGCTCACGGGCTCCTCGCAGCATCCTGGGCCTCGGCTCTCCTCCGCAGTGGTTCCTGGTTGCACTTGACCCGTGACAGTCAGTACGTGCACGTGGAGCTGTCCCTAAGAAGCTGTTGGTGAGATGCGTCGCCAGAGTAGGGATGGTTCCCTGGCCCCTCCTGCATGGACGTTGTTGGGGTGAGCGTCGTAACCCCGGGGCCTCACAGCCCGCGTGTACTACTTGGGAAAGCTCGTGCTCGTGAATCTGTGGCCCTGACTATTCAGTTTGCTGTCGTAGCAGCCCTTCGTGCAATGGCTTTCAGTTTATTTGTGTTTTTCCCCAAGATCGGCCAGCTCTTCCAGTGGTTTATTTACAAAGACCCTGCCCCGTAGCATCTAGTGAGGAGTGAACGTGCCGTCTCACTTTCCATAGGCGCCTTGTAATTGATAACAACACCTCAAAAAAAAAAAAAAAAAAGGCAAGGTGTTTTATTTCTAAACAAAAGGCAGAAAGAGCTCTGTGTTAGGCAGCTGTGGCAGGAGCAAAGGACGCTGGCTTTTGAAAAACAAAAACTTGGTCTCAAATCTGAAACTCGTAACCTACTTGCCGTCTGATCTTGGCGAAGTCTCCCAGGCTGTCTAATCTGAAATTGTTGTCTTCGTGAAATGGAGAAGGTGCTGCGTCCTTCACGGAGTGAGCATAAAAGAATATGCGGAGCAGAGTTTTACTAACTCGAAGTACTGAGTAACTGGAGCTAGCTCATCAGCGTGCGTGGGACACACCGCATCTCTGTGCTGAAGGACACCAGGGCCAAAGGTTGTCCTCGTTCAGCCATTTAACAACAGAACAGCGTTTTCAAGAGTTTGCTTATTTTGAGAGCGAGAAGGAGCGCGTGAGCGGAGGGGGTGCAGAGGGAGAGAGAATCCCCATCAGGCTCCGTATCCCGCACCCAGCCCACCGAGCGGTTCGATCTTCGGACCCTGAGATCACGACCTGGGCTGAAATCAAGAGTCAGACTGAGCCACCCAAGCGCCCCTCAAAAGTTAAATTTTAACTCTACTACAATAAGCCTTGAAGTTTTCATCTGTATGTGTTGGACCCAAATATAAAATTTTGCTATAAAAATTTGAGGATTTGATGAATAATAAAAAAGCAAAGGCAACTTGAAACTCCAGATAAAAAAGGTGTATACTGTTGTCATAGTCCAATCAGAGTACAACAAAAATGTGGCATGATTTTGAGCATTTATGAAAACTAAGAGAAGAAAATCTATTTCCTTCATTCTAGTAATGTGCTATTTTGAAGACAGGTCATAAAAATGGACCCTCTAGAAATAGAAATGTAATGCTGACACATTACTTGTCTCTGCTGTGAACAATATCTATACATCATAATACAGAAAACAGATTATTTGCCTTTAATTTTTGGAAACAACTCACGAACAGAGCATAGAATCATGAGTCCATGATTTGAAGACAAAAAGTAAGATAATGGTCAGAAGTTAGGATGCAGGAGGAGATTGGAGACTTGGTGGGAGGAGAGGGTCACTGATTGCCTGGGTTTTGTGGCAGGGAGGTAAAAATTGATATAAAAACAGGTAGAGCTTGAAGTGCCTTATTTAAAATTAAAAGTGACCAGTAAAAGAATAAAAGGAGGGGCACCTGGAGGGCTTAGTTGGTTAGGCATCCAACTCTTGGTTTCAGCTCAGGTCAGGATCTCAGGGTTGCGAGTTCGAGCCCTGCGTTGTGCTCCACGCTGGGCATAGAGCCTGTTTAGATTCTCTACCCCTTCCTCCTCCTCCTCCCCACCCTCTTCCGCTAAGAAAAAATAGAAGAATAAAGCTAAATATAACTATAAAAATTACAAGCAAGGAGAAGAACAATAAAGGGTAATGTGAGTTAAGTTGATCCTCATTCTTAGTTGGAAGTCGGTGGGTGTTGCCTGAAGCTTATGAACTATGCCTGGATGATTTAGATCCCTGAACCTAAACTATCAGGAAAGTTGAAAACAAATGGCCAAAGACGACGACCTTTGAGAGCAGCCCTGAAGGGGGGGCAGGTAGGGGCTAGAGCCGGTGCTTTTCATTATAAGTCACTCTATGTAATTGTAGTAATATTTTTTACTAAGTACACATATTAACTCCAATGCAAACATTTTTAAAAAATGGTACTAAAAAAATAAAATAAATTTTAAAAAATGGTACTGAGAGCAAAAAGTCCATCAGATGGACACTGGTGCATGTTGCCCCATCCCCCAATCTAGAAGACATAGGCTGATTCTCTGAGCCTGAAGTCATCTCCTGGCCCTGTCACCCCCTCACCAGTCCCTCCAGACTTTTTTTGTCCTACTTTTAAACGAGGCAGTACAGAGTGTTTTTCCTTCCAGCCTAGGGTCAGCCTATGTTCCACTAACTTTTCTATCACCAGTGGAAACTCTTAGCTTCTTGCACTGAAATGTCAAGATAGCAAATTTCTATAAAACAAAACAGACTCAATGTACAATGCAGGTGTGTGTTAGTAAGTAAAACAATATATCTGCTGTTTAGAAAATGGCTTGTCTTATACCAGGATTTTATATGAAGATTTCACTCATATGTAGAAATTAAGAAACGAAACAGATGAACATAGAGGAAGGGAAAGAAAAATAAGATGAAAACAGAGGGAGGCAAACCATATGAGACTCTTAGCTTTAGAAAACAGGGATGAAAAAAATTTAAAAATTAGAAAAATAAAAAAAACAGGGGCGCCTGGGGGGCTCAGCAGTCAGCCCTTCGGCTCACGTCGTGACCCCAGGGTCCCGGGATCGAGTCCCACATTGGGCTCCCTGCAGGGAGCCTGCTTCTCCCTCTGCCTGGGTCTCTGCCTCTCTCTGTGTGTCTCATGAATAAATAAATAAAATCTTTAAAAAAAAAAACACTTTAGAAAACAAACTGAGGGCCTCTGGAGGGGCAGTGGGTGGGGGACAGGGTAACTGGGCATTAAGGAGGGCACGTGATGCAATGAGCACTGGGTATTATATGCAACTGACGAATCACTAAATTCTACCCCTGAAACTAAACTATATTTTAACTAAATTGCATTTATATTTTTGTTTTTTTAAAAAAAGACTTCACTATAAAAACCATGTAGAAGAGGAGAGTGTTGATTGTCCCAAACATTAGAGATTTTAAGGGCTGCTATGTTATTTCCTGTGTATTTCTATTAATTTACCTTAAATTTTTATTAAATTAACATTTTTTTCCTATTGAAGAGGTAACAGTGTACTAGACATTTGGTCACCAGATTGTGACCAAGTCATTCCTAAAATACTCATTTTTAAGAATAGTTCATTACAGGGGTGCCAACAATAACTCCAATATCCTGCCTTTAACTACTGCTGCATTTGAAATTAGCGCTCTGGTATTTCCTTGCCCCCTCCCCCAATGCACATAATTAAGGGCTAGAAAGATGGCTTCCAAACATCTTCCCAATTTCTGGATTAAAAAAGCAGAATCTCGGGATCCCTGGGTGGCTCAGAGGTTTAGCGCCTGCCTTTGCCCCAGGGCGTGACCCTGGGGTCCCGGGATCGAGTCCCACGTCGGGCTCCCAGCATGGAGCCTGCTTCTCCCTCTGCCCCTCTCTCTCTCTCTCTCTCTCTCTCTCTGTCTCTCTGTGTGTCTCTCATGAATAAATAAAATTTAAAAAAAAAAAAAAAAGGCAGATTCTGTAGGAAACAGTGGATTCCGTTGTTAACCCGCCAGCTGTTCATCGGCAAAGGTCCAAAGTGTAGATCGATGCGGGTCAGTAGCAGCTGATGGAGTCCGGCGGGTTCGGCGCGCACAGAGCAGACGCTGGCGTCGTGGGTGAGGACCGAGGATGCAGGACAAGTTCTTCTCTAGCACCGACTGCGGAGGCACCGAAGAGCTGCGCGGAGCCCCAATCTGGGCAGGAGGACCGTGGAGCTGGGGGCGCTCGCCCCGCCCTGGCCGCGCTCGGCTACAGGCCCTTGGTCCCCTGCTTGTCACCCGTGCGCCGGCAGCCCTGTGCTTGTTCGGGCCCTGCCGTAAGCCCGTGGGTGTAGTTCGGGTGCTGAGGGGCTGAGCTGGACGCTGTCCCCCCGTGACCCCCGGTCTCGTGCTGTGTCCTCCAGTCCACAGAAGGGGAGTCTGTCTTCGCTTGCCCGGTACATACTCCGTGAAGTGCCCGACGTCTTCGATGGCTTAGACCCCAGATGACCCAGCATCAGCTTCCAGGGAACAACAGTTTCCGGGTTACGCCGTCTGCCGGGGAAGGCCGCCGGTCCGGCAGCTCCCCAGCCCCCCGCCTGCTGGCCCGCGGGGCCCTGAGCCGGGACACGGCCCACGCGGAGCCAGGCCTTCCCTCCTCGGGCGACGCCGCGAGCCCTCGCTCGGCCGTGCCCTCCTGCACCCCGGTAGCTTACCGTGAGGGGCGCCCCTTTGTCCCCCGCGTGAGAACCTGGGGGGCCTCCCGTAGCCGAGGGTGAGCTGTGCTCCTCAGCCCACACGGAGGGCTCTCTCCCCGATTGGCTGACCCCGAAGGCTACGGAATCAGACTTCTCCATTACTGTCCCTCAGCCACCGAGAGAAAAATAATTCGGCACGAGTAGAAACACTAAAAATCACGATGAAGCTCCTACGGCGGTCATCCCATGGGGCACAGGGCCTCATTCTTAGCCCTAGTGTCATTTTGAACTGGGAATTCTTTGTCATGGGAGCTCCTGTGTGCATTGTAGGGTATTTGTCAACATCCTTGGCCTTTGTCCACTAGATGCCAGTAGAGCACACCCCGACCCAACAAAAATGTCCCTAGACGGTGCCAAATGTCCAGGAGCTGGGAGGTGGGGATAACGAAGTCAACCCCGCTTGAGAACCACTGCGGAATGTGATTAAAGACTTCTCTCTATATAGGACGGAGTCTCCAGGGAGTTCTTCTAGATACGTAGGGGAGTCTCTCAGATATCCCTGCTAAGTTTTTCTTCCTAAAAGGACTATCTTCTTTCCTTTTTCCAACAAGTTGTGAATCTCGTCTTTGAGGCCCCGTCCTTGTCAACAAGGCATCAGGTAGTGGAAAGGACCCTGAACCAGCATCAAAAGACCGCATTTTTCCCAACAATGCCATTATTAGCCTTGATCTTAAGCAGACCCTTTATTACGCTGAACCTTAGTTTATCCATCAGTCAAAAAGGCTGTGGGGGTACCTCGGTGGCTCAGTCGATTGAGCGTCTTACTCAGTTTCAGCTCAGGTCATGATCTTCGGGTCATGGGATTGAGCTCCAAGTTGGGCTCTGTGGTGGGCGTGGAGGGGGCCTGCTTACGATTATCTCTGTCCCTCTCCCTCTGCCCCTCCCACCCCCACTCGTGCTCACTCTCCAAAAAAAAAAAAAAGAAGAAGAAGAAGAAAGATTGTGGAAATGAGAGAAGTATATATTTGAAAGCACTTTTAAAATCAAAGAAAGCATCCCGCACCCGGATCTTGGTTTCTAATACCATTCTCCAATAAAGGGAGCCAGGGCTCTTCGGAGAAATGTCAGACTCTAGGACCGCGGCAGGCAGTGCGCACGACGACGGGCCTGCCACATCTTACAGCTTTGGAGCCAGAAAGTAAAGAAGTGCTCAAAAAATAATGATGATGATGAGGGGGTACGTCAGAGGGACACAGGAATCAAATAACAGCTCCCCATGGCAAAAGCTGGAACAATTTGAGGACAGAATAGATAAAGTACTATTGGATTATAACCCAGAGACCCGGAGTATAAAACAAATACCAGTGAGTCATGCTACAAATAAATAAATGGGGAGAAGGGACTACTTTCCTATGCAAAAGAATTTCAAATAGTTTATGCAGACACTTTGCCCTCAAGGTGGTGAAACATAACTCCTTACTCCTTAATCATAGGCTGCGCGTAGTGAATTCCTCCAAAGAGCACAGTATGGAAAGAGGGCCAAGGCGTAACCGCACAGCGGAGCGACCTGACAAGCATGGCCTCAGCCGGGGATCGGGTTCAACTCGTATGGGTAGGACGGCCCCTTGAGGACGGCCCCTTGACCTGGTGTGCTGAGAAAGGCCTCTTACCCGGTGTGGTCTTCCTCCTAAAAACCCATAACCCCCATCTCACCATGAAAATACCAGATACGACTCATTTGAGGGACATTCTATAAAATACCTGACCAGTATTCTTCAAAACAGCCAAGGTCATCAAAAACCAGGAAAGTCTGAGAAACTGTCACAGCCAACAGGAGCCTAAATAGAGGTGACAACTAAACGTAATATGGCATCCTGGAACAAGATAGAGTCCTGGAAGAGAAAAAGGACATCAGGGGGATCCCTGGGTGGCTCAGCGGTGAACGTCTGCCTTCAGCCCAGGGCGTGACCCGAGTCCTGGGATCGAGTCCCCATCGGGCTCCCTGCATGGAGCCTGCGCCTCCCTCTGCCTGGGTCTCTGCCTCTCTCTCTTTCTCTCTCTGTGTCTCTCATGAGTAAATAAATAAAATCTTTAAAAAAAAAAAAAAAGACATTAGGTTAAAACTAAGGGGAAATAGGAATAAAGTGTGAACTTTAGTTAATAATGCATTAATATTGGTTCATTAATTGTGACAAATATAATATTGTAAGATGTTAATAATAACAGAAATAGTTGCAAGATACATGGGAATATGCCCTCTACTATCTTTGCAATTTTTCCATAAATCTAAAATTCGTCAAAAGCTAAAAGTATATTTAAAAAGCCACAGCTAAACCAAGACAGCTAATTTAGTGGTCATTTTATCCAGAAGCTATGCCATCAAGCTCTCGTACGTGTCCTCCTTAGTTTTAAGGGCCATTCACGGAGTCTGTCTCTGGTTTCACTCTCACGATGATGTTTAACATCCTTTATCAATCACGCTTCATCTCTCCTCCTACTAGCTTGGAATAGCTTTAGGTTTCCATGGCGGAGGCTCAAGAGTATCACATGCAGGTCTTCTCCTTGTTGGCATGGCTCCCGTGGCAGACCTGGTGTACGTACTCGCGTGAGGAAATCCACTCTTGGCTCCCTTTTCTTCCTCCACCTGGTCAGAACAGTTTCCTTTACAGCACACAGGTGCTTTCTTCTAACCAAGGTTTGGAAATTTCCCTGTTTGGTTTCTCTTCTCTTGGGTGAGAACGAAAAAATAGTGAGGAGGTACTCCGGCAGCACCCCTCTAGAGTTGTGGAAGGAAACCCAGATCCACCCAACAAGTAATGCAACTGAGTACGTGCAGGATGGGAACGGAGAGGGAGGGACCCTTCAGAATGGTAAAACCCGATGAAAAAATGTAAGTAACAGAACCGTTTCCCCTACGACAGTTCCACCTTTCTGGCTTTAGCCGTGATACTTAACCATATAATTGGAGGTTGTTCCCACCACCTTTATTTCAGGAAACAGTATTGCTTTATCATTCTGTGCATATGGCACTGTACCTAAGGACATGTGTGAGCATGGTCTCTTACAGAAACTGGATTCAGAATTACTGTGTTATCTAGAGAGCAGTGTTCTGTAATCTCTGAAGTGGTAATTATCTTAGTGATAGATTAACCGGTCAGGGTTCCCTAATACGACCAGCAGCTATGGAATCAACTCAGTAGAGCTTTTCAACTCGATGAGCCGAGCATTTCCCTTAGTCAAGTTTACTGATGATGCCCAAAGTGGGTGTTTGACATAAAAATAATAACATAGATGGCATGTGCTTAATGACTCCCCAAAGCCTTCTCATTTAGACTTGGATGTGATCCATCCCGCCCCGAAGTGGGGAAGGTAACGGATGGCCCCCTCTGACCAGAGAGGACAAGGACACACAGGTGTAAAGCCTGAGCCACCTGATTCTGGGCAGTGTTTCCCCTTCTAGCCCACACTGCAGCCTTGGCATGGTTTCATGATTCTAATTATTACTTTTACTTTTAAAAAGGCTCTTTCTGGACCAAATCATGTTTGCTTGCTATTTTGATCCAAGGCCACACTGTCGCCGTATACAGCCATGGCTGATAATTTTAGGAATGGTGGACCGAAGTTAACCTAGAGGAGCTCTGGCCAATAGAACTTCCTCAGTGATGGCAGGTTCTATATCTGTGCTGCCCCTGCGGTGACCAGGAGCCACACGTGGCTGTCGAGCACTTGAAATGTGGCCAGGGCGTTGCAGGAACTGACTTTAAAATTTTATTTAATTTCGGTTAATCTAACTTTAAATAGCTACATGTGACTAATGACCACCGGGTTAGCGTGGGTCTAGACAGGGTCGGGACCCTCCATTATGACGCAGGTTCCTCTTACACGTAACCTCTCAGCATTGCCTGGGCACGCCGGACCATTCTTTGCCATTCTTTTAGAGAATTAATATTTTTGAGAACCCTTTTCTCTTAGGCTCAGAATATTTGGGATATATGAATAGGCAGCACAACGTTTCTTCTAAATTACGACCCACTTAAATTTGAAGCTGTGAGATCTTAGACCAGCACTCTAATAAAGTAAAATTCACTGAGTTTAGGGACTTCTGGGTGACTCCGTTGACTCTTGATCTCAGCTCAGGTCTTGATCTCAGGGTCGTGAGCTCAAGCTCTGCACTGGGCTTCACACTGGGTGTGGAGCCTACTTAGAAAAGAAAAATCCACTGACTTCATAGTTCACCACGCTCTTTTTGGTGGAAATGAGAAGACGGTGATCTGTATGTCTTCGATAACACCTTTAAGAGATTGAACCTTTAGAAAATTATTATTGGCAAGAGGTTTATTTCTTGGAAAAACAAAGGGCTGTTTTCTTTCACAGATACAAATCTGCTATTTGATGCCTGCAAAGTTCAGTGACACTTTAAATCAGAATTGGGTGATATTTACAGAGCCAGACATAAACGTAGCCCGCATGATGTTTCCATGAGATTCAATGGAATTTTGAGTTTATAGTCAGGGAGAAGGGGAACGTGGTTTATAAATTCATAATGCATTGCAGAGAAACCTTATAATATTAAAACAACAGCTGTTTTCATTACTGTTGTTGTTAAACTGAACAACTAAATTTAGAAGCTCCATGGAAGAAATTAGAGAGTTCTTAGTTATCCAGCAGTCCCTTGACTGGAAAATCTCAAGGAATGAGGAAAAGACCAAAGTAACATATTATTAGGAGTAATCTAACAATTCAGAAAAGAGGGCTGCTATCTCATTAGACACTTTTTTTCCTTCTAACATGACTTTTGACTTTTTTTTAAGATTTTTTAAGATTTTTTTAAGATTTTATTTATTTATTCATGAGAGACACAGAGCAGTGGTAAGGGAGGGAGAAGCAGGCTCCCTGCGGGGAGGCCGATGCAGGACTTGATCCCAGGACCCCGGGATCACGCCCCGAGCCAAAGGCAGACACTCAGCCTCTGAGACACCCAGGAGTCCCTTCATGGCTTTTGACTTCTTAAAACAAATGCTTTTTAGTTACGTTTAAGAGACAACTGTCTTCCACAGATTATGATATTGGAAAAACACTTTTTATGCTGCAAGACAGAAAATAGTGAAATTGATCTAAAATGTTATTTGCTGTAAATGTGAACAAACTAAATTACCAAATGTTTGCTTTTTATAGTGAACGGTTTTTGATGTTGCACTACATGGATCCTCTTTTGATGTGACTCTAATTTCTAATATCACAACTTGTTTCTATTTAGTGTCTTGAATTCATCATTACGGTCATGAAAATATTGTGTCAGTTCTTTATAATTACTGTTGTCAAATACTGGTAAACATGAACATATTTTTAGCTAATAGAATATTTTCGGTCCCCGTAAGCCCTCCTTATGCTCCCTTCCAGCTAATATCCCTTGCCTATCGGAACATCTAACACCAAAGACTAATTTTGTCTGATTTTTTACTTTATTTAAGTAGAAGTAGGCTGTGTGTGCTCTTATGTCTGGCTCCTTCGACATGGTGTTTCTGTACTTCATCTATGTTGTTGAATGTAACAGTTCTTGATTTTCATTAACTGTACATTATACCATTATAGCTGTACCACAACTCATGTAATCATTCTGGACAATTTATGTAATCATTGATAGACATTTGGGTAAGTTTAAATTGGGGGCTTTTACAAATAATGCTTGTGTAGCTGTTTTCACGTTCCTCTCAGACCTGTACCTAAAAGTAGAATCACTGCATTTTAGAGTAAATGCGTGTATGTTTAGTTTTGGTAAAAAATATTGCCAAACAGTTTTACAAAGTACTTGTACAGTATAGGAGAGTTCCCAATACTTTATATTTTCAGTATCCTCGCCAGTACTTGAGATTGTCAGGATATTTTTGTGGGGCAGGAGGAACCGCTTAACATCTATAATAATCGTACTTTAGCTTTTGGAAAAAGCTACTGGGGAGCAGCTGGCTTAACAGTTTTAGGCTGTAGACACCCCTACACACACACACACTGGGAACATCAAATGTTCCCACTCCCAACTTGCCCTAGACCCAGACAGCAAGCACCTTGAAGAGTAACCTTCGACCCAGTTCGCTTTGGACAATGATGGCAGTTGTCCTGCTGAGAGACAGTTGGGTGAGAGAGAATGAAGCCCTGCTGTGACCCGAAGGCGGGGTAAGAAATACTTGACGAGTTAATAATACCAGAATTTGCCAGGCGCTCTCAGAGTGTGTCTGGTGATTTTCATTGTACGTGATTTGACACAAATAGCTGTCAGTTCACCCAACTGAACTCAACAAACATTATTTTGGTGAATGCTTCACTCCTAGCTTGTATATTATAGAGATGCAAAAGGAATGAAAGATGATGACTAAAAAAAAATGAGTCAGGAAAATGCAAGGTATAATAAATGGATCCCCTCTTGTATCTAGTGTCTAGCGGATTGGCAAAAACTACGCCCGGTAATACGCTCCAGGGAGAGTAGTGTGAGGGTGTACACGTACTGTACTGCCAACGCGCTGTAGCCACGCTCGAAGGAAACTTGATGTATCTACTAACATTAGGAGTGTACAGGGGCAGCTGGCTGGCTCAGAAGAGCATCCAGCTCCGATCTCGAGGTTGTGAGTTCCAGCCCATGTTGGGTATAGGGATTATTTAAATAAATAAAAGTCAAAAAAAAATTCGAAGTGCACCTCTGCAATGACCCAGCAGTCTCATTTGTAGGAATAAGCCCTGGAGAGATACTCATCTGTGCATAAGAAATCATACCCAATGATATTTACCCTAAAAATTTTAGACATGAAAAAAACTCTTCAATAAAGGACGGGCAAAGCCATCTGTGGTATGTTCATGCATGGATTACTCTGCCATGGTTAAAAAGAATGAAGCGTCTCTAGAATGTAAGCTCTGTGAGGGCAGGAGCTTGGCTTTTGTTCGTTCCCATGTCTCCAGCCACTAGAACAATGCGCAGCAGCCATGTAGTACGTGCTCAGGAATTATTAAACACATCTGTAAGTATACGGCTGACCTCCAAGTCATGCTGCTGCATGAAAAAGCAAATTATGGGAAATCTGTTTTATAAAATACATATATGCGTGTATGTAAGTTCATAAAAACTTACTGAAAAAGTGTACATCAGCATGTGAAATACATACGTGTGATTGCACATCTATAAAAACTTTTCTGGAAAGACATACAGCGAATGACAACATGTTACCCCTTAAGGGCAAACAAAGGGAAGGGACACAATTTGGGAATAGTATTCAGAGAAGACTTCAGACTTCTCTGCAGTGTTTCCAATTTGGAAAAGGGTTATGTTTTCTTATATTAGGTAATTACAAGATATTTTTAAAATGACATTTTACTACGGAAAGATAATTTCCGTGTTGCCTGGCAGGTTGAAATAATATGGGCAAAGAGCTCCTCCCTCCAGAGTCCCACAGGCTACACGCGGCCATACAGAGTGTCCAGGCGTGCCGGATCTAGTTTCCCAAACGAATTCCTCAAATATATGGAATAAATTGGGGAAAAGGCTACAGTGATTCTACATACTTAGGAATCAGCCAGCTGATTCTTGTGTGTGTTCATCTTTGTTCTGATTTTTTTACATTTGAAAAATACATTAAAAAGTGTTTATTTGAAAAGCGAAGTATTTGCACTGAGTGCATTCACATCTTTACAAAAAGGCTTTTTTTCCTCCTTAATAAGGGAATAAAGAAGGTTAATAGAAGTAAATAGTAAGGGATGCGGAGTGAAAGGATCAGGAAAGCAGGATTTCCATTGCATGGGGGTTCGCTGGCTCTCATGATAGGCGAGTCCGCCTCCCTAGCTCTGCTGTCCCGCCGGGGGCCGGGGGCCGGGGGCCGGGGCTGTGTGGTCTCCGGGCGCTGCCCACTGCTCTGCGAGGAGGCCCACGCGATGGAGCAGGAGGCCGCCCAGCTCGTGTTTTGCCCTGGAAGACACAAAAGGGACAGCTGTGCCTCCTCAGTAGCACCTCTGGGGCGTTTTCGACCCGTTTTGGAGGTGGGTGACTCGGCCCCTGGGCCCCATAGGGCCGCCCTGGGATGCAGCGTAGCTCGCGGCCTCCCACAGCTGACTCCCCGCCCGCAAGCCGCGTGCCAGGCACTGTACTGAGGGCTTCGTGTCCGTCGTCGTGTTTAACGCCGCGCTAACGGTATGGGACGGCTTCTCTCCTCATTTCATCCAACAAACAACCAAGTATGCAGCTGAGACCGAATCAGGACGGTGCAGCGTGGCCCCGGGCCCCAGGACCACATCCCATAGTGTGCGCGCGTGTCTGCTCCACGCGGAACTGCTCTGGCCTTCGAAGACTTTCCAGCAGGAGTGGAATTGCCATTCTGCTTAAATCAAGGGCAGTAGCCATGGCTTAGTGAAGTTGCCTGTAAATCATGAATTCTTTTCTCCCTTCCCTCCCATTCTGTTCTATAATGATTTTATTTGCTGACCTGAGACGTTAAATTAAACTCCTCTTTAGGTTTTAAATGGAGTTCTCTGGAAGGAGGAACATTTGCCGTGGCTTTCGGAGAAATTGAGCTGCGCCTGGTCACCTGAGAGGTCTAGTGAGGGTTCCTTCCGTTCACGTTTTCTTCATTGGGTGCACATAGTTCTTTCAGTTTTTATCGCTAGCATTTATTTGCCGGACACTTAGTAAAATGTTTATCTTATTTAAATTGAATTTTGAAAGTTTCCTTCTTGGTTATTAATTCCAGGCTTTTAGGTTTTCCAGATTTAGGTTGACAGTGCCTTTCCTTTCAAAAAGAAATAGTCTGATCGCTGATGTCATATGCTTTCTTTTCTTTTTTCTTTTTTTTTTTTTTTTGTCATATGCTTTCTTAACAAAATTCTTCTCGGTCAAAAGAAAGTCGGAATGTAATTTTTCATCGGTGAATAGTTTGATTATTGCAGTGTGCTTTTATTCAGGTCTTCTGGGAACCTGTGGTAGCTCTGCCTTGATAACTAGACCCGTTTTCTGCTGAGAGCAGGTGTGTTGTACCTTGTTCTCCCAAAGACTGAAGATGCACACTAAATACGCACCCGCATTTATACTCCTGCTAAGACGTTTTAGCCTTGGGATTCCACTGAACTAAAATTCACAATGAGGAGGCCTCAGAAATAGACGTTTGCCTCTGAGTACAGAAGTGGTGTGTCCTACTAAAGCACATGACACTGTGCGCTCCCCCCACTTCAGGGGAGTCCGCCCGAGCCCTTAGGGGAGGTTTTCGTTGTGTTACCCTTACCGAGTGCGCGGTGCGTCCTGGAATCTAACTGGCGCTGACCCTATGGCACGGGGAGGGCCGCGGTAGAGCGGCGGCGGGGCGGGTGGAGCGCGGCACCGCAGGGAAGCAGGGCAGGGGCTCCTCGCTGCGCCGCCCGCGGGGCGGGAGTTGGGGTCCGCGCTCGGCCCAGGCCCGCGCTTGGCGCTCCGGCCCCTGCCCCTCGGCTTCCCCAGGCCCCCCCAGCCCTGCCCCCCACATCCCCCCCGCCGGCCCTCCCGGGGCCCCACTGCTTGCCGGGCGGCCGCCCGGGAGGCACAGCTGCCGCCGTGTCCCCAGGCCCCCCTCCGGCCACGTGGGTCAGCGGAGCCTGGGCGCCGTCCCGTGCCGCCCTGACCGTCCCTTCCCCTGGAGCCGGGGTGCAGTGGGTGCACCCTGAAGTGCTGTCTGCGCTCCTGGCGCTGCACCCTCAGGAGGCCCGGGTTACGGGAAGCCCTGAAGTCCTGTCTGAGCACTTGCGCCCTGGGGGGAGGCAGGCTTTTTGTTTCTAGGACGTCTGTCCCCGCTGCCGCCTCTAGTATCCCCCTTCCGAGCCTGTTCCTCCTGTCCCTGCTCCCCGTGTGCCTCGGAGCCAGACAATCAACCGTGACTTTTTTAGCGGGAGAAAAAGTGGAAGCAGGGGAGGGAGGGCCAGGGCCGAAGGAGAGGCGCCCGGGCGGGGTCTGCGCCCCCCCGCAAGCCCGAGCGGCCTGGGCCCCGTCCAGAGTCGGTGCTTACCCACTGAGCCACCAGCGCCCACGGCGACGTCTTGGCGGAGGGCGCGGCCACCGCCCTGAGCCCGCCTTGTCCCGGCCGCCCGGTGTTAGGGCCCCTATCTTCCAGCCTTCTGGAGGAGGCAACGGTTTCAAATCAGGGTCACCAGTGGGCCGGCTTCCCCCGGGGAAAACAAAACCTCTTAGGAGGAGGCTTGGTGCCTGGCAAGTACGTTTAAGACCAGTTGAGACGAAAGTGACCGCTGTCCCTTTGAAGCCAGCGCCCAGCACCGGTGCCAGGCTGTCCCTGGCGGTGTGTTTACGCGGCTGCACCAAAGAAGCCGCTCCGGTCCCTGCCGCTGATCTGGAAGGCTGTGCTTCGGCAGCGCCGCCTCTGCTCACCGCAGGCCGCGAGCCCTGGGTCCCCCGGATGGCGTCATCGTGTCATCATGTGCGATTCTTGGATCTTTCTGCTTCCTCTGACCTTAACCAGCCGTTAGCTTTCAGCCGAGGGCCTGCGGCGTCTCGCTGTGACCCCTGCTGTTGCTCCATCAACAAGCCGGCCGGATGAGCCTGGAAACATTTGATTCAGAGACAAAAATAAAGTCTCCCAGCATCGTAAAGACCGCGGCAAAGGCATATTTGCATTCGCTTGACGAGGAGAACCGTCTTCTGGCTCAGCAGGATGGACGGTTGGAGGATGCGGCCAGGGGGTGATGGAGGGGACCCGCTGTGATGAAAAAATACGTAAAGCCATTTTTTTTAAAGATTTATTTATTTATTCATGAGAGACACAGAGAGAGAGAGGCAGAGACCCAGGCAGAGGGAGAAGCAGGCTCCATGCAGGGAGCCCGACGCGGGACTCGATCCTGGGACCCCAGGACCACATCCCGGGCTGAAGGCAGCGCGAAACCGCTGAGCCCCCCGGGCTGCCCCGTAAAGCCATTTAGATTGTCTTTCAAGAAGCAGCTTTACCACCAAGGATTTTTGAAGATTCATTCTGCTTGAGAGACTATGTTACCTTAAAACACTCTCTCAAATTAATGAATTTACTAATTATTATTCTCAGTGCTAAGTTATAATTATTTGTTGTTTATTGTTCCTATTCTATAATTATGAAATACCATAGTTATATCAGGAATCAGCAAATGTTTTCTCAAAGGTCCAGAAAATAAAAATTACAGGCTTTGTGGTTTGCCAACCCTGGTCTTTGTGATCACCCGGTAAGTTTTGTCCAAGAGCTCTCTCCTCACACACACACTTGTGCAATTATTAATCCTCTACTGTTTGCCTGACATCAAGAATGTAAAAAACATAAAGACAGTTCCTTTTCTGAAAGATCTCATAGTCACAGGAGGAAGAACAATACACAGACACACTTGCCACAAGTGTTCACTATCGTGCAGTGCAAGGAGTGTCGTCAGTGGTGTTCAGAGGCGTGTGCCTGGGGAGGGCTGTGTGGACAACACGGCCTGAGGATGAGCCACGGACCTTCCTAATCAACAAACGGAGGACAGTGCATTCCAGGAAGGGAAATAATATTTATTCCTTGATGTAATATACTTATTTTGTTTTCTATCTCAATATAAAATCCCTGTTGCAGGGATAGATAACTCCAGTAACGACAAAGTGCTCCTGTAGTAGTGCTGAGGAAGAGCCCATTATTCAGTAATTACACAGCAAAGTAGGATACCGTTTAAGCAACTTGACCTCTAAAAAAAAAGAAAGAAAGAAAAATTAATTTAAAAAGGGAACTTGACTTCTGATTTTTATTTAAGTATTTTTAAGTTGGGGGAGGGGCCGAAGGGGAGAGAGAATCTTTGGGGTTTTTTTTGTTTTGTTTTGTTTTGTTTAAGATTTATCTACTTATTCATGAGAGACACAGAGAGAGAGAGAGAGAGGCAGAGACACAGGCAGAGGGAGAAGCAGCCCCATGCAGGGAGCCTGATGCGGGACTCGATTCCGGGACCCCGGGCTCGCGGCCTGGGCTGAGGGCAGACCCTCAACTGCTGAGCCACCTGGGTGTCCCAAGGGGAGAGAGAATCTTAAGCAGGTTGCACGCTCAGCGTGGAGCCCAAGGCGGGACTCGGTCTCACCTGAACCAAACCCAAGAGTCGGACGCTCCCCAGACTGAGCCACCCACCTGCCCGTATGCTTTTTCTGAACGTGATATTTTACTTTCCTAGACCGTGGGCGCAAGACTCCGGTCCATACCACGGCTTTAGACATGTAAGCAGCGAGCTTACATTACGTGAGTGAGGCCGTTACAAAAGGTTTAGTCCCTTGGATTCTTATTGACACTGTGGCCGTTCCCAGATTTGCCACTGACCAGTTTTGAGCGAAATCTGTAGCCTGTGCTCATCTTTACTAATTAGAATCTGCTACTCGTCTGCAACAGGACGGGGTTGAAGTCGGTGATTTCGACGGCCCCTTCCAGGTCTCAGTGCTGGAGCTAAACTAGACAGAGTGTATGTCAGTAGACACCTTTCTCCTGCAGAAACCCACCTTGATTTGTTCACATCTCAATCTCTCACTTACTTGAATCGCCAACAATCCCAAAGGCCTTGAACTGTGATAAGTCTGCAACAGCGTACGGTCTGGAAAACACGGGAAGGGGGGGTTTATGGCGGCCTTGAAGTTAGTTACCTGGCGGCCAAACGCCGTAGCACCCAAGAGGCGGTGTTGCTCGGTTCTGAGAGTAGGCTCGCTGCCTTCGCGTCCCGGCTCTGCCGCACTCTGGCCTCGAACCTTTGGGCAGCTTCCTTAGCCTCTCTGTCCCTCAGTTTCCTCAGCTGCAAACTGGGAATAATATAGGTCCCATCTCACAGGATTGTTATTCTAAGTATTAAAGACACTCGTGGTTGTAAATGTCTTGGGCTTGTGTCTGGCAGAAATAAGCACTCAAGGTACGTCAGTTATTATAAGTAACTATATATAAATCCCTTTATAAAATATTGATACCAAAACTATTAAAATGTTTTAAAATAATGATAACGCCATTGGAAATGAGCCATTGGAAATTATTCATATATGATGATGAACAAGACAACACCGGTAAAAAACTTATGTGGTTGCTTAAAATTGCCGTAAAGTTCACATGAATAGAGCGTGTCCTGGCGGCGGTCACACCAAAATATTAGTATATTTGGCAGCTGGTCTGAAAGGAGAGCCCCTAATGAATTATGCCTCCCAGAGTTTACACCCTTCTGTTTTCTCTTAAAAATGAGCTGCCCGCGTATAATCAGTAAAATGCAGCCGAAATGAGCCCGTAAGACTTCCAAGGCTGTGTCTGAGAGTCCTTGCGGCTCCTCCTCGTGTACCGGGGCCACGTCCAGCTCACCCTGCGACGGGCGTGCTGCGATGAAGCCCAGGCCAGCTAAGGACAAAGGTGTTTGACCAGCCCTCCCCGTTCCCGCCACCCCTGCCCAGGTGCCACACAGCAAGTGAAGAATTCCTTAAATGATTCCAGAGCCAATGACATCCGCCCGACAGACCTCAAATGAGAGCCACCCGCCGAATGCTGAACTCCAGCAAGCCTCAAAACCATGAAATGGGGTAATATACTGCTATTTTAAGGCGCTACGTGTGAGGTGTTTTTTTAATACAGCAGTAGAAAACCCAGTGCAGTGAATTTTCTATAACGAGAGTGTATCATTTGATAAAAGCAATAATTTAATCTCTTTAAATAATGTTTTTTTTTTTAAAGATTGTATTTATTTATTAATGAGAGACACAGGGAGAGAGGCAGGGACAAAGGCAGAGAGAAAAGCAGGCTCCTTGCAGGGAGTAAGACTCGATCCCAGGACCCTGGGGTCACACCCTGAGCCCAAGGCAGACGCTCAACCGCTGAGCCCTCCGGGCGTCCCTAAATAATGTTATTTTCAACATCAGTGTAGTGTCAACGCTAGGAGTATTATGCTTTATATGTGTCTTTAAGTTGTGTATTTGGTCATTTTCAACCTATAAATTAACAAGAATAATACTTTAGCTACCCTAAATCAGGGTAAGCTTATTGGACTTTATACAGGTAACAAAGTACAGGGTGGTCAAGGAATTATGTTTATTTGTGTGGAAATTCTCTAATCAACTCTTACAGAGAACCTCCTTTTTTCTGAGACATAGGTATAGGATTTCTCTTGACAATGACAAACAGAGCATATTGAATGCTTTTTTTTTTTTTTTTTTTTTTTTTTTTTAATTGGACCGCTCCTGTCTGGGAAATCTAAATGTGTGGTCCTCACCTCTCGGGAGTCCCATGTTCAGCCCCCGGGAATCTGGTGTGGACTGGAGCACCTGCTGTGCTCCCTCCGACACCCACAGACGCGGTGAGGAGCACAACGCGGAATGTCGTTCACCCACTGAGGCCCGTGTGTGTAGTACGTGTAAAGAATTCTGGTCTGGGAAAAAAAAAAAGAATTCTGGTCTGGGGGGCCCTGAGTGGCTCACGTCATGATCTCGGGGTCCTGCGACGGGGCCCACATCAACCCCCTGCTCAGCAGTGAGTCCGCTTGTCTCCCTCTGCCCCTCCCCCACTCGTGCACGTTCTCTCTCAAATGAATAAATAAAACTTAAAAAAAAAAGAGAGAGAATCCTGGGCTAGGGCATTATTACTCCTCAAGACTCCTCACGCAGTTTTGCAGAGCGTTACACATAGACTCTCTCTAGTTGTGCGCTTGCTCTGGTAAAGAGAGATCAACGCTTTTCTATGTTACCAAGTCCATAATTTCAAATTCTATATTACAAAAGTAAAACCCTTGCCAGAATGATTATCTGAACTACAATGGCTCACTAATTTAAAATTTTAGAGTTTTCCCCCTTTGTGTTTTCTATTTTCTTTTCTTTTTTTTTTTTTTTTTTTTAATTGGAGTAACTGACTAGGTGGCATTTTATGGAAACCTGGAGGATACAACTGATGCAGTCCAGATTTGGGTGGAACGTGTGGTGGAAACCGAGCTGCTTCTGGGTTCTGGGTGTCCTGGTACAGACGTGGTGCAGACCTAGGACCTATTCGGGCCTTTCCTGTTTGCATCAGACCCTGTGAGACCCAGTGGTGGATAAGTGATCCTTTGTGACTCTGCTCTCAAGTGTGTCCTCAAGTTCAGCTCCTCCTACTTAGTCATAGTTCTGCATACTTTGGGCTCTATTAGTAAGAAAAGATATTTCTGAAGACAAGAAGGATGTTTCAAGTAATTAAGGAGACAGTGCACCCTTGTGATAAAATATAATCTTTACAACGCACGTTTCTTTGAAGATCAGTCTGTTTTTTGAAGAAACCTCGAATGCTTTTGACTTGAGGTTAATGGGGGATAAACATCCCAAAAGACTTCATTTTTTTTCTGTTGTAATCCCTATGAATTTTAGCAACTGGTTTTCGCTGTTTCGGTTTCTCAGTAGCTCACATTTGAAGTATGTGAGAATTCAGGCGTGCTATCCAGAATTTGCCTTACATACTTGGTAATTTTAGTTTTATTTTTTTTTTTAAGATTTTATTTATTCATGATAGACATAGAGAGAGAGAGAGGCAGAGAAACAGGCAGAGGGAGAAGCAGGCTCCATGCAGGGAGCCCGATGTGGGACTCGATCCTGGGTCTCCAGGATCAGGCCCTGGGCTGAAGGCGGTGCTAAACCAATGAGCCACCAGGGCTGCCCGGTAATTTTAGTTTTATTTAAACTGTTCAAAAGATTGATGTTTACCTGAGCTATACATGTATTTACATTTTGTAAATATATATACAATAGAAACCTCCTGAAGTATTCTTTGGAGGTGAACAAAAACAATTTAGAACCTGTTTCGTTTTATTTTGGATGTTTCTAGAAAGATTTGTGATTTTTTTTTCTTTATGTATCTTGAATTGCATAGACCTGGTCATTGGAATTGTGGCACTCTTCCAAAGCATCTCCTTCTGGTTCTCTATTGCTCCACAAGAAACCACCACAAAACGTAGTAGACTAAAGCCACCGTTTGTTATTGTCCCTGATGTTCTGGGCCAAGTTGGGTGCTTCGCATGTGGGGTCTCCCAGGGGGTTGCAGTCAGGAGTCCGCAGGGATGCCGTCAAACGAAGGCTTGACGCCGCTGACTATCCACGAGGGCGCGCTCTTAGTTCTGGGAGTTAGAGCACCTACAGTTAAGTTCATCTGACCTGCTCCGCACAGCACGGTGGTCTCAGATTGGTTGCACTTTTTACATGGCACTGGCTTCCAATTAGGGAGCCGTTTAGCTCAGATAATGGTAGAGGTTTTACTTTTATAATGTAAAACTTGAAATTACGGGCTTGATGAGTTAGAAAAGTGTTAATATCTCCGTCAAGTGCAAACGCAACTATGAAGGATCTATGTGCCTCGCTCCCCCCGGCGCCTCCTCCCATTCGTGCACATTCTCTCTCTCTCTCTCTCTCTCTCTCTCTCTCTCTCTAAGATGAAAGTGGTCCTTCTGTGCCACCTCGTTGACTGGTTTGCAGATTGGCCAGGTGTGAATCTTCGGAGCCTATCATCAGAGATCTCTAGGGTGGCGCACAGGAATGGATGTTTGCTCCAAGTTCTACGCAGGCTTCGTTGTGCTCCCGGGTTTGGGAAGCACAGACTCCAGCAGCATGACTTACCAGCTCCTCTGTTCCCGTCAGCTCAAGTGGACCAAGCCAGTCTCCCTGAGCGTTGCCTGTGTCCTTGCTTTCAGCGTTCAGCCCTCGTATCCCCTTCCTTCTCTTCACTCTCGTCTGCAGCACAGGCTTTCTCTTCATCAGACAAGGTCCTTCATTCAGCGCTCATGCCTGCATGTGACATCACACATCAACAGCAATTAGCACCTAGTGATTGCCTCCTACGTACAAGGCCCTACGTTAAGCGATGAAGTAATGTAAAATCAAGAAACCCTTGTCCTCTGAGAGCCTGTGATACAGGCTGAGGCGGGCAGGATATACAGGTACTAATCACAAGAGTTCTGGTTCCTAAATGTCAGAGCAGTAACCCTTAAAATTACTTGGGGAGTTTTTAAAATTACCAGCGTCATCACCCCAGCGCAGAGCAATAAAATCAGAATCCTTTGAGTAGGGCACAGATACAGAGATAGAAGTCAAATACTGTTAAAATGTTACATTTTCTAAATTATGTTTCTCAATATATACTTCATTTTCCAATTCTTATGCGTTGTCCTTTTTCTGAGCATTATGTTTAGCATGTAGATTTTTACTTTTCTTATTCTAGATATTCTGGATTTCCTTATTTATGACTATATTAGCTAGAAACAAATACATTTATTTGCACTTAGATAGATCTCATACATAGGAAATCTGTGCTAATATTAAATTTGTTTCATCTTTTGCCCTCTGCAAACAAATAATTTAGAGCATACTTAACCTATTGCTTATATCTCATCCTTCAAAAAAATATTTAGTATCTCTTGGCCCAAAATAAAATATACGTGTGTATATTTCAGAAAATTCGTTCTGTCATCTCTTACAGCAAGTACGTGTAACCAGTTCAAACTAAGCCTTTTAGCTGCTCACTAGCATGCTCTTCTATCACCGTGAAGGTCGTAAACGTCTCCGCCTCTCCTGTGTTAGGTTCTGCTGTAGAAACACCAGACCTTACGTGGAGGCTGACGGTGGAAGTGCTGGCGTCCTGGCATCTCTGATCCCCTTGGCCTAGAGCTTCGAAAGCTCCAGCCGCAAAATCCCACGAACAGTGGTGACACAGTTAACAAGAAAAATGCTTCCTTATTCTGTGATGATAGAAACCGAGATGTGGCGCAGTTGTCCGCTTAAAAAAAAAAAAAAAGAGTTCTTTTTAATATTCAAATTGTACTTTTTTTTTTAACCACCAGAGGTCACTAAGTCCTCAGTCACATTTGGTGCATGCAGCCTAGGCTGTGGCAACACTTTCAATAGGATGACCTGGACGGGGCATGAATAGTACGGTTTTTTGTTTTTGTTTTTTGAATAGTACAGTGTTTTGCCACTCACAGGTTATATGTCACAAATCACTTGACTTCATTTTTAAGTTATTTATTCATTCATCCTTCCATCTATTCACTCATTCATTTATTTATGGCGTGGAGAGAATCCCAAGCAGGCCACATGCCCAACGCAGAGTCTGACGCGGGGCTTGACCTCATGACGTTGCGATCATGGCCTGAGCTGAAGTTAAGAGTCAGACGCTTAACTGGTTGAGCCACCAGCCAGGCGGCCCTTCCATTGACGTTAAATAAACATAAATATTTTTGTGTCTGCCCCACGCTAACTGAAGTAGTCGCTCACTGAACGTCTGCTCCATGCCACGCAGAAAGGCTCCCTACCCTTAGGAGGGTACAGTCACTTCAGGGACATAATTTAATGGACAATTATAATCCAATATAATATGTTCAACCTAACTCCTTGGGTTTCGTAGCTTGATTTATTTCAATAGAAACATGAGTGTGTATTATAGGCACCAATACTGTATTATAAAGTTCAGAATTGCTAAGAGACTCAATCTTTATTGTTCCCATCACAAAAAAAAAAAAAAAAGGATAATTATGGGGGATCCCTGGGTGGCTCAGCGGTTTAGTGCCGCCTTCAGTCCCGGGGTCCCAGGATCGAGTCCCACATCGGGCTCCCTACATGGGGCCCGCTTCTCCCTCTGCCTGTGTCTCTGCCTCTCTCTCTCTGTCTTTCATGAATAAGTAAATAAAATATTTTTTAAGATAATTATGTGACACAGTAAAGGTATTAGCTAACACTAGGGTAGTAATCCTATCGCATTATGTAAATATAGCAAATCAACACGTCGTGCATCTTAAACTTACACGATGCTATGTGTCAGGTATATCTAAAAGGAGATTTTTTAAGAAGATGAGTGTGTACTTGGGTAATTAGAGCTGCTCCTGTGATGATCGGAGGTTACAGGTGAAGCAGACACATTCCCCAACCACAGTCAGCCGCCACCTCTGATAAGAGCACCCGTGGCGTGGCGCTGGGCGTGTGTAGGGAGTTGGCTCTTTTAGTTCGCTCATTTCAGTCTGGCTTGGGAACGAAATGAGGACAGGCCTGTTACTCCTCAGGGAGTCATGTTCTCCTCCTCGAGTCTTAGGTTTGCACTCTTCTGGTTTATTAAAGGCAACTAATAAAATTAATTTGGGCAAGAATTTCCAAATACAGTATTTAAATGTGTTGCTTTATTTTTTTATTCATTTGGAAATGGAGTGGTTTGCACAGCAACTTACGTTTGGGTCACGGGAAGGCCCGAGGCACGCACATGTGGAACAGCCGTTTTCTCGGCTATGGGGTCTGGTACAGACTCGAGCGTGGAGATGTTTCCCGCATCATATACCACAAAGGGCATGTTATCCACCCCCTAATATCTCTATTGCTACAAAAGCTTTGTTTTTCTGGAGGAATCTGACGGCTGAGACCCCCTTGGGCGTTACAGGCCCCGAAGCCCAGCCCCGCCGCGGACTGAGTCCCTCCTCAGACGATTCTGTGCTTGGCTCTTTGATTTCAGTTTTCTCCTTCTCGGATTAGCCCTGCTCACCGGCGCCGTCTCTTCTCTGAAAAACAGACTTTTTAAGGGTCGCCCCACAGTCGAAGGCTACGGAGGGGCCGTGGGGCCGCACGCGGTGCTCCTGTGGGCCACACCCGGGAGGAGCGGGCTTCGCTGTGTTCCGTGTCGCCGCCGCGTGGGCCGTGGTCTCCCTGGGGCGCGTGTCCCCTGCTGTCGTCTGGCCTGCGCGGCCGCCCGGGTGGGGCCTGCGGTGACCTGAGGCCGCTTCAGGGCACCGCCGCGTGCTCGTCATTCGTATTCGGCAAATGCTTGCGGGACGATGGGAGGAGCGCTCACGCGGGGACGTTCCTAGCGCGCTGGGGCGTCCTGCCTCGGGACTGGCGCGGCTCCGGTCCGCTGTGCCCTGGGCGCCGGGCCTGGGCGGGGGCGCCTGACGCAGCGTCGCGGCCACGTCCCAGCCGCGGTCCGGTCCTCCTCGTTTCACCTGTGGCTTTGAGACATGAACTTCCTGGGGACACAGTGAGCCAAAAAAATGTTTAAAGAAAAATCTCCTTGACATTTTTGTTTTTCAGAAAACTGTGGAATATATTTTCCAGAAATCAAGAGGGACCCGGGCAGATACCTGCACACGTGCCCCGAGTCTGTGAAGAAGGTGGCTCCGGCAGCTCAAGCGTGCCGGGAAGGTCCTGCTGCTCATCACCAGCTCTCACAGCGACTACTGCCGGCTTCTGTGCGAGCACATCCTCGGGTGAGCGGCCGCCGGCCCGGCTCCGGCCCAGCCGCTCCCGCTGCCCAAGCACGTCGCGCCACGCGGGGCTGAGGCCGCGCCGTCCCTGCCAACCCTGGGTGGCCGCCGAGGGGCCCTGGGCCGCGCTGTCGTCCCGGAACGCCCGGGCGGTCCAGGTGCACAGGCCTCGGGCACGCGGCCGCGAGCCCGCCCGGCCACCCCCGAGCCCGACACCTGTGCCCTCACCGCTCCCCTCCTTGGCATCCTCTTGAAGATGGGGCCGTAAAGCTCATGCGCATGAGCGGGGCCCCGAGGGCAGCTCAGGGAGCTGCTGGTCACGTGTCCATCCTCGGTTCCGCCACCCCGGCGAGTGACACCAGGCCCCGCCTGGCCACGGCCGGACCCTCAACTGGGCTGCTGGCCCCCCGGGTGCTCCTGCACTTTCAGCACGAACCGAAGTGCTGAGCGTGAAGCACATTTCCCCCTCCCAAGTGACCTGAGGCGGCCGCCCTTAGCCTCCCAGCGTCCACGCTCCTCAGCGCATGTGGCGTTCGGTCGGCCGGTGGCATATCCGTCACCTTCTGAACACAGAGGCCCGGGATCCTCGGGGTGAATTAAGGCACGCGTCCCGGACGCCCCGCCTGGGGCCTCGTAGACCATGATACCAGCGAGCTGTCCTGACGCCGGGACCAGGCTGCAGCCCTCTGACCTTCTCCTTCGTTAGCAGGGACAACCCAAGCTTGTCTCCCTGTCCCAGCCTCTAGCGCAGCTGAGCCCGGTAACTGTCGTCCCCGCAGTGCCAGAGTCCCCGCTTTCCTTCGCCGTCCCAGGGGATCCCAGGCGGAAAAACTGTTAGTCTTGTTATCTAAAAATCACCACATCCTAAGATTTCACCGATTTCCAAAATAAGGTATCTTCTCCATATTTGAACACCCTGAAAGAGGTCACTTGAATGCATACAGTGCTAGCTTTCCGCGGGATCCACGTGGCGCACAAGATTAGTCATGACTCCGTGCTAACAGACCCAGAGCTCAGGCCCCACATTTGAAGACCCAGCTCGCGAGTATTTTTGTTGTTAGGAGCTCTTGAAGTCCTTCACTGTCGCTGTGAGCGTCAGGAGGCCGGCTTAGCACACTTCCTGGGTTACTGTGCATCCCCCCCTCGTGTTTATACTTAAAGGTCCATTTCAGGAAAGAATGGCGCTCACCCGCCTTCCATTTCTACATATGAAATACATAGAAAGTGCGTGGAAGTTAATCAAAAGACAGGAAGTGGTTCTGTGGTCAGATAGGTAAAGATTAAGTTCTGTTTTATATGGACTTTCTCTAATTCTTTAAAATCATGAAAAACATTCTTGCTTTTTTAGGAACGATTTTACAGACCTTTTTGACATTGTGATTACAAATGCACTGAAGCCTGGTTTCTTCTCCCATCTACCAAGTCAAAGACCTTTCTGGACACTTGGTAAGTTAACATTGTGCTTCTTCCTTCTCTTATTTAAGATTTGTTCTTTCAGTTACTTAACTACCCACTGGCCGACACGTGTGTGCAGAGTCCAGTGTGAAACAGCACGGGGGGTGAAGTGATGCCAGGTCTTCCCCCACAGGCACACGTAAGCAGGCGCATTACATACGTGCGGGTGACGATGGGCCACAGACCGTGTTACCTGTCATGACTGCCTGTTGGGGTCAACCAGGAGGGCGCCTGAGCGTGCTTGACCCGGGGAGGCCTGTCCAGAAAGCTCAGGAGGGAGGACTTGCCGGGCAGGACCTGGGGGACAGGCCTTGAGAAGAGCAGAGGAAGAGTGTCACTGGCAGCCGGACACGCAAACGCACACGCCCGGGTGGCGGTGGTTTAGGCAAGTTCCGGTGACAGAGGATGCTGGTGATTCGGGGGGCGGGGGGGGCAGCCCCATATGTGGAAGCAGGTTAGAATTTTATTCCACAAGCTACATGAAGCTATTCAGTTGAGGTGTAAGCCTAACGTGGAGAGCTCTGGCTGTGGGGCGGGGAACGGGACGGGGAATGGGGCGGGCGGCAAGGACAGAGAAGGAGGGAGAGCAGACGCGGCCCAACCGAGAGGCTGTGCTGGTTCGGTGTGAGGAGCTAGTGCTGGAGGCACTAGACCTAGTGAGGCACATGGTGGAGATGGAACACCAGGACCTGGTGATGTTCTCAGAAATGGAGGATGAAAAGAATGACCAAAAATGACTTGGTGATTTTTATTTTTTTCTGAATTGAGCAAATGGGTGAATGGTGGTACCATCTACAGCCGTGAGGGAAAATACAGAGGGAGAGGTTTTCTACGGTCGGGGTTTAAGCTATTAAGAAATCATTTTTTGACATATTAATCTTGAAATGCCTAGGAGTTACTCAACTGGGACTAACAGGAAATTGTATAGAGGAGGGCAGCCCGGGTGGTGCAGCGGTTTAGCGCAGCCTTCAGCCCGGGGTGTGATCCTGGAGTCCCGGGATTGAGTCCCGTGTTGGGCTCCCTGCAGGGAACCTGCTTCTCCCTCTGCCTGGGTCTCTGCCCCTCTCTCTCTCTCTCTCTCTGTCTCTCATGAATAAATAAACAAAATCTCTAAAAAAAAAAAAAAAAGAAACAAAGAAAGAAAGTGTATAGATGAGCATGGAGTCCAAGGGAACAGCTTTAGGCTCGAGGTATAAATTTGGGAGAGTCCTCTTGATGCTCATGGGATGTTTTAAAGCCGCGGGGCTTGTGTGAGGTCACATGCGGAGAGAATGATGGGGGTAGAAGCCAGACTGCAGATGGTACTTCTGCATAATAGATTTAAACAGGTCATCCTCTGTCTCTTGATACTTTTCAAGCCATAAACAGATATAGTGCGAAAAATGCGGTAAAAGTTAATGCACTTGTGGTCTCCAATATGGTAAAAATAAATTTGGTATATTTTTAATGTGCATGGTTTTCCATTACCGGTATGTGTGTGAAACTTTAGTACAAATCTCTGTGGAACACGGGGCGCCTGGCTGGCTCGGTCCGTGGAGCATGTGACTCTCAGTCGCGGAGCTTAGGAGTTGGAGCCCCAAACTGGGTGTAGAGATTACTTGAAAATAAGATCTTAAAAAAAAAAAAAAAAACCCTCTGGAATAGTCTAAGTACTACTCCAGATAGAGAACAGGTGTAGATTTTCTCATCACTCTGTCCTTTTCTCCTAGACCAGATTCTCTTTAGCACTTCTGGGGCTTGGAGCCACACACTTGTTCGTTAGTGGAGGTAGGAGGTGCTGTCCCCTGTGTTAGGGCGACTTGGCAGCATCACTAGCCTCTAATCACTCGATGCCAGTAGCATCCCGCATTCCAAGTCGTAAAACCCAAAAATGTCTATAGACACTGCCAGATTTGCCCTGGCGAGCAAAATTGGCACAGTTGGGAACGGCTATACTAGACCGTCCTCATTGACGTATATGCATATTCTCGTATCTTCAGTTTAAAAAATAAAATAAAATAAAATAAAATATGCCCTGATCCTACATTGTCTTCTGGCTAAAACCTCAATTCTCTGAGTACCTCCACAGCTCAAATTCTAGAAAGAGTTGTCTACACTCGCTGGTTCCACTTCCTCCAGGGACCTCTTCAGACCCTGTACACCTGCCACTGGCCACTGTGTGTTGTGTCTTCGTTCCTTGACTGCACAGAACTGCCCCCCCCAAACCTCCCGGCCCTTTGCCCCTCCCCACCGCGCACGCTCTGCATCGTCCGGTTGACGCTGCGTCTCTGCGCTCTGCTCAGAGTATGTGGGATCTCGTGCTTTTCCTGGGGACAATGGCCAAGCTGGCCTCTGGGGTCTCACATCCAGGAATGATTAGACTAGAGGATCTCTAAGGTGCTTTCCTGCTCTAACTTCCTGGGCCTCCGATTTAAAATATTCCTGTGGACGATGCCCTGCAGTCTGTGGAGTTAATGCAAATGTGAGGGCAGTAAGGTTGCCGGCGGGTTCCTGACGTTCCTGGCGCTTGTTTTGCTGCTGGTGCTGCTTCCTCGGCCATCTGTCTGCTCAGTCCCCACTGCCCGTCCCCCTCCACCTCTCTCTCTACTAAAATATTCGGTCTCCGTGGAGTATTCATTGTGCTCACGATCAATACAAAGTAAGTCATTAAAGCTATTTTCATACAAATGCAACCAGTTAAATCGTGGCTGTGAGTAAACAGCATCGACACAGTTTCAGCCTCTAAATCATGGGATTTTCTAAGGATTGTGAACTACAGCAAAGGAGAACCTTGTTCTCCTGTTGAATCCACTGGTCTCCCCAGAGGGCGAGGCTTCCGCCTGTCGCGCTCATTCACTCCGCCCACGAGGACCCGACGGGACCTGGCGCAGTCCTGTCGGCTGCAGCGCAGTGGACGGCATTAAATGGGTATTTTCCCGGCTTCACACCCGTTTCTCAGACAGACTTTCCCTCGGCGTGAGTGTCCAGGTGCACGACGTCTCGCCGTTGGTGCGCAGTTTGGAGCCAACATCCGTCGAGTCGCCCTCCCGAGGGCTCCTGCAGCCTCCCCTGCGCCACCTCCCTCAGCTCCCCAGAGGGCCGCCCCGGCCTGCGCTGCTCCTGCGCCCCCTACAACCTTCTTCCCCCCCCGACCTCTCTCCCCCCACCCCGTGACCTCTCTTCCCCTAAGATCTCCCCCCAGACCTTTGCCCCATGACCTCTCCCCCCACCTCCCCCACCCTTCCCCCTGTGACCTCTCCCCCCATGACCCCTCTACCCCCAAGATCTCCCCCCCACCTCTACCCCCGTGACCCCTCTCCTAGGGCGTCCTCCCACCCCCCTCCCGCACACCATGGGCCTGCGCAGTATTGGGCTCAGCTCCAGTCTCCTTCCCGCACCTGCTGCCCGCCCACCGCGGCCGACCCCGCGCGCACCTGCGCCTCCTGCCCTTTCCCACCCGGATGCTGTGCGAGCCGCAGCTGCCTCACACCTGCCCCACCCCCAGCTCCTTGACTCGGTCCCCTCCTTCCCTGCGGCTCGTGCTCTCCGCCTGCGCACACTTGGCCCCGATTTCCATCTCCACGTCCTTTAAATCCGTTCTCCGTGACTCCCTGCCGGGCGGACAGTGTGGCTGGGCACGCAGGCCTCCTGGGGGGCCCACCCGGGCCGCTCACCCAGGCTGCCGGCCCCCCCACCCGGGTCACCTCCGGGCCATCCTCGCCCAGCGAGCACCTGCTATCCTCCTGGCGGTTTCCGTCGCCGCTCTCCGTCCACATCAGTGTTTTCTCCGGCCTTAGCGCACACTCACCCCGGCGGGGGCCCTTTTGTTAACATTTTATTTCTTAGAGAGAGAGAGAGAGAGAGAGAGCAAGTGAGCATGAGCAGGGGAAGCGGGACGAGCGGGTCGCCCTGTCGGGGCCCATCCCAGGACCCCGGGATCAGGGCCTGAGCCCAGGCAGGCGCTTGCCCCCGCCGGACTGCGAGGACTCTCTCATGTTTCTTTCCTGGTAACAGCTCCAGATCGGCGACGTCGCGCGTCTCCAGTAGGGACTTGATTATACTGAAAACGCACCTATCTTAAAAGCTCGGCAGATTGCAGCGTATTAGCTAGAGTTTAAAAGAAATGAAATTGCAGAACTGCGTGCCAATATTCACACTTAAAGGGGAGGACTCGTGGGTGTTGTGTTACCTGCCAACTGCTGTCGCCACAGGGTGCACTTCCCCTCAGTTCCGGGGGCTGGAAATCTGAGGTCAAGGTGTCCGCAGGATGGTTTCTCAGAGGCCTCTCAGCTTGTAGATGCGCATCTTCTCCCCGTTATCATCACACGATCACATGGTCTTTCTTCTGTGGCCTTTTCTTTTATTATATAAAGATTTTTTTTAATTCATTAGAGGGACCCCTGGGGGGCTCAGCGGTTGAGTGTCTGCCTTCCACCCAGGGCGTGACCCCAGGGTTCCGGGATCGAGTCCCGCGTCGGGCTCCCTGCATGGAGCCTGCTTCTCCCTCTGCCTGGGTCTCTGCCTCTCTCTGTCTCTCTGTCTCTCATGAATAAATAAAATCTCCATTTAATAAAATTCATTAGAGCACAAGCAGGGGGAGAGGCAGAGGGAAGCAGAATCACTGCTGAGCAGGAGCCCAACGTGGGGCTCGGTCCCAGGACCTGGAGATCATGACCTGAGCCTAAGGCAGATGCTTCACCGACTGAGCCCCCAGGCGCCCCTTTCCTCTGTGTCCTGATTACCTAATTATCTGTGTCTTAATCGGTTCTTCTGAGGACACCAGTCATGCTGGGTTAGGCCCACCCTAGTGGCCATGTGGGGGCCAGTGTTACCCTCTGCGTGCACGGCAGAAAGGCTCCCCTCAGGTTGGCCACTGGGTCTGAGACGCCAGGGGTTTTCTGGAAGAACAGCTCAATTTAGTATGCCTTTGGTTAATTTCCAGCACCCTAAAGCGGTTACTTTTTGACAGTCTTGTCTGGTTTTGTCATTATATTTTAACGTAATCACCTCAAAGGCCCTGTCTTCAAATATTCTGAGAGACTGGGGTGAGGACTTCAACATATAAATCTGAGGAGAACACAGCTCAGCTCGTAACGGGTCATACACCTGCCAGGACTCACCACGTGTGTCGCGGTACGTGCGGTCTGTTGTATGACAGTTGACTTCAGCGAACATGTCCTTAAGGGGGAGAGGACAAGAGGATGCGTAAAGGAGTGGTTACCTTTTGTAGAAGAGGCACGTGGATAGCAGATGGCGTCAAAAATGGGACTTTTGGGCAGCCCAGTGGCTCAGCCGTTAGCACCCGCCTTCAGCCCAGGGCGTGATCCTGGGGTCCCAGGATCGAGTCCCGCGTCGGGCTCCCGGCATGGAGCCCGCTTCTCCCTCTGCCTGGTCTCTGCCTCTCTCTCTCCCTCTCTCTGTGTCTCTCATGAATAAATAAATAAAATCTTAAAAAAAAAAAAAGAAATAGACGATTGTCCGACTCTATTTTCAGAAAACGATGAGGAGCAGGAGGCACTACCGTCTCTTGAGAAGCCTGGCTGGTACTCCCAAGGGAACGCCGTCCACCTCTACGAGCTTCTGAAGAAAATGACTGGCAGAAATGAGCCCAAGGTACTGTGGTGCGGGGGATCCGAGGCCGCTGCAGACGCGCCCCGTGATACGCCCGCGGTTCTAACCGCGCGGCCTCAGTTCCCACGGGGAAATCCCGTGCCGCTGCCTGCCTTCTGCTTAGATAAGCCGTTGCTCTGCTGCTCTAGACGGGGTCTGTGTCCGAAACAGAGACGAGCAGAGGTTCCAAGCGGGGCGCCCCAGTTCTGGGGGATAAGCCGGGTTCGTGTGTAGGACACTGAGGAATAAGATTCTGCTAACAGCTCAGCAGACAAGTTTTATGTGCAAAACCATTAACTGAAATCAGGCCACAGACAAGCCTGAAGAGACGCTTGCTCTCCATATCCTGGTTGCATTGTTGCTGTTGGACCCGGGGCCGTTCTTAGGGCAAGGACGCTTTGTTCTAAAAATGTTTTCTGGACAGATCAGTGGGTACCGATAGTGCCCCTCGTCCCCCATTGCCACAGCCCCCTGGGAACCCTTAGGGGTTTAATGGAGCATCCTGACGTGGAGGTTCTGGTTTTACTCCTTTAACCTCATTAAATGCAAATTGAGAGATATGGATTAGATGGGGGGAGCCTCCCAGGTCACTTGCCCAGTGCCCCATCAGCGATTCTGCTTCGGCAGGTCTGGGCAGGTCCCAGAAACCCTTGGAAAAGCGGCTGTGGTGTGCGCTCCTGCTAATCTAACCAACCGTAGCAAGTCATCTCATCCTCCACCAGTTCTTCAGACTCTAAGGGCAGGCCCACCTGGAAACACGTGGACTCTGACTTCTTCAGAAAATGGAATAAAATCAGTTAGCCTTTGCCTTTCTTCTGCCTGCAAATGCATTGTGTAATGTCGTAAAGGGGCAAAGTTGAGGCAAGTTGACCAAGGTCACCTATGAATGCTGTTCAAGGACGTTTAAGGTGTTTATGGAACTTTTGTCCTACTCTGACAGCTGGTGAGGAATTTTTTTTCTGCTTCACTGAAGCAACCGCTTTCTTTCACGGTTCTCACACCCCAAACAGAATTTGCTGTCTGACTTACAGGTCGTTTACTTTGGTGACAGCATGCACTCAGACATTTTCCCAGCCCGTCATTATAGTAACTGGGAGACAGTCCTCATCCTGGAAGAGCTCAGAGGGGACAGAGACGGGAAGCCTGAAGAGTCCGAGCCTCTAGAGAAGAAAGGAAAATATGAGGTAAGGGTTTCTTTGAGCTCTTTCCTGGAAAGAAAAACCTTTCTGTTTGACATATCGTAAAAAGTACTTGTTTGTGCAGTGATGAAATCTCTTGGCCCCTTGCTGATCTTCTTGATATCTCAACTCTATTGTTGATCTTGTTGATAATTTTTTGAATAATGCCAAGATGACCCTGACCATCGGTCTTCCCAGCCCTCTGCTTCCGTCCGGTGCTATGACACCACGGGTGCTTTTTCGCTAATGCTGAGGCAGCCAGATCCCGACTCCCTATACTCATACCCTGTGTCTCTTTTGCTTGGCCATGGAAGGTATTCTCCTCTTTCTTTATGAATTAAGTTAAAAAATTGGTAGCTCCTTTAGAATTGCTCCTGAAGCTGCCGAGAATAAAATCTGGGTGAAGACTTGAGGTAAAGAAAAGTAAAATATGTCATAAATCTAGAAAGGGAGAATAGTATATAAAAGCAAAATATTAGAAAAGAAGAAAGATTAGAAAATAATATGCATTTGTCTAAATTCACCCCAGTGGAACAGTTGTAAAGAAGGAAAAACTCAAAAAAGAAAAAATAAAGAAATGAGCTATTAAACCACACAAGACGTGGAGGACCCTAAAGTGCATACTACTGAGTGAAAGAAGGCAATCCAAAAAGGCTGTGTATTGTATGAGTGCAGCTACATGACTTTCTAGAAAAGGCAAAACTACAAGAAAGTAAAAAGACCAGTGGGACCGGGGGTTCAGGAGGAGGAAGGGAGGTGATTACATGGAGCATTAGGGATTTTTGTGATGGTAAAACTCTTCTGTATGGCATTGTAAGGGTGGGAACATGACATTATGCATTTGTCAGAGCCCAGAGAACTATGCAACATAAAGTGTTAGCCCTGATGTAAACTACAGACTTTCACTAATAATAAGGTTTTAAGAATGGTTAATTAGTGAGCAACAAATGTGCCACATCAATTAATGCGAAATGTTACTAATAGGCGAGACAGTGCGGAGAAGGGGAGGCAGAACTCTCTGTACTATCTGCTCTATTTATCCGTAAACCTAAAATCTATTAAAAAATAATAACTATAAGTAAACCCAATAAAATGTTAGAATAAGGGATTCAGGTTTTTATGTGGTTTCCATTGAGTAGGATTTAGCCTTCAATGTGATGTTGGAAGTTCTTTGGACTATTTGACTTAAGACCTTTAAAACAGTCTTTTATTTTTTTTAAAAAAATTTTATTTATTTATTTATTTGTGAGAGACACGGGGCAGGGGTGGGGGGAAGGGCAGAGAGAGAGGCAGAGACACAGGCAGAGGGAGAAGCAGCCTCCACGCAGGGAGCCCAACGTGGGACTCGATCCCAGGACCCTGGGCCGACGGCGGTGCTGAACCGCTGAGCCCCCCGGGCTGCCCGTCTTTAAAACAGCTGGTAGGCCTTCTACCCTGGGCGACTTTGGAGAAGGTTTTCACTAAAGAGAAATTAGAAGATTGGGTTTCTTCAGTAGCCCTCCCCCTCGGATCCCTTTCCTCCTGTTAATTAGTCACAAACCCATGAACAGAGTTCATAACTGGTTTTTCGACTTGATCAAAAAGGACCTGGTCAGTCAACAGCTTGAAAAGTTTTATTTCCTAAGAAGCTCGAAGTACTGTTCCCCTCTATCAAGCTCTGCCTCCCCAGCCCGCCCTGCTGCACTGAACGTGGGTGAGGAAGCAAGGAGTGGGAGGGGTTGGCCGAGTGACAGGATCAGAATAAAGCCCTGAGAAGGTTCCAGTTTTGGCCCTGAACTCTTCTCCAGGCAGGTGCTTTGCCGCAGGATTCCTAGCTTTGGGCCGACACTTCATGTTGAAAAAGCAAAGCCTCCCCAAGCCCCACTTGACTCCAGAGCTGTCCCGGTCAGACTGCACGGCACCGTGTCTCGAGGCGGGTTTGTATCGATGGGCGCAACCTCAGCAGGGGCCGCAGGCCAACCTGGTTTTCTCTAGATGGAGGAGAAGCCTCTAGGAGACACCTTTCTGTTTATATTTAAAGGCAGCTTAAAAAGTTTAAAACAATTGGGTGAGGTTTTTTTTTTTAATTATCTTGTAACACAAACCAGGACCACAAATTCTCAACACCGGCCTGCTCTCGTGGTTAAGCTCGTCTGCTGTCCTCTACACGGACGCTTCTCGGCGCATCAAAGCTTGGTGTAAGCACAGCATGTCCTGAGAATTCAGATTCTTTCCTGATGTTTTTAGTTGGCTTTATTCAGCTAAAGTGAACTTTTAATGGTATAATTTGAAAACAAATCAACCAGATCACTTCAGGATTAATGTACTCATTGAACAAAAACATTTACATTTACTACATTCTGTAGAGATTAGCATTTTGTCTCACTTAGGCTTGAATTCAATTTTTCAGATATTTCCAGTAATTTCACCCTGTGTAAAACCATCTGGAACGTAAAGATTACTTTCTGCTTCCCTTCATTTGTGACAGGAAGCTCAAGATAAGGGCAGAGGGATCCCTGGGTGGCGCAGCGGTTTGGCGCCTGCCTTTGGCCCAGGGCGCGATCCTGGAGACCTGGGATCGAATCCCACGTCGGGCTCCCGGTGCATGGAGCCTGCTTCTCCCTCTGCCTGTGTCTCTGCCTCTCTCCCTCTCTCTTGGTGACTATCATAAACAAATAAAAATTAAAAAAAAAAAAAAAGATAAGGGCAGAGAACATCTCAAATGGTACTTGAAAGGCTTATATAAGAGATTGTTTTCTAAAATCTTACTGCGTCTGTTGCTTATCCACTCAGCTTTACTGGAGCATGACAGATAAGCAAAAATGGCCCGTTTTAATGATTAAAGTAAACCTAGTTAAGGAGACCTAGTTAAAAAAGACTAATTTGTTTTTATTTATCTTTGTTTTGGGAAATAAAAGTCACTTCATTAATCTTGTAATTACTTGGACAGACTTAAATTTCATAAGATTAGCCTCCAAAAGGAGCTCTCCTCTGTAGCTTCCTTCATTACTGTTCTCATCTGTTTCTTCATTTTAAATCAAAACAAATAAAAATGTATTCTTTACCTTTTTAGAATAACATATTATGAAATTTAGGTGCCAAAATAATTCATTTTAATGATGAGAATTCTCAGCACACAAGAAAGGGCCAGGCTTTTATTAGAGAAAGGCTACCCAATAAAACCCAGTGAGGATATAATCTGTAATGGAAAAATTTAATGGGGAAAAAGCCATACTTGATGGAAACACATGCTCTTTAAAGTTCTGAGCTAGACAAAGGATATCTGTTATTAATTATATTGTGTAACACAGAAATGACCGATACCACAAGAAAAAGAACTGTGGAATTAGGGTTAGAAAACGCCAGATGTGGTTATTTCAGAGTCATATGGCAATTAGCATAGACCACCAGAGGGAATCAACAATTATGATGAAGAAGAGAGCTGTGAAAATGCTGGGTTCACGTCAGCAATCAGAAATCAATAGTTGGGGCACCCGGGGGCTCAGTCAGGTGGGTGTCTGACTCCTGATTTCAGCTGAGGTCATGACCTCAGGGTCGAGGTGGAGCCCCGTCAGGCCCCCACCTGGGTGTGGAGGTGCTTCAGTCTCCCTCTCCCTCTGCCCCGCCCTGCTTACCCTGTTTCCCTCTCTTAAAAAGAAAAACAATAGCTTTTCTCTGTGCCACCAGGAAGCACTTAAAAATGTGATGAGAAATAAATCATTTACAAAAGCAAAGAAAATAAATCACTGTATCACCGTCTAGGAATTAATTTAATACATCTCATGAGACCTTGACAGAGAAGTTTTTAAGTCTCTATTACAGATTCTGAACGGGTAAAAGGAATCAAAAGTACAAATCTCCAGTTATAAAATAAATGAGTCTTGGCAACTTAATGGTAACTATAGTTAATAATACTATACTTCATAATTGAGCGTTGCTAGGAGAGTAGATTTTTAAAGTTCCAACCATAAGAAAAAAATTATAATTTTTATATAATGGCAGATGTTAACTAGACTCACTGTGGTCATTTTGCAATATGTAGAAATATCAAATTATGTTGTTCTGCACCTAAAACTAATATGTCAAATATACCTTAATTAAAAGATTCTAAATACAAATGGAAAAATGGAGAGATAGACCATATTTTAAGATAACACTGATACCTATTTTCCTCAGATTTATTTATAAGGCAACGTAATGTTAGAATCCCAGAAGATTTTGTTGGACCTTCGCAAATTGATCTTGCATTTAGGCAAAACCTGAAGGCCCACAAATAGCTAAGATAATCTTGTAAAAAAGGATAATAAAGGGGAGGAATCTCACCCTATTAGATAACTAATCATGTTAGGAAGCTACAGTAATTTCTTAGTACAGTACTAATAACAAAATAGATAAAAAGGTCAAGGAGGAGAGGAAAAAGAACCCAGACATAGGACCCTGTATCACATTGCAAGTTACCGTGTAAGTGTGATGCATGATAGAGGATTATCAATCAGCCGGAAAAGATAGTTTAGTAAGTAGCACTAAGTAGTCCCAATATATGGAGAAAAATGAGTCCCTTTTTCCCCCTTATATAAATTCTAAATGGATTATAGACCTGAATATAAGAAATTTATCTCTAGGGATCCCTGGGTGGCGCAGCGGTTTGGCGCCTGCCTTTGGCCCAGGGCGCGATCCTGAAGACCCGAGATCGAATCCCACATCGGGCTCCCTGCATGGAGCCTACTTCTCCCTCTGCCTGTGTCTCTGCCTCTCTCTCTTTCTCTCTCTGTGACTATCATAAATAAATAAAAATTAAAAAAAAAAAAGAAATTTATCTCTAAAATTAATTGAAGAAAATCATGCAGATATTTTTGTGGCCTTAGAGTAGGGAAGAATTTCTCAAGTTCAAATCCAAATGAGCAACAATAAGTACCAAAAACGATGACTTTGTATCAATAGTAAATATTTTTGTTCAAGACACCTGGATATGTTAACCAGGTGGGTCCTCCCCTCTATAGATACACCCCTATGAAATCTCCTACACTGTAGTTGGGGATAAGATCTGGTAGTTGTGTGTATGCGTGTACATACACGTACACATTTTCCAGAACAGTACTCAGAATTTTCATCACAAGTGCCAAACGTTAGAGTTTATCGGATGAGCAGAGAGATACCTTAATAAGACCGTTCATTATTAAGCAGCCGGTCTAGGGACACCTGCGGGGCTCAGAGGTTGAGCATCTCCCTTCGGCCCAGGGCGTGATCCTGGAGACCTGGGATCAAGTCCCACGTCAGGCTCCCTGTATGGAGCCTGCTTCTCCCTCTGCCTGGGTCTCTGCCTTTCTCATGAATAAATAAATAAAATCTTTAAAAAAAAAAAAAAAAAAAGCCAGCCTAACAGCGTTGTCTGGTTCAGCGTGTACATGTGCTGAGTTTTCAGCTCAGGCAGGCCCCGCTGCTGAGGGATCCGAGGTGGTGGTTGAGCCACACACAGCCCCTCCTTACAGATGCATTAAAGGCCGAGGGCGCAGGACAGATCCCAGAGGATGAGAAAGGTCCCCAAACAAAACTGGGGAGGATACTTCTTTTTTCTCTTTTTTTAGGGAGAGAGCAGCAGCTCGGGGGAAGGGGCAGAGGGAGAAGGAGAGAGAGGACCTTAAGCAGCACCTGTGCTCCGCGCAGAGCCCGACGGGGCTCGATCTCAGACCTTGAGATCATGACCTGAGCCAAACCCCAGAGTCTGATGCTTCACCCCGAGCCACCCAGGTGCCCCCGGGGGAGGATCCTTCTACCGGGGAAGGAAAGAACTTCTAAGCTCTGTTTTCCTTTTTATATAGTATACGGTTTGAAATTCCTACAGTTTTTCTATTTTGATTAACTTAACGAGGGAAAAACTGGTGACATTGGAAATTAATGATAGTTTTCATTGTTCTGTTCTCTTGTTTCAGGGACCAAAGGCAAAGCCTCTAAATACATTATCTAAGAAGTGGGGCTCTTTTTTTATTGATTCAGTGTCGGGATTGGAAAACACAGAAGACTCATTGGTCTACACCTGGTCTTGTAAGAGAATCAGTACTTACAGCACAATCGCAATTCCAAGTATTGAAGCAATAGCAGGTAAGCAGGAAAATACTTATGAACTTTAGCTGTTACACAGCAATGATGTAAATACTAGAATTCTTGTCTTTCAAACAAGAAAATCTTCCCATGGCATTTGTTTTTCTTGAGATACATGTAGGTCACGGCAACCCGGGTAGTTAGGACCTGCCTGTCTCCCGGAGCCAACTACAGACGACAAAAGCTGGCCTCTTTTTTTTTTTTTTCTTTTTTTTTCTTTTTCTTTTTTTTTTTTTTTTTAAGTCGCCTTGGAGTCCTAGGATAAAAGGAAAAATTACCAGGATAAGATGCAAAAGAAGCCAAGTAAGGTGAACCCGACTTTGGGAGCTGCTTTTCCCTTAGTGTTTGCTAATCCTAGGGAGGGTCCCAGAGCAAGTGCGTGGGACTCGCATTAGCTTCCTGAGCCTCCAGACATGGGAAGTGGAGGGTGGGATCTGCCTGAGGACCGGTGGGCCTGATGGACTCTCTTCATCTGTGTTGCGATCCTGAATTTACCTTAAGGATAACTAAAGCTCAGTGTTAGGTCTGCTAAATCCCTAAAACTAGATTGAGAATATTCTCTTAAAGGAAGATAACATCATTCTGGGACTCAAAGTACTAATAATATGGTATATGTTAATTAAGTTGAATTTAAATTCTAAAAAAATTTTAATGATGTCAATCCTTTTATTATACGGTTAGATATTGATAAGTCAAAAATGCATGTTGCAATCTCTAGGGTAACTACCAAAGAAACCGTAATGAGATACATACTGGGCTAATTATATAAAATAATCTTAAAATCTAAAAGAAAACTACAATGGGAAGAAAGAGTATGAAAAACAAGACAAATGGAGAGTATTCAGTGAGATGCCAGATTTAAAGCTGAGTAATTACATTAAGTATAGATGGCAAAAATGAAATGACGGAACCCAACTCTGAGCTGTTCAGAAAAGACCTCTCTGAAATATCAGGACACGGGCAGTTGGAATATCAAAAGGTGGCAAGAGGTGATACCATGTTAGTGATAACTAAAAGAAAGAGTTCACTGTATTGAGTGAAGCAAAGTAGACATAAAGGAAGGAATCCATCACTAGCATGAAAGAGAACGACGACTTCCTGACAGTAAATTCAGTTTTCAGAAATAGATCTGAGAGTCTGAGGTCTTCATAGGGCCCCTGATTAAGGTCAGAGCTTCATCCCTCCGTTTTCTTAAAAAGAAGAGACTGCTGAAAAACCCGCTGTGCTTGCAGAGGTTTGTGCTTTTGCTTGCTTATTAATTTCCTGCAGTTCCGCCCCAGACCTTAGCAACACTCCTGAGGAGAAGCCAGCAGAGTCCAGCAGCCGTCCCCCCGCGGCAGACTCCTGGCACGAGTCCCCCTGCCCCCTCGGCACTGCCCCTGCTCGGCGCCTGCCTCCCGAGCTCGGGTGGCCCAGGCCCCGGGTCCTGGCGGCCTCTCCAGGGGCTTCACCCTGATGCTTGTATTTTATTCGGCTTTGCTAGCTGTCCTAGCTCCAGGTCCTAAGCAGAGGTCTACTTAGGTTTTTTGAACCTTAGATTCTTCTCTTGAATCAGGAATAATACACCAAGCTGCGTTTCCTCCCTCATGAGATGGATGTGCAAGAAAGTAAAGCGAGATGTTCATCTGAGTTATTGATAGGGTCGTGGTGGTGACGTGATGATAATGACGACCCTGAAGTACATACACCCTTCCCACAAGGCCACTCCCTATGCCAGCATACAAACCCGGCATGTCAGTATATCCTGCTCATTAAAATAAGATCTCCTCATTCATTTCAAAAGAATAGTTTAATTTTCACTTTGTTCCGTGCTTGTACACATAAAATTAAAGAAAGATCACCTAAATATATGTCTTCCTTTTACAATTTTCCTGTCAAAGAAATGAAACTTGAAAAAAAAAAAAACTAAAAAAAAAGAAATGGAACTTGTAATTTGAAAACAGGGGCTAGCCCAGCATTAAACCTATTATTTTTAATTTTTATATTTTACTCTTCCTTTATTTCAAATTGATTCAAATTTATAGAGAGAATAAAGTAATGTGATAATGGAAGGCAATGAATTACTGTATAGTACGTGGATCAACCCTGGTCCAATGGGATGCGGTTATGAAACAGTAAGAAAGTCAAAGTAAAGTACATCTTCATTATTCCAGGATTTAAATATTTCTCTGAAGAACTGGAAAATAACCCCCTCCATCTTCTGGGGTAATCACTTTCCCATAAAGAAGCAGTAATAACATTAGTGCACCTTCCATCTTCATTTCCCAAAAGCTTTCTTCCTCGGCCTCCTGGAAAAGACCTTGGCGCTGAGCTTTTGTCTTTCTGACTTTTCTCAGGAGAAAATAGTAAGAAGGAAAAAAAAAAAAAAAAGAAGAAGGCCTTAACGGTAGTCAGACAAAGCTAAACAGGTACCGATTTTTTGTGGGGAAAGAAGGAGAGGGAGGCCCTGCCATACTCGCTTGTTGATTTTGCTGCCCAGGGCAGAGGCGGGTGTTGGTCTCTAATTAGCGCCCTGCCGTGTTCACGTTCTCAGAGAGGAGAGATCGGTCATTGCAGGAACAGTCAGTAGGGCGGATGCTCCTGGGTGCCGAACCTCACCTCTCCAGGAGGGACGGTTGAAGCAAAACACGATGGCCGTGGCCTCACCTGTTGACGACAGAATGGAATCTTTATATACATGTTGTCCTGCTAATATCTCTTTTTTAAAAAGTTCCAAGAGTTGTTCTGTTTCTAATATATTTTACATAGAACTTACTGTATCAAGAATATTTGTTCATTTTGGCTCAATTAATTTAATTGGTAGATAATATTGTTGATATTAGAGTGTATTTAATACACAGGGTTTAATAGAATATTGTGGTAAATAAAAATTCAGGTGTTGTCTGCCTGTCGCTTTTCTTCCAAATAGCACCAGAAATGACCTTCCTAAAACCGAGGTGCCACTCTTTCCCTCCTGTTGAATCCCCAGCGTGCAGAGCCTTGTTTTGACAGAAGAGTCATCTGCTCTCACCTGGTCATAAAATGCCCATATTTCTTAACAGTAATGGGTCTTTTCTGCTACCTGGAAGAGAAAATCAGATGTTTGCTTTAAATGAGATAAGAGGTGAAAAATAAACAAATACTCCCTCTTTGCCTCTGAAAACTTTTTTGCATTCATGAAATGTTTCTTTCTAAATAGATGCCTCCTTAGAGTGGGTTATCTCATTGACAGTTAAATACAAATATTCATTTTTACAGATTTTATAAGCTTGTACTTATATACATTACAGTAATGATTGGTTTACAAGCACTGTGATGATGTAACCGTTTTTAACCTTATAATAATAGTTACGCAGAGACCTAAACATTCACTTCAGCAAATTGTAGGAAAGGCAAGCAGACGGCTGGTTGACCTCTTAGCCTGTATTGTCTTCGTGGCTTATCAGAAATCCAAGAGCTCAGATATATAATTTTAGAAACTCAGTATTAGCAATTGCCTTTCTAATGCCTTTTTAATGTGTGGCTCAAAACATACCACAGCCAAGTGAGCAGTCGAGACCAATGAAATTCTCTAATATTGAACGTTTTTCTGTTTACAGCATCTTAGGTTTCTCGGGCACCAGAAAGGCAGTATTCCTTGTTCCCAATCTCAGCACTGGTTTTTTTCCCCAGGATTAACTCCTTGAGCTTGAGGATTCTCACTGGCATTTAAAATACAGTATAATCTTTATGCTAGTGTCATTTTCAAAGTACTCAGGACTTATGAAATTTTTGAAATAAGGATTATTGCCCAGTATCTGCATATGAAATGATTATCGTAACATGACACATATCACAATGTTTGAAGACATGTAGGAAGAAGATATCTGAAGGCTAGCTTTTGAGAAACTTATATAAAGTTGTCACAATTCCTCGCCATCAATAAAGTATGCGTTTTATGTTCTCTCTCCCAGTTTCCTTGTGGCTGTGTGCACATGCGTGTGTGTGTGTGTGTGTGTTGCTTCTCATATGGAGAAAGCTGCCACATTATGTATATTAAAATACTTATTTATCTAAGCATTCAAAAATTATTCTTAGTAACTCTCGTACAGCTTCGGGCCATGAAGATTATTAGTTCTCATTTATCAGTTACATGATGCTCTGAGTAGAGCCTGAGAGACTTTTAAATTAAAAAAAAAAAAATCAGATGAGCATTCTTATTTTATGTGTTAACTTTTGTACAGAGAATGTTAAAATTAAACTCACCAGTTAGATCTCAAAGATGATTTATAAAACATCTAAATATATTTTGACTTAAATATTATTGTAAATTTTATAGAGAAAGACATTTATACTCTTCATCTTACGTGCAACCTATTCAAGCAACAAAAAAAATACTGAAATTGTTAAACTCTAAAAATAAAGTTTTTATTATCAATGACTCAAATTTTGATATGTTTATAAACAGCCTTTTAAGACTTGCAGAATAATAAAAAAAATTTTTTTTTCCAGAATTACCCCTAGACTACAAATTCTCAAGGTTCTCTTCAAGCAATTCAAAAACAGCTGGCTACTATCCAAAGCCTCCGTTGATTCTATCAAATAATGAGACACTGACAACCAAATAGACTGTCTTTACTGAAAAATGAAGAACCATATATGCAGCAAATGTACTGTAAAATGTTACTTTTCAAAAAATACTGTAAAATGCTTTATAGGAACATATTCTGAATGATAATTGACCAAGAAATCGATAATGTCTTTCCATAGGTCTCCTTTCTGTATAGAACATCTTGATGCCCAGCAACTCTCATTATACTGAAATCTCAGTATCCTAGAACTGAAAAGAACCTTATTAATATTTTCTACACCAATAGTTCTGAGATTAGGACTCACCTGGGAGGATATATACATACATATTCACACACACACACACACACACACACACACACATTTACACATATGCTAGACCAGCGGTCCTCAAAGTGTGGTCCCAAGCTATTAGCACAGCATCACCTGAGAACATGGTAAAATTCAAATTTGCAGGCTCCACCCAAGACCTGCATAATCAGAAACTCTGGGGATGCAGCCCAGCAACCTGTGTTTAATATTAGTGTGAATCATGTACTAAGGTTCAAGAATCACTAGCTACACCATAACCTCCAGAGATTGGTTTAATTGGTCTGGAAATAGAGATGAGCACAGACATTTACCTGCCCCAGGAAAATGCAGCCAGAATTGAGAATAACTGATCTATATCTGTTCCTTCCACTTACAACCAAGAACACTGAGTCTAGTGAGAATAAATGATATTTCCAAGTTATCAGGCTTTATGCTATTTTTATGTTTTCCGAAACAAGAAGATAAAGAGGATTTCTTTGAGACACACAGCCAGTATGGGACAGAAATGAGAAGCCAACTATTTCAACCTTCAATGTTACTCATAAGGATTTTCCCCCTACTAGTGTTAAAGGCTGTATAATTAATTTTCATTCACTTTTTAAGGCATATATTCTCAATGGTACAAAAATTGGTTCTTGGGGTGAAAAAAATATCAGATACTGCAATGAATTGTGGCCCTCCAAAGCTCCACCCTGCCCAGTAAATCTTATTCTTTGGTATTAATTTCTCTCATTAGGGAGAAATATAAATTTATTAATTAAATTTAATTTGGTTGAATTTAATTTTCCACTGGGAGGGGATAATAATGAGAAAAAGGTTGATAAAAACACTTTCAGAGGTTTTATAGTTATACCACAATCCAGGATTATTGTGTTCCACGTGCTTTATGTAGGACTGACAGTAGCTACTTGTGGCAAGATGTCAGAAGCCAGATGTTTACAGTAAATTCTTAGCCACTCTTTATGCTATAATTTCACTCTGTCCATCAGGACAGTGTCAGAAAACACAACAGTCACTATCATTATTTCACCTGGATTGTAGCGGAGAACTTCACATATTGACACATGCAATGAAAAGATAAATTATTTCATTAAATTTTTAAATGCTCAAATAATCCCAAATGTATTGTGAGAATGAGTATCTCAGGGTGGGCAGATAGTTACTGAAATTTTTTCCTCAATGTCAGTAGCTCTGTTTGATACCTGCTAAGTATATGGTAATGTACTTGAAATTGCTTTCCAGACTCTTACTGGAATATGGTAACACAGTCAGCTTAGGGCTAAATCAAAGATGATGTCTCATGTATACAAAGAGATATTTAATTTCTTTAAAAATAAAGCTATTTTTCCTTATGTGGATTTATTTTGTCAATGGCAAAGAATAATGTATCTTTAAATGCTTATAAACTGCAACTGTTAATAAGAAAAATGAGAAGCCCAAAATAAGCTAGTTGTACATTTTTGGTCACTGAGTGAAAAGAAAAAAGAAAAAAGGACTCAATTCAGAACTTCTCATCCTACTTTTACCAGTACTCACCAAAGGAATCCGAACAAGTTACCACCTACCTATCTGACCTGTTTCTTCCATCTTGTCAAAAGACAAGGTTAGAGTTTATTTCCAAGTTTCCTTCTACCCTTGTAGCAGAGTCAGTGCTTCTAATGAATGTTGTTTTTCTGTTGGACTATAATTAGACTTTTAAATTTTTTGTGTCTAAAAACTGCCGGGATTTCTAAATGAATATGAAAGGTAAAAATAATCCAAAAATGGCACTATAAAAATTAAAAAGAGGGGTCCCTGGCTGGCTCAGCAGTTGAGTATCTGCCTTTGGCTCAGAGCATGATCGCAGGGTCCTGGGATCGAGTCCCGCGTCGGGCTCCCTGCATAAAGCCTGCTTCTCCCTCTGCCTGTGTCTCTGCCTCTGTCTCTCTCTGTGTCTCTCATGAATAAATAAAATCTTTTAAAAAATTAAAAAGAAATCAAAGAAGAAAAGCTGTATATTCTTCAATAAAGTTAAATGAAGCAAGAAAGCAAGGAAAATTGTGTAAATGGACAGAGGACTTAGTTTAGTATTAGCATACAAGCAAACTCATCATCTAAAAGATAACTGCAAATAAATGCAAGGGATTTGAGATTAACTTTTTGGCCACTCTTGGTCTCAGCAGAGGAAAGATCTGCATGTCACAATGGTAGTAACAGTCTGTCAGAATTTGGTTTTTGGAATATTGAGGTAGCAGAAACTTCAGCTCAACCATGAATTGCAATCTAAAATCAACTGAAGTCGACTCCTAAAATTCATGGCTCTGAACTGCACGGATCTGCTTATATGCAGATTTTTCTTGATACAATTCTGAAAATGTATTTTCCTTATGATTTTAACATTTTCTTTTTTTCTAGCTTACCATATTATAAAAATACAGCATGTAACACATATACAAAATACGTGTTGTTCTCAGTAAAGCTTTCAGTTAACAACAGTAGGGTGTTCCTCAGGTGTGGCAGGGGAGTTACATGGTACACATGTATTTTTGACTATGCGTGGGGAGGAGGCCCTAATTCCCTACATTCAAGGATCAACTGTACTTCTGAGTTTGTTAAACTTCAAATCGGGTACTCTTTCCCCACCAATTTTCATATCCAACAACTTTATGTGTATTTAAGCAAATATATGTATACATATATATATACATACACATATATGTGTATACACACACTTGTTGAACTGGTTTGAATGAAAATCAAATCTATGTGATTATGCTGTATACAACAAACCAGCATAGGATGGAATGTCAAACCATCTCTGGATATAATAACCTTGACTCCGTATTAGAATCACATGGATAGCTTTTTCTTAAATGTGATGTTTCAGGAACATTCCCTTGGGTCTTCTCAGGCTCTTGAGAAAAAGGTTTAAGAGCTGATTTCCAGATTAGTGCAAGACTAGGATAGATTCAAGAGTTAACTCACCCAATGTGCGGCCCTTGAAAATCCTTGGGTCCAGTTCATATAGGGTAAATCTAAAAAGCTGTCTGTTGTTGGTCTCTAGAATCATCCTCAGAAATAATGGTGGTAAGTGCTCTTTACTAGGCTACTTCATGTTCCTTATTCCCTACAATATCCCTATGAGGTGTGTATAATTATTAAAATTTTACAGATAGGGATGCTGGGTGGCTCAGTGGTTGAGTGTCTGTCTTCGGCTCAGGGCGTGACCCCGGGGTCCCAGGATCGGGTCCTGCATCGGGATCCCTGCACGGAGCCTGCTTCTCCCTCTGCCTGTGTCTCTGCCTCTCTCTGGCTCTCATGAAAAAATAAATAAAATCTTTAAAAAATAAAATAGAATCTTACAGATAAGGACACTGAAATTGACGGAGGTTAAATAACATACTTGCTAAAAATTGTACTGTTACTAAGGAACAGAGTCTGTACATGAGCCCAAGTTTCACCCCAAAACTCATGCCCTTAGTTGACTGACACCTAAGTCTTCCAACATTGGAAGTAGATTGGGGCAAATTCTCAGTCTGAACCCACGTTTCAATTTAACAGTCACACCATGTGAGGGATTAGAAATAAACAGGCTCTGTCCTAAAGTAACACAATTCGGTAAAAAATATTAAAGCAAAGTTCTATACCATAGAACTTACCTGTTAGAGTAAAACAATCAAGAACCATGGGAGTAAAACGTATAATGAGCTCTACTCTTCTTTTTTTTTTTTTTTTTTTTTTTTTGAGCTCTACTCTTCTTGGAAGCCGCACATACTAAAGCCCTCGGTAAGCAGGTCTACTCTTCCTTCATATTCAGGTTCCAATGTTCACCTTGAATATTGAGCAAATCTCCCTCTTTGGTGCTGAGGAAACCAAAATGGAAAATGAATAATGAAAACTGCTCCAAACTTAATGGGAGGTGGGATATCTGAGTCTATTGAGAGAAGTTAGGTCATTACTTAGAATGACAACTACAGCATCACATAGATTGCCTAACAGGTTCTCATACCATGCACCTGTTCTCAGAGTCTTAAAAAAAAAAGACTTTATTTTACTTTATTAGTGCTTCGGCCTTGGCACTGTATTGGTAAAGACTAAAGCTTAACAAAGAGATTGGGGCACCTGGCTGGCGCAGTCGGTAGAGCACGAGACTCTTGATCGTGGTTGTGAGTTTAGCCTCACACTGAGCGGGGGAGATTGTACTTAAAAAAAAAATTTTAATCTTTAAGTAAATGATTAAAATAAAGAAATAAATTACTAAGTGCCTATTAAAAGCAATCACTATGTTGAATCAATTTAAAAATACTCAAATTCTCTAATACAAATGTCAACATTGGGATCCCTGGGTGGCGCAGAGGTTTGGCGCCTGCCTTTGGCCCAGGGCGTGATCCTGGAGACCCGGGATCGAATCCCACATCGGGCTCCCGGTGCATGGAGCCTGCTTCTCCCTCTGCCTGTGTCTCTGCGCCTCTCTCTCTGTGACTATCATAAATAAATAAAAATCAAAAAAAAAAAACAAATGTCAACATGTCTTTACAGTTCCTAGCAACTAAATATCGCAAGTTAAGATTTAAAGTCCTTTTGGTGCATTTACTCCCTTTGATGAAGACGACAAACTTCTATTTTCATTCATGTTTGCAGCAATCAAGATCGCATATGTAAATCTCAGTAGCTTTTAATCTGTAGACTGTATGGAACCCTGAACTAAGTGATAAAAGTGCCCCTTTCAAAGACCAATCATGAATGAATGAAAAACAGCCTTCAGCTGAGTCCTGATTATTCACATAGTTTTTGTTTTATGCCAAATTTAGTACAAATGTTTATGATGGTAGTGGAAGATAATCTAGGCTTGAAATTAAAAAATACATGTCTCTGTGACTTGTATCTTAGGCACATCTACTTCAACTTTCGGAGCCTGTTTTCTTTAAAAGAAAAAAAAAAAGATTTTATTTATTCATGAGACAGAGGCAGAGACACAGGCAGAGGGAGAAGCAGCCTCTATGGACGGAGCCTGACGTGGGACTAGATCCCGGGAAGGCAGGCGCTAAACAGCTGAGCCACCCGGGCTGCCCTCTGAGCCTGTTTCCTTAAGTATCTAAACGGAGATAGTAAAACTTGTGTGAGAATAGTGAAAGTAACACGAGAACATAAACGGACGTGCCTGACCCCTCAGATTTCTTAGGACTGTCAAACCAGAGACGGTATCTCTGATGCGAACAGATATCCAAGGCTCAAATTGTGACTCTATAGAGCAAGGAATTTTTTTTTTAAGATTTTATTTATTTATTCATGCGAGATACAGAGAGAGAGCCAGAGGGAGAAGCAGGCTCCATGCAGGGAGCCCGATATGGGACTTGATCTCAGGACTCCAGGCCTACGCTGTGGGCCGAAGGCAGGCGCTAAACCGCTGAGCCACCCAGGGATCCCGTAGAACAAGGAATTTAATAAGAATACAGATAATTTTGGTTTTTATGATACACACATTACAGAAACTTGAGTCAACTGGAGAAAAAGAAGCAGGAGCTGCAAGAGGAGTAACGGGGAGAAGGGACCTTGAGCAAGGAAGGTTAGACAAGACTTTTGTCATCGTCTGGTCTAATACCCAGAAATGGAAGAATGCCCAAGGAGATTCTGTTATGTGGGGACTAGGGAAATTATGAAGTATGACCCTACGAACAGGGCAATAGGCCTGTGCAGACCAAATGATACTTGTTTGGTGATCAGAGGATGCGAGAACCTCATAACCGATTTGGAGGTCTTCGTAAGGAATAATTTGGGTCTAGAATTGAGAAGAAAAAAGGCAATGAAAAGAAATGGGGCAGGGACATAGGAGTATACCAACTGGTAAGTGAAACCTACAGAATGTCTAATTTAGTATAATTTTATTCAACAGAACAGAAACCATCGTAATCTAACAAAAGAGTAGCACCAACCTACTAGGAAAATGAATACTATTGGTTAAAGCTGATAATAAACCAACGACAATAAAAATGACATTTTTCTGACCATGTCCAGAAAAGGATAAGAGAGACAATGCAGGAAAAAAAAATCACTGAATCGAAAAGGTAAAATGAACACTACAAGTATAATTTACAATCAAGATAGGTATAGAGGTTGCAATGAAAACATAGTTCTCTAAAATTTAAAATTTTCCAGGTCTAGGGCAGCCCTGGCCTGTCAGCAGTTTAGCTCCGCCTTTGGCCCAGGGCCTGATCCTGGAGACCCCGGATCGATTCCCATGTCGGGCTTCCTGCGTGGAGCCTGCTTCCCCCTCTGTCCCTCTCTCTCTCTGTGTCTCTAATAAATAAATAAAATCTTAAAAAAAAAAAGTTATCCAGGCCTAGAAAAATTATACTTAAGCAAGTAAAACTTGCAAGAATGGACTGCACCAAGAGTCAGCAGGTCTGTTTAGTAATAATTTGGGGCCATTTATGTAAAATTTTTGTTTAGATGGCTACAAATACCATTCATTTTCACAGATCTTGCAATAGCCAGGGCCCTCCCAACTCCTAACCCTTCATGTGACAGCTGCTGGACTAACAGCAGCAGTCCTGCCTAACAGGACTTAGTCATTGAGATTGGGATGTGTGGGATCAGGTTTCTAGATACTATGTCAGTCACAATTTGTTATTCTTTCTTTTTAAAGCACTGCACCTTGTAGGAAAAGAAATTAAGAAGCACTTGTAGAATATACAATGATTAACTCCTTCCAAAAATCTATCTTCTGAGGAAAGAGTAAGATCACGGTTAACACAAATGTAGTAAACAAGGATGGTGCATTAAGAATAGTTTTCCACTAAGTCAGTCAAAGCCAAATACCATTCTGACTTCATTCATATGTGGAATTTAAGAAACAAAGGTGGGGGGGGGGGAAGAGACCAATCAAGAAACAGTCAATTATAGAGAACAAACTGATGACTCAGACCGGAGGTGGTGGGGGATGCTGGGGGATACCTTAAATGGGTGATGGGGATTTAGGAGCGCACTTGCTAAAATGAGCACCAGGTGGCGTATGAAATTGTTGAATCACTGTATTGTAGACCTGAAACTAATGTAACAGTGTAGGTTAATTACCTGGAATTAAAACATAAAAAGCCAAAAATGTTTTCCGCTGTAAATATTTTAAGTGACCAAAAACAAGAAATGGTGCTTTAATTACCTTCAAAAACTATACTGGTTGAATAGAAAAATTATGTTCATGAGCATGTAGTTAGGCCTCTTATTTACCATTTTCTAAGCAAAAAAGCACCTTAGAAATTTGGTGGCTGTTTTTTTTTTTTTTTTTTTGGAAACTTCAGGACAAATGTTTACTGTGATAATTTGATAACTTTAATGATTTCCCAATCTTTTATTAGACTAGACAACACAGAACTTTATTTTTATTTTTTGTTGAAAACAAGAAATACAGCAGACTGACAGACTTTATTTTTCCTTTGAGCACACAGAATACTAAAGTACTTAACGATCCTTGTTTAGTTTGACAGAGCAGTTCTACAAGTACTTACACTGGTCAGGGACATTAATGTCAAGTACCACGTTACTATTAGGGCAAGGAATATCACGACAATAGGAGTTATGGGGGTTTTTTAGAGATTACTTGCACAAGACACAGCAACAACTTGCAAGATTTCAAAGATCACATTCAAATTATATTTCTAAGAATAGAACTACGGGTGAAGACAGACCAGGACAAGCTGATATATTAATGAGTGTTCACGGGTTTCATACTGCGCAGGAAACAAGTTCGGTATTTTTGCACACGTTCTCAATTACGAGCAAAAAGCAGGCCTGTAAGTGTCGATTTTGCCAGCAAGCAAAAGTAGAGAAAGGAATGAGCAGGATTTTACTCAAACACAGAGAAACAAGGAGCATATACCACTAATTTTCCACAGAGAAAATCACTCCTATAGTAATAGAGAGAAAACATCCAGACTTGCATCTTCGTGTACAAAAATCTACTGGTGAATTCAAGGGAATTCGGGAAAAGTCCTCCAAGCATCCTGTTTAAACATCAAGCACTCTGAGACCCCCTGGGCTCCCGGAAAAGCTCCCCCCCCCCCCCCCCGGGGCTCCAGCTTCCCGGGGCCCTTCCAAGACCACTTCGCAGCAGTCGGGCCTCGGCGACAGCAAACACCCCCTCCCCCCTCCCCCTCCCCCCCGCGGTGCCCAGGCCTCCCTAGCGCTCCGGGAGCTTCGGGCAAAGCCTTCCGGGGGGAGGGGGGAGGGGAGAGGGGGGAGAGGAGGGGAGGGGGCGGCGGGCAGTCGGGGCCGCACGCGCAGCCGCCGGAACACTCAGCTGCACACACCCCGACCCCGGCGGGGAAGCCTGGCGTCTCGGCAACGCGGCCGGGTTTCTAGGGACGGAAGCGGGGGCGTGAGGAAGCAGGGGAGGGTGCCCCGCAGCGCTGCCCCGGGTTGTTTCTTGGGGCTCCCCGTCCCCCCAGTTTCCAGGTCTAAAGAAGGAGAGTGAAACTCCGCTCCGGCCGCCTCGGTGGCCACCGGCTCCGGCTCTCCTTAAATCCGTCCCGCGCCGCCGCCGCCCTTCCCTGCTTCCCGGGGACTCCAGGGCGGGCAGGGCGGGGGGTCGCCGCGGCCCCGACGCCCCGAGTCGCCCACAGGTCTCCGTCGGAGGCTCTCGGAGCTGGGGGGCGGGGCCGGGAGCAGGTGAAGCACAAAGCCCGCCCGGGCCCCCGAGGCTCTCCACTTCGGAGCTCGAGCTGTTCTAGAAAGAGGGAGAGGGGGAGGGGCGGGAGGGAGGGGCAGGAGGGGGGTGCAGGTACGGGGCGGCCCCCCGGAGCGCAGCCGGGTCCTCCGAGCCCCCGGGGGGGGCTGCCCAGGTCCCGGGGCCGCGGCGGCTCCGGAGGGCCACGCTCCAGGCGCGAGCACAGAGCGCTGCCCACCTGCCCGCAGCCCCGGGGCGGGGGGGGGTTCCCGGGCCCCCGCAGAGGAGCCACGCGGCTGCACCGGGCGCTCGCCGGCCGGCCTCATTCCCGCCTCAGCCGCCTCAGCCGCGCGGCGGCCGGTGAGCAGCTGCACTGAGGGCCGGGGCCGGGGCCGGGGCCGCGCCGAGGCGGCGCGTGCACGCGGGACGTGGACCAGGACGCGGGCATCCAAGGGTCAACCTTACAAGCGACTGAGGGGTGAGGAGAAGCGGGGCCGCCGCGGGGCCGCGCCGAGACGGGCGGACAGAGGGCGTGCTGCGGGCCAGGCGCAGGGCCGGGGCGCGGGGGCGCGGGGGCGCGGGGGCGGGGCGCGGGCGGCCGGGGCGCCGCTAGCCGGACTGGAACCGGAAGGACCTGGGGCTCTCGGCCGGCTGCCTCGCGGGGTCCCGGATGCCCCGGCGCGGCCCCTCGCCCATCAGGTAGTACTGCAGGGGGTTGGGCCACAGCTCGGCCTTGATGATCTCCGCGATCCTGTCGAATTCTAGGAGGCTGTGGTCCGAGAACCAGTTGAAGAAACTGGGGATGGTGCTTCCTTCCCGGTTCCTGTGGATGTGAGCCTGGGGGTCCTGGCCCCGGTGCCAGCGGATCGGCGTGGCCAGGGACACGACCCGGCCCGAGGACCTGCGCTCGTACTCTTTGACGAGCCCCTCGTTGCGGAAGTAGGGGTTGCCCTGGAAGATGAACTTGAACTTGCAGCCGGCCCTGGGGTGCTTGAGCTCCTCCACCTCCAGATTGATCATGTACCTCATCATGTCCTCATCCTGGCCACTGATCATGGGCGCCAGCTGCGGGTGGTTGCGGAAGGCCGTGACCCAGAAGCCCGGGATGTTCTGGATGATGAAGCTCCTGCGCTGCATGTGGAGCCTGCGCATGCGGCCGAACTTGCGCTCCAGCTGCAGGAAGGCCCGGTCGGCCTGGGCGTTGACGTTCGACAGCTCCTGGTCGATGGCCTCCAGCGAGTCCATGCAGCTGCCGACCTTCGGGGCCTTGGCCCGCGCCTCCTCCTGGGTCCCCGCCGCCCCCTTCTCCTTGGGCATCGCCTGCCCGTCCTCCGCCGCCCCCGCGGCTGCTCCCTCCCCCTCCGCGGCGCACTTGGCCGGCAGCTCCTTGGCCTTCGCCCCCGGCGCCCCCTGCGCCCCCTGCGCCCCCGACGCCCCCGCGCCGCAGGCTTCTAGGGCTTTCTCCGCAGCAGGGCCCCGCGGCTCTCTCCGCGGACAGCCGTGCTCCTGGGCACCGGCGGCGGCCGAGCCTTCCGCGGGCAGCAGGCGCTCTCGGGGGCCCGCTCTGCCCGCCCCGCGGCCGCGACTCCCGAACACTCGAACGCGGAGCGCCGGGGCGCCTCCAGCCGGGCTCCGGGCCGGGGCGCCCCCCGCGGCCGTCTGCACGCCGCCCTCACCCGCGTCCGCCATCCCCTCGGCCCGGCCCGGGGTCGCGTCCGGGGGGCCCGGGGCGGGGTCGGCCTCCGCCGCCGCCGCGCCGCAGTCTCGGGCGGCAGGGAGGTGCCTGCCCTCGGCCGGCGCGCTCATCTCGGGGCAGGGACCCGCAGCAGGACGGCGTCCCGGTCCCCGCCGCTCGCGCACTCCCGGAGGATGCTGCTATGGCAACCGCTGACGTCACGGCGGCCGGAGGCGCGCGTCCTCACGTCGCGCGAGAGTTCGCGGGGCCTGGGGATTCCGGGTTTCCGGGGTCTGCGCGCGCGGGCGTGGGTTCGCGGGCCGCTGCGGCGGCGCTTCCGGGGCGCTGGGTGAGTGTCCCCGCCGCCGCGGCCCCGCGCTCCCCTCCCTCAGGCGAGGACGCCGAGGGGCCCCCGAGGCTGGAGGTGAGCAGAGCGGCGGCCCCGCGGCGGAGGGCGGGACCCGGGAGCCTGCCTCTCCCTCGCCCGGGTCTCTCTCTCTCTCTCTCTCTCTCTCTCCTGAGTAATTAATTAGAATCTTAAAAAAAAAAAAAGTGGTGACTTACGCACCTCGGCGCGGTGGAGACGGAAGCCTCGGCCTTCCCGACCGGACACCACGAAGGCTGCGCCCGTCGGCCGACCCCGGGGGCGACCGGACGCCAGGCCCGCTGCGCTCTGAAGTAATACACGCGGTCAAGGTACGTTCCTCACTGGCGTCGACCCACTCGCGCGAGCGCGCAGACCCGGCCTTGAAGCATCACGGAAAAAGACGTGATCTCAGGAGAGTGTAATTTCCAAAATGGCACGTGCCGTGGATGTGGCCCAGCCCTGAGCCGGGAGGAGCTCCTGCTTCGGAGTCCGCGCGAGCTCGAAGCCCAGGAGTAGTTGCCACAATAGCCCCTGTGGTAGTCCCCGGCGGGCGGGAGCAACAGCAGCTGTTTGTTCGCAGGCACTGCAACTCGTAATCGTCCAACTAAAAATATTTTAAGTGGCGTCTAAAACGTCAGTGTTAAAATAGCTACCCGAAATGTGCCTTTTCCAGTCAGTTCATACGATTCATCTAGCAGTGGTGTTAATTCCGTACCACGTGCTGTTTGCTGCAGTGTGGAAATACTGGTGTTGATCCTTAGACAAACGCAAGAATGAAGGAAAACTTGAATTTTGCATATTTTTGTTCCGCATCTTAAATTCATATTAGAAAAATGTTTGTGACTCTTTGTGATAGAAACTACTACGCTACAGAGCACCCCAGATCATGATCGCTTCTTTTTTTTTTTTTTTTTTTTTTTTGTGATAGTCACAGAGAGAGAGAGAATGAGGCAGAGGGAGAAGCAGGCTCCATGCACCGGGAGCCCGACGTGGGATTCGATCCCGGGTCTCCAGGATCGCGCCCTGAGCCAAAGGCAGGCGCCAAACCGCTGCGTCACCCAGGGATCCCCATGATCGCTTTTAAATTAGGACTCGGGAGAGGATCCAGTGAAAAGTCAGGGTGTAGGGGAAACAGAGTTACGGAAAAGTAGCAGGTGTATTGAGGGAGGTAGTGCAGACCCTGTGCAACTAAGAATGAGGTGCTGGGAGAGATAGTGGCAGGTGGCACAGAGGAGCAGCCTGTCCCGCAGCTTCATGGGGTAGCTCACAAAGGTTTACCAGACAGTTCAGAAACATTCAAGATATTTTTGTGCCCCTAGTCTGCCTACTCAAGGACAGACTGTCCAGAGTGACTGCTACCAGCTAATCAGATAACCCATAAAAACTGTACAAACAGGGATGCCTGGGTGGCCCCCTGGTTGAGCACCTGCCTTTGGCTCGGGGCGTGGTCCTGGAGTTCTGGGATCGAGTCCCACATCAGGCTCCCTGCATGGAGCCTGCTTCTCCCTCTGCCTGTGTCTCTGCCTCTCTCTGTCTCTCTCATGAATAAATAAGATTTTTTTAAAAAATTAAAAAAAAAATGTACAAACAAGATGCACTCTTCTCAGACTACAATTATTTTTCTCTCCTTTTTTCCCCCGTTTTAATAAATCCTGTTTTGCCTCTGTGGGGTGAAATCCATTTACTAATTTATCCTCTTTGTAAATAAGTAAACATTGTGCTATAATTTAGTGTATTTGTGACTTTGGGTTATACTTTGACACTGCTCTGCCTTGTTTCCTTTCTTAAAGAATCCATACAAGAAAGGTAGCATTTGCTATTTGCAACAGAAAATTAGAAAGTTACTTAAAACTACTGCTACCTCTGAACCTTTTTTCTTTTGTTGCATATACAAAGGACTTTTATCTCCACTGCTTGAAGCATCCCCATCCCTAGCTTTGATTGTTCCTGTCAAGGGGATCATTTTCCACCAATAATAACCTGCCCATCCTTGAAACTCCATTCAAGCTTACCTCATGTAGATTGCATTAGCATTTTAATGCATTTAATAATCCTAAACAAGGACCCAGGATCACAGGGTTGACTCCCTCATGATGGAGACATATATTAATTGCCAGACTGCCTCCTCCCATCTCCTATGCATGACCTTCCCTTATCACCTTACCGTTCTAACAGTCCTCAATTTCTATAGCTCCTATGACCTTTACCGTGCAAATTAGAATTTACCTTCTATCTTTAACTTTCTTGGTTGTTTTATGCAGATTAGTCTCCTCATGCCAAGTAGGCAAGGATGGCTGCATCCTTGGCATCTACTATAGTAGGCCAGTGACTATCTCATTGGAGATTGTAATGAATTTGATTACTTGAGTTAAATGAAAAATGTAAAAGATTTAACCAAAATGAATAGTATGACTATGCTAGTATTTCATTTTGAGTTGAGTGGATTATGTATTATAGGTATGAATCATTTTGTTTGCATATTAGAATATAGGATTTGGAGTACATGACAAAGCCTGTTCTGTTGGCAGTTGACATCGGCCTCACTACAGAGCAAAAGGTATGTCAGTAACATGACCATATGGAAAAATACTCGCAAGAAATGCCATGAAAATCCAGGAGGGGGGCAGCCCAGGTGGCTCAGCAGTTTAGTGCTGCTTTCAGCCCAGGGCCAGATCCTGGAGACCCGGGATCGAGTCCCACGTCGGGCTTCCTGTGTGGAGCCTGCTTCTCCCTCTGCCTATGTCTCTGCCTCTCTGTGTGTCTCTCATGAATAAATAAATAAAATCTTTAAAAAAAGAAAATCCAGGAGGTAATTTTCATTTGCCACAGGACAAGGAGTTTAACAAAAGTTCAAACATAAATTAGTATAGTCAAATAGGAACGATTTTACTAAAGTGTATAGTAAGTACTGGAAAATTTAGGAAATACCCACTGTTGTTACTCTTGAACAACAAGGTTGCTTTTGGTGGGAGCCAGGCTACTCATGCTGTTTGACAAAGTCCAGGCATGGGAGTTAATCCTGAAAATCAGGAGAAGCCACAGCTGGCTCCCATGGATTCCTTTCACTTTGTTTTTGGCCATCTTTAGCATCATTATAATACTATTGGGGAATTTCCATAAAATAAATATGGAGTCTAAAAATAATTAAAATTTCCAACATGCTTCTTGGAATAAAACCCAATGCCCCCCACCCCCCACTCTGTAATTCCTCTAATATGAGAAATGCTGAGTTTTTTTATCAGTTAAGGGTAAAATAAATCTGGGAACCTAGCCCAGTTAAAGCTGTCATGGAAGAAGTCCTTCAGGTACCTCTTAAGCGTCAAGTTAAAGAGACAACAGTTAACCAGTGGAACACATGATAAAATAAGTTGTGGGTACTGTAAACTGCTAGAAGAAAGTTAAACATTTCTGTATATAACCTTTAAAATAATAACCCCTTTCATGTAACCATATTACCATAGACTTGTTTTTCCACTAGAATAGGCCACGCTCTGTCTAGCACTTTTGTCTTTTACATCACACTCACTGCTTTCTCAAGAAATCAATAAAGGTCATGTTCATTATAGCAGTCGAAACTGAAAGGAAAAATATTTCGTATGAAAAAGATGTTTCTTAATCTTTAGAATGATCTAAGATGTTTGCGATAAAATGTAAAATGTAATTATTTACTAAAAAAGAAACTGGAAAAGCAAGGCAATGTAAAATGGTATAAATAAAGCCCCTCCGAAATGATCAGGACGTGTCTGCACCCTGACTCTGTGCGTCCCCTCATTTGCCGACGCCGGCCTTTCCTTCGAGAGACCCACCCCAGCTGGAGCTGGAGCCCGGCATGTTTTTTCAGAATGATAGGGTTTCTGGTTATATATTCATTAGGGCCTACATTTACTTAGTGTTTTCTAAATGTGTTATCTCATTTAATCCTCAGAATAACCCTGTGAGGTAATAATATTATGACTTCATCCTACGTTACCTTAGAAGGAACTGCAGCAAAGAGGAACCGAGTTGCTTATCCACAGTCACACAAAAGTGATAGAGCCGTAATCTGACTCAGGAACCTGTACACTCATTTATTATATTTTTCTGCAATTCCACCCAACATGTAAAATGTAAAGGTGCTTTCTTAGAAGTAAGACTGTATGACCATCCCAATTTAATGTTATGTCTTACTGTCCTGTTCCCCTCTGCCCATCCAGAAAGATACTAACAGTCGTTGGGGAAGTGCCTGAACACTAAAAGAAGCAGGAATTCATGATCCTGGATTCAAGGCTTAAAGTCAACAGTTCTCAATCCATCAGAGAGAACATTCCCTTTGTTCATTTGTTTTTTCTTTATTGGTATTGTGTAGACCCAGTCTTACTGGAGGAGGGCAAAAGACATGGGCTGGAGTTCATTTCTGCCTTCATGAGCAGTGGGAATTTGGGCAAGTGGTTTAACTTTTTTTATCTCCATTTCCACATTTTATAAAATAGGAATCCTAAGGGGCACCCGGCTGGCTCAGTCAATGGAGCATGTGACTTTTGATCTCTGGGTTGTGAGTTTGAGCCCCATGTTGAGCACAGAGCCTTACTTTTTAAAAATAGTAAGCTCACCCAACCTGTCTTTACCTACCCTCTTCTCAGAGTAACGGGTCAATATTGTAATGTAGGTGACCCTTACTCCGTAAGTTGCTTTCCTCCTTCCTCACCCCCGTTTCCATCTTTCCTTTTTTTCTTCTTTAAAATGTATTTCATGTACCATTACAGCCAAAAGATACTGAATTTTCAAACAATTTCCCCTAAATTACCCTTAACATATGGAAGGAGTTCTGTCCCTATGACTAAATGAGTCACCACTCCAGGGCTCCAAAGCCCAGAATTAAGTTGAGCAGCAACAGAAGCATTCCATGGAAACTTTTCTCTTCCTCAGACAGGACAAAGGCATCTTTAGCAGACAGAGCCTGTGTGTCCAGGGCCACGCAAAATTGGCATTTCCAGTAGAAAGCCGTCCTGCTTTTTGAGAAAACAATGGCTGAAGAACAACTTCCTTCACATTCAAAGAGGATGCTGGGCTAATTGAATTTCTTACAGGTATGAGTCAAGGATGGATCTGGCTTTGGCACCAATGTAGTGTGAAGTTTCATGTGGTAGCCATGAAAATGCACCTTCCAGCCTTCCTAATACAAGGAGAGTAATTGTTCAAGGGTCTGAATGCTGCACCCTGAAATCTCTAGTCTCCTTTGCATTCCGGCCATACCTCCTATGAGCCCTCCAGCCAATGGCTGAGTATGGCTAGGGTACGAAGGCAAGACCATTCCTAGAGGATGTGGGACTCAGCCAACAGCTGACTCTGGTTGCCTCAAGGACTCCCTGGTGGCCTTGCTGAATCTTCCTTGGATGGCACAGGAGTCTAGGACGCTTCCACCCAACTTTCTCTTGCTCCCCTTTTCACTCAATCAGATTTGCTTTCTGGACAGATGGCTCTCCCGTCTTTTTTTTCTGGCTCCCTCCCCATCTCACTCACACAGTCATTTTCCCCTAATAAGACCTTTGTATATTTAATCCCAGCTTGACTTCTGCTTTTCGGAGGATCCAGAATAACATGTTTGTTTAACAGATCATTTAAACCCCTTAGTTTCAATTTTTTTTTTTTATCTCGCAAATTGGGAGTCAGGAGACAGAATAGCTGGAAGTGGGGAAAGACTTAGTGCAATAAAAAGAAGTCCTGCCTGCATTAAATGACATGATGAGGGGGGCCCCTGGGTGACTCAGCGGTTTAGCACCTGCCTTCAGCCCAGGGCATGACCTTGGGGTCCCAGGATCGAGTCCCACGTCAGGCTCCCTGCAAAGAGGCTGTTTCTTCCTCTGCCTGTGTCTCTGCCTCTCTCTGTGTATCTCATGAATAAATAAATAAAATCTTTAAAAATAAAAATGACATGATATAGTAGTTAGATGGCTGTACCTTAGAATCACTAGTTCCTTACATATTTTGGAGATTAACCTTTTCAGATATATGATTTGCAAATGTTTTCTCCCATTCTGTAGGTTCCTTTTTACTCTGTTGATTGTTGGTAACACAAAAATTGTAAATGTTAGAAAGTTTTGTGTCAGAATTTCATTAGCATTTGTTTTCATTCTTAGTGCTAGATAATGGTGTATCTTACAATGTTTTACAGTAGATGAAATAAGTTGCTTTCAAAAAATAGTGTTTAAAACACTGCAGGAAGAAAGGAGGGCCTGGCTTGCTCATTTGGTAGAGCATATGACTCTTTTTTGTTTCAAGTTTTGTTTTGTTTTGTTTTTTTAAGATTTTATTTATTCATCAGAGAGAGAGAGAAAGAGAGACACAGGCAGAGGGAGAAGCAGGCTCCATGCAGAGAGCCCGACATGGGTCGATCCTAGGACTCCAGGATCAGCCCTGGACTGAAGGTGGCGCTAAACTGCTGAGCCCCCCAGGCTGCCCTGTTGCAAGTTTTTATTTAAATTCCAGTTAGTTAACACAGAGTGTAATATTGGTTTTAGGAATAGAATTTAGTGATTTATCACTTACATATAGCAGCCAGGAGCATGTGACTCTTGAGTCATCCCCAAGTCGGGGGTGGAGCTTACTTAAAAAACAATAAATAACAGTGCAAAATATTTTTATATGTAAAATGGTATTAGGTTCTAGGCTTAAATACTAGATTTTGTCATCTATATATTTAGCACTGGATGATTACTCTGTATGGGACACTGTCCATCACATTGCAGGATATCTAGCTTCCCTAATGTCCCTAATGAATACCAGTAATACCTGTATTCATTGTAAAAAAAACAAAATAACTGGCAGACTTCCCAAACACCATTGGGAGAAGCCCACATACACCTTGAGAGTCAGGTTTGTAAATGTTTGTGACTACTATACGGAGTCGTCTCTACCACAGACCTAGATCACCACGTACTGAACCATCTCAACACAGCCCTTTATTATGCTAAGGGAAGTTAGAGCTTAGCCTGGTGAAGAGGATGACAATGAAGTTTCAAGTGCTGTTCTAAGTTATCACCCAGTTGACTCAAGCCTCCATAACACATTCTCTACATTTCACAGTGATACCCTGAGTTCTGTGCTGTTCAGCAGCCGAATTCCAGAAGGATATAAAACATTTGAACTACTTTGGCTAATTCTGTTTTTTTTTTTTTTTTTTTTTTTTAAGATTATAGTTACTTATCTGACAGAGAGAGCATGTGCGTACATGCAGGCTGGGAGGCAGAAGGAGAGGGACCAAGCAGACTCCCCGCTGAGCAGGGGCTCCATCCCAGGCAGTAAGAAACCTCTGCCTGGGTCTCTGCCTCTCTGTGTCTCTTGTGAATAAATAAAATCTTAAAAAAAGAGATGAAGCAGGAGCAGCAATAGGGTTTAGGGCAGATGATCCCCAAACATTAGCACGTATCACAATCACCTGTAGTGCTGGTTAAAATACAGTTGCTAGATTCCACTCAGGTTAGATTCCACAGGGCAGTAATGGGGTTCTCAAGATTGCATTTCTAACAAGATTTAAGTGAACCTCACGCTGCTGGTCTGGGGACCACCCTTTGCAACCTACGACATTAGGGTAATGGAGAGTAGTAGGTTGAAGCTGAAGAGTCAGAGAAAAAAGGTCCAAATAAGATCAGAGAATCGTCATGTAGCATCTGAACGTGCAGAAGTGAAAAGGGAAACCCAGCAAGAATGTTGAGTGTATCAGCACTACCTACGGGTTATATGTCCTGAGCAGATCAACATCTTCAGTGATGAGAGGATAAGAGAACTTCTTAGCTTGTAAATTAAGGAAATCTCTAGAGAGCAACTTCTACCTAGAATTGAAGGAGGAAAGTAACAAAAGAAAAAAAAGTATTCCCAAAATTGGGATTATAAATGAAATTATACAGCAAGAAGAAGAACTTGCAAACAGAGTCAGCAGCTTTTTGTTTTTAAAGATTTATTCACATGAGAGAGAGCGTGGTGGGTGGTGGAGTCAGAGGGAGAGGCAGATTCCCTGCTGAGCAGGGAGCCCGACTGGAGCTAGACCCCAAGACGTGGAGGTCCCAACATGAGCCAAATGCAAAATGCTTAACCATCTGAGCCACTCGGGCACCCCAGAGTCAACAGCTTTTATTTAAGCACAGAAGAAAAGTCAAAATAGTGGAAATGGGCAAATAGAATTCCAATTTTTGAATTCATGACAGTATTTTTAAATCTATTATTTATGGTTATAGCTTACATTCACTAAAATGCATGACTCTTAATTGTACAACTTGACAGGTTTTAACAAATGGGTACGTCTGTGTTATCATCGCCCAAATCAAGATAATGGTGCCTCACTATCACCCCTGAAAGTTTGCTCATGCTTCTTTCCAGTTACTCTACAGCCCTGAGGCAACCATTCTTTGGATTTCTATCACCATGGTTAAGTTTCCCAAACCACTGAACTTCACATATATGGAGTTATGTAGTATGTACTCTTTTTTATTGACTGATAGCACACAGCGAGGTGGGGGGCAGAGGGATTTTAAGCAGACTCCGCACTAAGGGTGGACCCAAGTTTGGGGTTCAGTCTCACAACCCTGAGACCATGACCTGAGCCAAACTCAAGAGTCAAACACTTAACGGACTGAGCCACCCAGGCGCCCCTAGAATGTACTCTCTTCTCTGGCATCCTTCACTTAAAGTTTTTGAGGAATCCCTGGGTGGCTCAGCGGTTTGGCACCACCTTCAGCCCAGGGCGTGATCCTGGGGTCCCGGGATGGAGTCCTGCGTCGGGCTCCCTGCATGGAGCCTGCTTCTCCCTCTGCCTGTGTCTCTCATGAATAAATAAATAAATTTTTTTTTAAATAATAAAAAATAAAAATGTTTTTGAGATGCATCCATGTTGTTACGTGATCAGTAGTTTGTTCCTTGTTGCTGAGTCATGTGCCATTTATGAATACATCGTGATGTACACATTCACCTTTGGTAGACATTGATTTGATTCTAGCTTTCAACTATGACAAATAAAACTGCTATGAACATTCCCTGGGTGGCGCAGCGGTTTGGCGCCTGCCTTTGGCCCAGGGCGCGATCCTGGAGATCCGGGATCGAATCCCATGTCAGGCTCCCGGTGCATGGAGCCTGCTTCTCCCTCTGCCTGTGTCTCTGCCTCTCTCTCTCTCACTGTGTGCCTATCATGAATAAATAAAAATTTAAAAAAAAAAAAAAAATAAAGAAAGAAAACAATGACAAATTCCAAAAACAAAAGAGTATCTATTTTTAGTAACATCTTTGGTCACTTAAATGACCAAAGAAAGAGCTACCACACAACAGTGAGGTGGTAGGGATCACATATTTATCACTCAACATTAGCTACTATCGATGTGATCGAGAAAATGTAAATGGATTCAAACTGGGTAAGTACACGGACTAGAAAGCAAGTGGAGAACATACTCATTTCCCAATACTAAGCTGCCGTGCTAGAATCAGAGTCTGAAGCTTAAAGAAATGAAGACTTGGAAATGAAGTTACTACGAGGTCAGAAGACATGCATAGGCTTAACGTGAATCACCCATTCAGTTGCTGTGGCTGGTTCTGCAACGCAAACCTCTGCTCGATTAGTAGACATCATCCTCAAGAAATGTGTGCTGAAATAAAGCCCTTAATGAGAAGACCCATATTTCTAGAACTTTGTAGAGGAGTACATGAATCTGAAGTTTCTATGTATGTGGTCAATTTGGGGTAATGTCCCAACTGGGTCTATCTAGAACTGTAGGAAATAACATCACTGGCAACTCTTCCCCATAGTATGTGCTTCCTACTTACTTCCTAAAGTCTCCAGTTACAGAACAATCTTTTAAATATGAGTATTATTGTTACCTTGATAGAAGTTGACCAAAATTATCAATTATTCCTTTATCTGTGTACTTTTGTATTTTCTATTTTTGGTGACTGATAAAAATAAGCTATATAACATTTTAAATATTTCTCCAGCTTTTTGTTCAGAAAAATTTCAAACCACCGTTGAAGTAATATTAAAATATTAATACTGCCGTTAAAAAAGAGACTCTCAACAATGTAAAAATATTACTAAGTTGTTCCCTTTTTTGACAAGGGAAATTGAAAGAGAAAGTACATCAGGTATGGACACATACCTAGGAGGAATTGGCACACTTTCTAATCCCTCAGCCTAAAGGGGACATCATTCCTAATTTATAAAGAGGTACCAACTTTGTTTGCTGATGCCCGAGGACAAAGTTAAACTGAGGGTGGGAATGAGGAGAATAGGTGGATCCATATTACAGAAAGATCCTAAAGAGGCTGTGTTACTCTGAAAGGAAGCTTCCTGGGAGAACTTAAGCAATGACCTGGCTACAGACCAGATTTGCAAATGACATGAAATTAGGGAGGTAAAATTACTCATTAGGAATAATTGATCATCCAAACACAAATAATTAAAATAAATTTAATACAATTTAATAAAAATTAATATAGATATATGTAAAGTGTTGGACACAAACTTCAATGAAGTAGAACATAAAGGAACCTAATTCAGCATCACGTGAATACTTCAAAATTTAACGGTTTGGGCAGCCCCGGTGGCTCAGCAGTTTAGCACTGCCTTTCACCCAGGATGTGATCCTGGAGACCCGGGATCAAGTCCCATGTCGGGCTCCCTGCGTGGAGCCTGTTTCTCCCTCTGCATGTGTCTCTGTCTCTCTCTGTCTCTCATGAAGAAATAAAGTCTTTAAAAAAAAATTAAGGGTTTGGTAAAATTTAATCTTACTAGACATGGAAAGGGTAATATTGCTGCCCCAAAAGCTAATGTTCTCACAAGATCCACTTAAGGAAAGATACTTTGTAAAGTATAGGTGGTAAGAATTCCAATCTTACTTTGGATGTTACTTTGTTCAGTTCAGGGCACTTGACTTTAGGAAAAACTGACATAATGAATCCTGTTTATTAGCATACACCATGGATAAGGAATATTGAAGGATTTTTTATCTAGCCAAGTTTGTGGTGATGGTGGTGGAGGGGGCAGGGAGCTGTTAGGAGGACGGGATTATCTGGGATGATCTTTAAGGACTTAAAAGAACTCTGTGGAACCAGGGTAATTACATTCTGCGAGACTGCATGGGTCAAAATATGGGTGCTGAGAGCCTGCTTGGCAATCTGGATGTTACAAGGCAGGGCATTTCTAAGTAAACTTAACAAAACTGGGAAGGGAGTAAGGTTCCCTCACTTGAGGAGTCCAAGGAAAGGTTATCCATGATTCTCAAATCTGTACCTTTGTATGTAATTTAACTGGTTTGAGGGTGGAGCCTAGATAGCAGAATTTTTTCAAAACTCACCAGCTATTTTTTTTTTTTAAAGATTTTATTTATTTATGAGAGAGAGGGCAGGGGAGGAGCAAGAGGGAGAGTAACAAGTAGACTGTGCTGGGCATGGAGTCCGACGTGGGGCCTGATCTCAGGACCCGGAGATCATGACCTGACCTGAAACCAAGAGTCAGATGCTAAACCGAGTGAGCCACCCAGGTGCCACACTCACCAGCTATTAATAATGGGAGTTGGGTTTGAGAAATACTAGGCTAGATAACTATGTAAAAATGTGAAATTAAAATGGAGAGGAAGATAAATGGAAATTAATATTTATATTACATGCCAGCCATTGTCCTTGGCATTTTCACACTCTGACCTTAGCACAGTGCCTGGCACCTAGTAAACTCTCAAATGAGTTTTCTACAACCTTATAATGGCATTCTCCAAATAATCCTGGGAGATTATTAGTTTATAATACAGGTATCATCATCCCTGTATTGTGGACAAGGAAACCAAAGCTCAGAAAAGGTATTTATTTCGGCTAATGCGTTAGGTAGTAGACTGTAAAACTGTGACTTAATCCCAATTTAAAGCTAGTGTGGGGGTCCCTGGGTGGCGCAGCGGTTTAGAGCCTGCCTTTGGCCCAGGGCGTGATCCTGGAGACCCGGGATCGAGTCCCACGTCGGGCTCCCGGTGCATGGAGCCTGCTTCTCCCTCTGCCTATGTCTCTGCCTCTCTCTCTCTCTGACTATCATAAATAAATAAAAAAAATTAAAAAAAAAAAATCTAGTGTGCCCTGGTCCCTAGCCCGCTCACTCAGTAGAGCGTGCATCTCTTGATCTCAGAGTTTTAAGTTCCAGCCCCATGTTGGGTACAGAAATTACTTAATAAAATCTTTAAATAAATAAAGCTAGCATGTCTTCCCTGTCTCTTCAGGCCACTAATAAGACATGTTGGTATTTATAAAAATCAGCAGCATAAGTGGCCCTTTTTAATAGAACACTTCTTCCTGACCTATTCTCAAAAAACATTACATTAAATGCAAATCCTGAAAAAGTGAAAGCCAAAAAGTAGACATTTTCCTAATGTGGCCTGTCAGGCCTGCAGAAGCTCCCCTGCAAGTCTGGAGAACCCCAGAGGGCAGAGGAAATGGATTAGAGTGGCCCTTCAGAGCTCAAACAAAGCCCTTCAAGCAAACATGCAGAAAGCACTGCTCACAAATACCTCCCTACGCATAATGAGTGGATAAATACGTCACCTCCACAATCCAGGACTTCAGCTCTGTACTGAGGCGGGGGCTCTTTGCCATGTTAATCCTGTTTTCTTGGGCACGTGACTGGTTTGAGTATGTGAATTTGCTGAAGAGGAAACATTCAAGGAAAGATACCTCAGTGAGACAGTGAGTTCCTCAAGAGCAAGGACAACCTTAATAACCAAGGCGAAATAATAATTGCTGTAAGACTGCACTGCAAGGCCACACTACTTTTCAAAAATAAAATATAGGGATCCCTGGGTGGCGCAGCGGTTTGGCGCCTGCCTTTGGCCCAGGGCGCGATCCTGAAGACCCAGGATCGAATCCCACATCAGGCTCCCGGTGCATGGAGCCTGCTTCTCCCTCTGCCTGTGTCTCTGCCTCTCTCTCTCTGTGTGACTATCATAAATAAATAAAAATTAAAAAAAAAAAATATGCTTCAAGTGGTAAGCATTGAATTGACAATGAAATGCTAGATTCGGATTTTTTTCTGGTGTCTGGCCAATTGTTAAATTTTAGAGCCTATGTTAACATACACAAAATGGTAATTTGATGACTGAAATTTTCTTTTCTGAGCTTCATGTACTTTTATAAACCAAATATACATTAAAATTTATTCTAGAAAAACATGAAGATACAGGTTCTAAATATTGTTAAGAGACTGCTTTAAATAACCAATATAATAACGATCAGGGCAAATTTGGGACCCAGATATACTTATATCCATAATTTTACACATTATGTTTTCCAAAGTACTGAGTATGTTGTCTTAGGTACTCAAGGAGAAGCTGATAAGAGACCTTCCATTTTTAGCCTTTTTTTACCCATTGGCCTCTAGCTATACTTTACCCATCTTAAATTTTAGCTAGATAACCCTTGTCTTAAAGTCACAAAAAAATTCATAGGGAGGAAGTTTAAATACTCATGTGTATTTTATACACTCCGAGATATTCAAGAAGCCTAAAACCATGCTGTGCGATGTAATTTAAAATTTACCAGTAGCCACAAAAAATGGTAAATATTTTTTAGTATTAATCAATATATCAACAGCATTATTTCAATATGTAATCAATATACAAAATTAAGGTATTTTACATTTTTTTCCATACTAAGTTTTTGAAATTCAGTGTGTATTTTATACTTATACAGCAGATCTAAATTTGGACTAGACATACTTTAAGTGCTTCGTAGCCACTGGTGGCTAATGGTTACTGTACTGGAAGCACATGTCTAGAGTCTAACTCTCTTCTATCTCCAGTGTAAGTCACCTTAAAATATACAAAAACCAAGCACATATAAGTTGATCCAAAGTTACGTAATGCTCTGGTAAAATGGCAAGGGAGATGTTAAATGTATAGGGTTTAGACTTTTCTAATCACTTAAACAAGAAATTTGCTTTTAAGGGCTTTGTAAGATTTTTTACACCAATTTTACAAGTGCCTTGAAAACCATCTTTTGGGACGCCTGGGTGACTCAGTGGTTGAGCATCTGCAGTTGAGCATCTGCCTTCAGCTCAGAGAGTGACCCCGGAGTCCTGGGATCAAGTCTCACATTGCGCAGGGAGCCATCTTCTCCCCCTGCCTGTGTCTCTGCCTCTCTTTCTCATGAATAAATAAATAAAATGTTTAAAAAAAAGAAAAACCATCTTCTTCCCATTACCTCATCAAGTCTTTCTGGGTACTAGGATATTTTGTTCTTTTTTTCCATTTGAGTTGTTCACTTTGTCATTCAATATCTGTCATTCAATATCATTCAATATCATGTGCAAAACATGCTAGAAGCAGTGAGAGACACAAAGGATACCCCATCATCTCTTTGCCTTCACAAACTTCCAAACTAGCTAGAGAGGGAAAGAGTGAAAACCCTGTAAAAATGTATTTGCATTTTACTGTATCACTGTTTCCCCAATTCTTTAACAATAAAAGGAATGACTTTATCTTCTTATTCTTGTTATCTTCCCAAGGCCCGACAAAATGCCTTATTGGTAAATATTTGTGGAATTCGCTGTTCATGAATTACATATTATTTTCTGGAACAGAAGTCCCTGTAAGTACACCAAGTACTTGAAAAGACATTTCTAAATAAATAGAATAGAAATAATAGAATAGAATAGAATAGAATAGAATAGAATAGAATAGAATAGACATTTCATCTTCTTTAAGGGGAACAGAAAAACTGGAAGACAGGCGAATTATCTCTCAGGCCTTGAAAAATCTGACACAACAGAAGGCAGGGAGGTTTGAAGAAAACAATAAACAAGTTTTTACAGCTGAAAAAGTATGACAGAAGAATTTACAACTTATGATAGAAACTGCTTATTAAATGAGCAAGTAAATAAAAAAAAAAAAAAAAAGAACTGAATGACCTTAGAATATCACTTACAGAGACAGAAATGGAAGCTTTAAGGAATTAAAGTGGTGGTGCTACACAAGCTATATGGAAAAAAGTGACGTCATGAGTAAGCACTTATAATTGTTAACATTTTAAAGCCAAACCCGTAGCAACAACCCTCCCAACCTGGCAAGGTACAGCAGTGTGCCCTAGTTTCTTACTTTTGTAAGAATGTCTTAATGTCTGTTTAGCTATGTTTAGAACTTTAATAATCCTATAATCTGTTGTTATTGTGAACAATTACTTCATGCATTATTTGTGGGCAGAGTGAAGAATAAGAAATCTAGCAGAGTAACATGCTTTTATTTTACAACAACACATATAAGGAAAAACAAATATGCCAATGGTACATTTCCAGTTTGACAGAGCAATCTCACAAAGTATATTTAGGAAAAAAGACACATCAATTACTAAGTTGTTACCAGGGTAAAGTAAGACACTCAAACCAAACATCTCTTGTAGGTTATTTTTTCTATGAAGACAATTCCCAGTCTTCAGAATCTGACAAAACCAACTTATTCAAATTATATTTCTAAGGATACAGTTTAAACAGAAACAAGAAGTCAAAAAATCTCATTTTCATGTAAATCTCTGTATCTTACCAGAAAGTAAAATTGTTATTTTTTCAACCATTCCCAATTGAAAGCAAAAAGAAAGCCTGTACAGCTCAAATTTCCCCAGTAAGCAGAAAGTTATTTTACTAAACACCAGAGAAATAACAACAGTATTAATCTTCTGCATAAATTAAGTCAAATGAAAACAAGAGAAGGCACTCAAAGTTGCTTTGTTTCTTTAAAGAACTCTTATCTACGCAATACATTTAACACTCCCAATCTCCTTCCATTCTCCCATGAAAATCCTGAGAAAAAGTGTTTCTCCTCCCATTACTACTGACAGAAAAAAACCTCTAATTTGAAGGCTCTGTCAGCCAGTCTTACTTAATCTTAGCCCAATTTTTATCTTGCTCATTTTTGACTGTGGTCTTCTGTTTCCCTCGCTCAGGTTACCCATCAAAACTACTTCTTCCATCCACCATGTACTAGGGTATCCCTTTTCCTTTCATTTAGATGTGTCTCCCTTTAAGCCCTCTAGGTGTCGCTGAAGGGGGCTGAGGGTTGGGAAGAGAGCAGAGGGAAGAGCTTCCAGTGGACTATTTTACAGGGCACCTGTCCCTAAGTAATGAAGAGCTAAAGCCAAATTAAAATAAAAGGCTTGCTTTTGCAGATGCTTTTGAAATATAACTTTTTTTTTCCTAAAGAGACAGGAGATAGATGGAGGGAAAGTGTACTGCCACCCTGGCATTTAATCACATTCAGGGTAAGGAGAAGAGGCACAAGAGGTATACCTAGGTGTTGTGTGAATTTAATAGGTGAGGCTGAGAAAGCCTGGTACTTAGAATGGACATCATCATCCTTGCTCCTGCCAAGAGAATAAGGTCTCACTTGTCACTTTAACCACTAGCTTGACATTGTTCTAGATCATGAAAGTGAAGGGAAGAGGAGCTGAGGAATCAAGGAGTTCTTTTGGGGGCAGGAACCCTGGGTCCACCAGCAGTTCTAGGGATTCCTGTTGACCAGAAACAACATAATGGGGCCAACAATAATCTGCTAGGTATTCACCAGTAGGTAGCAGCCCAAGGTGGGTGGGCATGGCCAGTAGTGGGCAGTAGGAGGTGACCACAGGTGCAAGAAGAGCAGTGGAGTCGCATAAATCAGAGACCAAGTGGCGCGTTGCTGCTCCCTCCGCCCCACAAGTGTGCATAGGCTCCATGCCTGTACTACAGAGCAAGGTGGGTAGAATGAGCTCCTGGGCAAAGCTAGGATTCCAGATGGTTAAGAGCCAGACCAAAGGCCCTGGAAACAAACGGTCCATGCAGTGCACAAAAGGTAATGCAAGTTACAGCATCATTTGCTTGGCTGAGGAGCGACGTGAATCACGGCCAGGCAGCGCGAGCCGGTAATGCAGAACGGCACGACGGCCAGTGGAAAGGAAGGAGGGCGGCCTTGAAAGTTTCAATCTTAGGTTGAGAAAACTGAATGTCCGGAGGAAAAAGGTTGTAGAAACGTCAGGAAGGGAGGGGGGGAAAAAGGTGGCAGGCATACCCGTCTCTGTCGTCCAAGCACAGGCCCAGCCGGAGCTGGCAGGGGGCTTGGGCATACTTCCCCGGCAGAGCTCAACCAGACTGGAAGCCGAAGGGCCTGGGGATCTCTACGGGCTCTCTAATTGGGCGACGCCTGGCCCTACGGACTCCTTCGCGCAACAGGTAATACTGCAGTGGATTTGGCCACAAATCCTCCTTGATGATTTCAGCAATCTTGTCGGACTCTGGGACGCTATGGTCTGAAAACCAGGTGAAGAAATTGCAGACGACGTCTTGGCTCCTGCGAATGAAGGACTGGGGCTCGTGGCCGCGGCGCCAGACGATGGGCGTGGACAGAGACACCACGCGGCCAGAGGCTCTCACCTCATACTCCTTGACGATGAGCTTGTTCCTGAAGTAGGGGTTTCTTCGGAAGAAGAACTTGAATTTGCAGCCGGTCCTGGGGTGCCTGAGCTCCTTTACCTCCAGATTGGTTACGTATCTCAGCATCTCTGCGTCCTGGCCGCGGATCATGGGCGCCAGCTGCGGGTGGTTGCGGAAGGCCGTGACCCAGAAGCCCGGGATGTTCTGGATGATGTAGTTTCTCCTCTCCAGGTAGTGACGACGCATCCGCCCAAATTTATGCTCCAGCTGCTGAAAGGCCCTGTCGGCCTGAGCGTTCACCGTGTCCAGCTCCAGCTGGATGGCTTCCAGGGGGTTCATGCGCGCATCCGGGCTCAAGCGTCGGGGCCCCGCGGCCGCCCCGGCACCCTCCCGCCCGGCCAGCTCTTCCCCTCCCTGCGGGTCTGTCTCCATCCTGGGCTCCTCCGCCGCCGCCGCCGCCGCCGCCGCCGAAGCGAGGCCGTCGCGGGCCGGCAGCTCCGGGGCCGTCTCCTCCGCCCGCACGTCCGACGCCCCCGCAGGGCCCCCCGCACCCGGCCCGCGCGCCCCGGCGCTCCCACACCCATTTTCCAGGCCGCCGTCCGTTGCCACCGACACCGACACCGGCGCCGCTGCCAGGCCTTCGCTAGGGGGCGGGGCCTCCGCCCGCCCCGCTCCGGTCGCTACGGAACCGCGACGCCCGCCGCCTCCCACCGGGGCTGGGGGGCCGCTGTCCGCGGGGGCGGGGGCGGGGGCGGCGGGGGCTCCCCGCTCCTCCGGGAGCCCAGGCTCCGCCGCCGGCCCCGCCGTCACCCCGGGCTCCGCCATCACCTGTGACGCCTCGGCTTCCTCACGGAGCCGCCTCACGGAGCCTCGTCACGGAGCCGCCTCACGGAGCCTCGTCACGGAGCTTCCTCGCGGAGCCGCCTCACGGAGCTTCCTCACGGACTGCCGCGGGTCCGGGTCCCCGCGGGCGCGGTCGGGAGTCGGGAGGCTGCAGGCTCGGGGGAAGGGGCCCCGCCGCCCCGCCAGGCCGCTCGGGTCACGAGCAGCCGGCGCAACCACGGGGGCACGTCCGCGCTCCTCACGGCAACCGCCCCCCGTCCCCCGCCGGCGTCGGGGGCGCCCGCCCACCCGTCCGTTCGCCGGCGCCTCCGCGCGGTTGACGTCAGGGCCGCAGATCTCGCGAGAGCGCGCGGACGCGGCGGGCGGCGGGCGGCGGGCGGCGGGCGGCGGGCGGCGGGCGGCTGCGGCCTCGGCGGCTCCGGGGTGACCGGCGCCCTGCGCGGCGCTGCCCCCCGGAAGCGTGTCGTGCGGGCTTTGCGGTGTATTTTCCGGGCGGGAAGGCAATCTTTTCCTTAAGGAAGAATCTTTGCATGAAGAAGGAACTCCAGGATTTCAGTCGACACCAAGTCTCATGTGCTCAAGAAGTTATTTTGTCACGTAGGGAAAAAAATAAGTAGCGTTGCTATTTTCCACAGATGTATTAGTATTCCTTGTGGCTACTAATTGGGGAAGTTTTTCCTTATCTTTTCTTTTTGAACCTAGAGGCTTAAGAAGAATATGTGTCCCTCTTACATGACACAGTTATCTTGCTATCTAGAACGTTCTTTTTAGGCAGATACTGTTCATCCTCTAAGACACTTATCATAAAACTATCTTGCTGTAGGATGTGCTAGACATTTTAGCTTTTTGTTTTTTAAGATTTTTAATCTATTTATTCATGAGAAACACAGAGAGAGGCAGAGACACAAGCAGGCTCCATGCAGGGAGCCCAATGCGGGACTCGATCCCAGGACCACGACCGGGACTGAAGGCAGGTCCCAAACCGCTGAGCCCCCCCGGGCGTCCCAACATTTTAGTTCTTATAAAGAACAACTCTGTTATGGCCTTAATTTTACTCACTGGGGAATTGAGGCAAAGAGGCACTGGGTTACTTAACTCAAAATGACATAATAGTAAACCTGGGGCACCTGGGAGGCTCAGTTGGTTAAGTATCTGACTCTTGACTTTGGCTCAGGTCATGGTCTGGGGTCACGGGGCTCTGTAATGAGCGTGGAGTCTGCTTGAGATTCTCTCTTGCTCTCTCTCTAAACAAATAGGGCTGCCTGGGGGGCTCAGTGGTTGAGCATCTGCCTTGGGCTCAGGGTGTGACCCCAGGGTCCTGGGATGGAGTCCCATATCCGGCTCTCCGTGGGGAGCCGGCTTCTCCCTCTGCCTGTGTCTCTGCCTCTCTCTGTGTGTCTCTCGGAAATAAATAAAATCTTTATAAATAAATACTTTAAAAAAAAAAAAAAAAAGGTAGATCCGGGATTCCCGGGTGGCGCAGCGGTTTGGTGCCGCCTTCAGCCCGGGGCCTGATCCTGGAGACTGGCATCGAGTCCCGCGTCGGGCTCCCTGCAGGGAGTCTGCTTCTCCCTCTGTGTCTCTGCCTCTCTCTATCATGAATAAATAAATAAAATCTTTAAAAAAAGGTAGATCCATGATCTGAATCAAGTAGTTTAATTCAAGAGCTTGTGTTCTCTGTACAAAATGTAAAGTTACACCCTAAAAAACATAAAACTATCCTCACTCACTTAATGTCAAATTGTTACACAATTATCTCCCTCCTATCCACTTCCCTATCTACAAGCCTATTAATATTTGTTAGGAAAGTGCACCAGGATTTTCTTTGTTTAGAGGAAAATCAGTTATTCCTAATACCTAAATTCAGTATTTTGTAAACCCTATCAGACCTGTTATCACCTTTTTATAGCATGCATTTTCTGAAATAGTCTTTACTTTTTAAAAATTTATTATTTTTTTATTCATGAGAGACACAGACAGGCAGTGACACAGGCAGAGGGAGAAGCAAGCTCCACTAAGGGAGCCCGATGCAGGACTCCATCCTGGGACCCTAGGATCACACCCTGAGCAGAAGGCAGACACTCAACCACTGAGCCATCCACACATTCCAAGTCTTTATTTTCTTGATATGAAATTCATGGATAATATAACCCACCTACACACATTAATAAAAAATAAATAAAATGACTCTGATAGAGAAGAGTAACTTATAATAGTGTCTGTTTCAACATGTAAAGGCATTAACATGCCCACATTATAAGAAATGACAAAGTAGTTAGAAAGTTACACCTATTGGTATAATCACAATGGATGGAGACTGTATTAGTCTGGTAGGTTTTACTTGTGACTCAGATACCCTGAGTAGCATTCTTCATGGTGACCAAATCTCGGCTAAGCTTTGGAAAAGAAAAAGGAAGAGGTCCCCTAGATACATTTCTGTTATCAGAATGTGTCCTCTAAGCACTATCAGCCAGGTGTCAGTCATGACATCGTTGTTAGTGCCTGAGCACCTTGAGAACTTGGTGGTGGTTACTGATTTCATTCCGGACAAACTTCATTTTTTAAAAATATTTTATTTATTCATGAGAGACACCGAGAAAGAGGCAGAAACACAGGCAGATTGAGAAGCAGGCTCCATGCAGGGAGCCCGATGTAGGACTCGACCCCAGGACTCCAGGATCATGCCCCGGGCCGAAGGCAGGCGCACTTAATTGCTGAGCTACCCAGGAGTCTCCTGGACAAACTTTAAAGACCATCTGAAGAAGGGATACAGCCTGTAGTTTGAAAATTTTCCATCAAGATCTTTGGATAAGATCTTTGAAAAAGTGCCAACATCAAAACTTAAATAATTAGTGTCTGTGTCTTTGAAGAAAATCATAGATACACATAGTTGAACACCATTTTAAGAAATATAGCATCAAAATAATTGAGGGCAGAGGATAATACTGTTTGGAAACTTGCAGAAAATTTTCTGAATATGTAGAAGTTTTAGAAATACCTTAACAATTTGTTTTGCTTTTGTTTTTCCTTTTATATATATCCAAGTATGATATTTGATTTACATCTAAATAACTATAAAAGAGCTTTTGAAAGATAAAAAAAATACATTGTGTCATAGTTCAAAGTCTTTTTCTTTTTTGCTCTCTTTTCTTGGTGATTTTTAAATAATACTATGTTTTAGAACTGACAGGGGGGCAGCCCTGGTGGTGCAGCGGTTTAGCGCTGCCTCCAGCCCAGGGTGTGATCCTGGAGACCTGGGATCGAGTCCCTGCATTGGGCTCCTGCATGGAGCCTGCTTCTCCCTCCTCCTGTGTCTCTGCCTCTCTCTCTATCATAAATAAAAAAATAAATCTTTAAAAAAAAAAAAAAAAAGAACTGACAGGGTCTTAAATTACATGAAATGCCATAGTTTCCTTCCTGGAAAATTTATTTCACAGTAAAACCTTGCAAACATATTTTCTTTTTACAGGTAAAATGATGTTAAATTCCAGGCTCAGATAAATAAATATAAGTGTTTTTCCCTCTCAGCAGTGGGACAATTTTGTTGTTGAGGACTTACTGTCAGTATATAGCATTCCTGACAAATAACTTTCTTTTTAATAACCAAAATATACCTCTGCGAATTTCTAAGACACGCCAAAGGAAGGTACATCTACTGAGAATCTGTTACCTAGCAGGCATAGTCTTCATACTGATTTTCACTAGGGGAAGCAACTGGTCTTTAAGAAAGTGACATGAACTTTAGAATAGTCTTTCATTATAAATGAAATAGTCTTGTAATTTAAATTGAATCACAATCTTTTACTCCCATTAAGCTATAATTGTTACAAACTAGTCTTCTTAAATGGGGCTTAGAATTGTTACAGTGGCTCCCAATAATCAAATCAGACCAAAATATCTCAAAAGACCCTGCCTACTCCAAGTTCTTTACCTATGTGGACTAGTCAGTCATGGACCTGGTTTCAGGTTCTAGCTCTGTCACTCACTATCTGTTTAACCCAGGGAAGTCCTTTCATCTCTCTGAGCCAGCGGATCTCTGTATTAAATAGAGATTGTAATACATACTTTACCGGTCTGTTAAGATGAAATAAGACATGTATAAAGACTTTAACACTGTAAGCTTTCAATGAATAAAAGCTAGCAGTATTATTTGTATCATTTTATGCTAATAAAGCTTACATACATTAAAATTAAACTAGCGTGCAAGGTACAATCAGGCACTAAATTCCACTATAAAAATTGTATTTAGAATTCAGACAAGACAGACATCCATGTGTACTAGGGCGGTCAGTGAAAACTTCATCCAGGAAATGAGACTTGAACTGTACTCTGCTATAGGTAAGAACTGAAAAACATGAAAAAGAGGTGGGGATGAGGGCATAATCACACTTGTTTACTGTTCCAGCTCTCAGCATGCATTCTAGACCTGCACTGTCCATTATAGTAGCCACTAGCCATGTCTGCCTATTTAATTTTAAATTAATTAAAATTAAAAATTCAGTTTATCAGTCACACTAACCACACTGTAAGAACCCGGGAGTAACATCTGACGAGTGGCCACACTATTGGAAAGCATGCATGGCAGAGAGCTCTGACAACCCCGTTTTAAACATATAGTATCTTCGGGCAGCCCCCGTGGCACAGCAGTTTAGCGCCGCCTGTAGCCCAGGGCGTGATCCTGGAGACCTTGGATCAGGTCCCGCGTCGGGCTCTCTGCATGGAGCCTGCTTCTCCCTCTGCCTGTGTCTCTGCTACTTCTCTCTCTCTCTCTCTCTGCATCTCTATGAATAAATAAATAAATAAAACATACAGTATCTTCAAGTTGTAGAAAAAAGGTGGCTTGTTAGAATTTGTTGCGTGCTCTGCAGCAACACGACCAGGGTCCTGAGGGAAAGGGGATGAGGAAATAAAAGAAAAGTAAAGAGATAGGGACAGGAGGGACACAGTGGATGATGTCCAAGCAGTGTCAGCTTTATTTAAGGTTCTACAACATTATATATATAAAAAAAATTATATAGCATAAGCAAAACAAAGCTAAGGAGGTATCTATTTTTAGCATGTTTGTGAAACCCTCCAAGGTTCCCCTTTATCAGTATGTAAGACAGACCCACTGGCGCCAGAAGACCTTGGTTAATAGATAAGCTTGTTGCTCCAGATGTACATACTTTATTTTTTTTCTCTCTCATGAGTTAAAACACAAACGACTGCTTTGTGTGTAATGGCTGTTTGCACAATTAGGACAGCGATGGTCCATCAGATAACACCTTAAAACCTTCCTGATGCATGCTGCTGAGCTGAGCGCTGCAACCTGTGGATCTTTCCGGTAACACGGTTATCTGTACATACTTTAAAAGAGTATTAGATATGGTTAACAGACCAGCAAGGACAGCACAGGCCCTTATTTAAATTTATGACCAGGCCAGAATAAATTGTATCTATTGTGTTATGTGGGTGATCACATACAAGCGAGCTCTGAGAACCATTGCTCAAGCCCTTTCTCAAGCGTCAACCAACTATTCACCCTTTAGGCTCCCGAGCCTTTTGAGTGGATGAGGGATGCAAGTCCGGGCCTGGTTTGATTTAGTTACTCCAGCTAGTCCGTGGCCGCCCACATTTCCCCCTTTTTGTTTTAAGATTGAAGAAATGTAATTGGGCATCCATGTTGAATCTGTGTTGTCTTGCCTTGGCCTGAACCATGCACCATGCAAAAGGTAAAATAATCACAATAGTAAATATAATTATAAACATCCAGAATGAATATTTTAATAGGTTGCCTGGATTAAATCCGTGCAGGCCATCCAAGATACGAGCCACCATTTCAGCCAGGTTTGTCATACCTATCTGAGAATGACTGATAATGGAGATTTCCTTTTGCAACTCCAACAAATCAAGACTTATATTACTATGAAACCATATTCCTTGTAGATGTTTCTAACTTGCTCCCACGTTACATTAGTGGCCTTCATAGGGGTGACACATATACACTGAAACCCGCCATGGCAAACCAAGGACATCTGGGTTTTCAACAGGGATAGTGGATTCCCCAGAAATTCTGCTTCTTCAAGCCCATGAAGACGACTGAGAATTTTTTGATCTATACGCTCCTGAGTAGACAGCGTACAAGAGACATTTCTTTGCTAAGTGGTTAATGTATTGTGCTGTCTATACACCCTGGGATAAGGCCATAGAGGCTGCAGCAGCAGTAACTATAAGAGCAACCAATGCAGCAATACCGGCCATCAACAGCCCAATCTTTTTAATTGTAGCTGCATTTTTACAGCAAACTGATAACCATAATTAGCATACCAAGGGCCTTTAATCTCAACAGGTAATAGTAAATAAGGCAGTTGCATAGTCAAAAAGATAGTGACAGGACCTGTTTGAGGTGAGGGCAAGTGCACAGGCAACAATTGGTTAATACACAATTTTTACATTCTAGTTCAAATAACATATCAGTTCCATTATTTTGTATGAAGGAAAAATTTGCCGTCTCATAGTCTACCACCAATAAGAACAGCCTAGGCACACAGGCATGTATAGTAAGATTGGAGTCCTTTGTGTTTGTGTAGCTGTTCTTAGCCATCTGCATCTTGGCCAGTCCCATAGCGGTGACCAATTTTTAGAGTTTTGCATGGTACTTTTTTCCGACGGTAGAAAAAACTCCTCCGGGTATAGTTACATTATGCATTGGTCGACCAGGTGGATATGCAACATAGCACAGAGGCTCCTTTCTTGTCATTCTTGACCAGTTCGTGATAGAAAATTTAGGGATGCCGTGAGGAGAGATGACCAAAGGTGTTTTTTGAAGGCACTCCGTCCAAATAGGACCTGAAATAGCATGGGTTAAATTTTGAGGACAATTGGGGTATCCAGAAGGGCGCCTACCTTGTTGAGGGTCACTGGGAGGCGTGTCACCAGTGACCTCATAGATGATCCACCTTTTTAACATTATGTTAAGTCGGGATGGAGGGTTTTCATTTTTTTTTATTTCTGAGAGATATATCACTATATGAGGTACTGGCTGAACTATCAAGCAACCATTAACTGGTTTTGGTCACATAGTGGTAATTGGAAGGACATGGGTACTTGAGCTGCCAGGCCTGTCCAATTGATAGAATGGTTTGCAACCTCCATGCCATCAGAACTAATCCCTCCAAAATATTCTGTCATATTGGTGTGTATTTGGGGAGTAGGATCATCCCAAGTAACCGGCCTTATAGTAGGTGGGTCAGGTAGATAGGCCCGATATACAGCTGCTTCACCAACAGGAGGGGTTGTAATAGCTAATACAGTAAGAAGGATAGTAAGTAAGGACTCATTAGGCTGTGTCTGTTCGGCCAGACTTATCACTTGATTGATCAGTTCCCTTATCCGGGCCCAATGGTACGACGTACGACAGGACACGTCTCCTTTTTCTTTTTTGTTGGCGAGTTATCGTCAGGTTGGCTAGTCTCCGGCGTAGGGGCAAGGAGTCGACACCATCGTTCCGGGAGCCATCGCGGGGTGTCCTCATCCTGTGGGAAAATACAGACAAACCCACGCCCCTTGCAAAGGACAGGGTCAGGGCCCTTCCAAATGCCTGTCAGTGGATCTTTCCACCTATCATAAGGGAGAGGAGAAAAATCTGGATGCCAAAACTGTTCAGCTGCCGTCTGTCCTATATTATCAACATTCAAAAAATTTAAAACATAGAGTTAGAGTTAAATGCATATGGGGAGAGTATTTCACTGTTCCCTGTAGTATCTTCCCCTCTTTTAATTTTTTAAGGTAAGATTTGAGAGTACTGTTAGCTCTTTCAACTATGGCTTGACCTTGTGAGTTGTAGGGAATTCCTATAGAGTGCTTAATTTGAAAGGTAGCACAAAGGTTCTGGAAGGCTTTGGAACTATAAGCTGAGCCATTATCAGTTTTTATGGCCTTAGGGGTTCCCATTTGGGAGAAGGCTGAGAATAAATGATTTTGAACATCAGTAAAGGCTTCTCCAGAATGTACAGTAGCATGGATATACCCAGAGAAAGTATCGATAGAGACAAGTATATATTTTAAGCGGCTGAAAGCAGGAAAGAGGGTAATATCCATTTGCCAAAGATGATTAGGCATCAATCCTCTGGGATTAATTGAGTAAGTAAGAACAGGATGGTGGATTGGACAAGCCAGACAGTTTTTTACTATTTGGCGGACCTCTTCTTTAGTGATGCGAAATTGTTGACGAAGAGTTGAGGCATTTTGATGAAAACTAGCATGACTCTGTGTGGCCAATTGTTTGTTGTTTACATTTGTTATATAAGTGTAAGTAATGGTATCAGCAATGTGGTTGCCTTCAGAGAGGGGACCAGGCATATTAGTATGAGCCCATATATGGGATATAAAAATAGGAGCTCGTCTGGTCCTGTAATATTTGCTGAATACTAGAGAATAAGTGATATAATTCCTCAATTTGTGAGTACGTAAGCGCGTGGCAAGGCTGGAACAGCTCGAGCCAGGTAGTGGCTGTCAGTGAATAGATTGCAGGGTTCAGGAAACATTTGCAAAGCCAGTTGGACAGCCTTTAGTTCAGTTCTTTGTATTGACTTAGTGGGATAATGACTTTGATAAGTTGTTTTAGCCTTAGAGGATTCCTTGTAGATTCCAATGTGCCCTGTTTTATCAGCATCAACAAATATAGTGACGGCGTTAGCCAGAGGTTCTGTTGCTATAATTGCAGAACTGAAGACAGACGTGGTAGAAAGGAATTGCAAAAGTCTGTCTGCGGGAAGATGATATTTAAGCTGTCCCGGATAACAGGACAAGGCTATTTGCCAATTTAAATTCATACTAAATAAAGCTTGTACCTTATCTGCGGTTAACATCGGCAACAGGATGTAATCAGGTTCTTTACCAATCATGAGAATAATGCGTTGACGACCTCTTAATATCAACCGGGCTAACATTTCAGTGTAATCATTTATAACATGTAATTGATGTAAGGCCAAATGGATCCATTCCAAAGGTCCATGAGATTGCCAAATGACCGCAGCTGGTAATTGGGAAGGCATTAACAAGATTAAATATAAAGGTTGTGTAAGATCATACTGAGTCACATGTGCCTGTGACAACTTATCATTAACAAGCTGTAAAGCCTTTTGGGCTTCTTCAGATAATTTGCGAGGAGATGAGGGAGTAATGTCTCCCTTAAGAGTATCAAATAATGGCTTTAAATCATTAGCTGTAATATGTAAGAAGGGTCTAATCCAATTAATATCCCCCATTAATTTTTGATAGTCATTTAATGTTCTTAACAAATGCGTTCTAATGGATAATTTCTGAGTTCTGATTTTTTTTATTTTTAACAATGAAGCCGAGATACTCAAAAGGCTCCATTCTTTGTATCTTTTCAGGAGCAATTACTAGATTAAATTGCTGCAATTTGCTGGTCAGACTTGAGAAAGCTTCTTGCAACATTTCCTCCTCGGTAGGTGCAGCAAGAATATCATCCATATAATGAATTCAGTAAACAATGGAATTAAACTTTTTACAAAAAGGCGAAAGAGCTCTAGCTACAAATTCTTGACACAAGGTGGAGCTGTTGGCCATTCCTTGTGGCAAAACTTTTTAATGAAATCTTTTTGCGGGTTCCACATGATTAATGCTAGGAATAGAAAAGGCAAATCTCTCACAGTCCTGGGGAGCCAGAGGAATGGTGAAAAAGCAGTCTTTTAGATCCAACACAATTATCTTGAATTGTAAGAGCATAGCGGAGGGTGTGGGAAGCCCTGGCTGTAAAGCCCCCATGGGCTTCATAGTAGCCTTAACTGCCCTGAGGTCTTGTAATAGTCTCCATTTTCCTGATTTCCTTTTAATTACAAATATTGGAGTGTTCCAAGGACTGTGAGTGCTCTGAAGATGACCCAAAAGCAGCTGTTCGTCTGCTAATGCTGCTGCTGCCTCTAATTTTTCTTTTGGTAGGGGCCACTGGTCTACCCATACAGGGTCATTACTTTTCATTCAATAGGCAGTGCATGGGGAGAGTTCAGTGGCCCCTTGAAAACCCAGTCCTTTTCGGGTGGTTTGACCCTTAAGACAAATGAGGACTGGGTTTCCTTCTAAATTTTTTCCTAAACCTTTGCTTGGATCATAGCCCATTTTATTCATTAAAGTCCTTACTATTTTTTGTTGATTTGGCATAGATATTGGGGCTGTAGTGAGGAAAACTCCCATGTCGGTTAGTATATCTCTGCCCCATAAGTTTATATCTATTTTTAGAACAAAGGGCTGAAAAGTTCCATAATGTCCTTCTGATGTAGACCAATTAAGAAAGTTAGCACTTATTTGAGGGGCACACGTAGCCCTACACCCCTTATAGAAACCTCTGAATCTGTAAGGGGCCAACACTTTGGCCAGTGTTGCCTGGAAATAACAGAGACATCAGCCCCATTATCTATCAACCCAACAAAGGGACGACCTTGTATTTGTTTTTTTGTTTTTTTTTAATTTTTTTATTTATTTATGATAGTCACACACACAGAGAGAGAGGCAGAGACACAGGCAGAGGGAGAAGCAGGCTCCATGCACCGGGAGCCCGACGTGGGATTCGATCCCAGGTCTCCAGGATCGTGCCCTGGGCCAAAGGCAGGCGCTAAACCGCTGCGCCACCCAGGGATCCCACGACCTTGTATTTGTAAGGTTATATATGGCTTGTCAATTGAAATAAGTTGAATCCAACAAATATTGGTGGAGCCGAAGCCATTTGCTCCCCGCTTTCCTCTTACAGATGGGTTAGAAGTTTCATATCTAGGAATAATGATTAATTGGGCAATAGGCATTTTAGGTTGCAAATGTAGAATGCCCTCCTTCAGTGTTACTATAATTTTAATTTTTCCTGCATAATCTTTATCTATTACTCCCAGGTGAACATTTAGTCCTTTTATAGTCCAACTAGATCTCCTAAAAGCAAACCCCAGGTTCCCTTGGGAAGGGGTCCCCATATTCCCATTGTTATGGCTTTGGGGGGTTTGTCCAGCTTTTAGATATACAGGGGTGTCTGAAGCTAAGTCTAATCCTGCGCTGGTGGGGGTACCGCGGTGTAATTTGCTGATGTCAGGGAGGTCGGCGGTATTGGCCCCAGGGCAGACATCTGAGGAAACACTGCTGCTATTGTTTGTTAGGGCTGCAGTGAGCCCCGCTTCCACTTTCCCTGAATAATATTTCCAAATTTATCCTTTTGGGAACAGCACTCATTTGCCCAATGATAGCCTCTCTGACATCTAGGGCACAGAGAAGAGGGTTTTTTCCCTATTTTTCCAGGTCTTTTCAGCCCACCTATTAACTGAGGGCATTTAGCCTTGAAATGGCCTGCCTGTCCACATTGAAAACAAGTTTGTCTTTTTTGGTTACCTCTTTGCTGCATACGCCTCTGAATTTCCTGAGGGGAAATCCCCCTCAGTGCTGCAGCTAGGGTAATTCCCTGTACATATGAAGACCCTATTTCAGCACATAAACGAATGTAGTCTTCCAAGGTTCCTGTCTTTTTCCACGGTCGTATAGCGGCTTGGCAGGCAGAATTAGCATTTTCAAAAGCCAGTTGTTTTACAATGATTGTGCCTGCTTCCCCATCCACCACTATACCTCCTACTGTTTTTAACAAGCGAGGCCACAAAATCTTGATAAGGCTCATCCGGTCCTTGTTGCATTTTGGATAACTTTTCCCACCTGGTCCCTGTTGAAGGAAGTCTTTTCCAGGCCTTAAGGGCACACTGTGAAATTTGATTGTATGCTATTGGTGGATAATCAATTTGCATATTTACCTCAGCATAAGCCTCTTCTCCAGTTAGCTTTTTTTTTTTAATTTTTATTTATTTATGATAGTCACGGAGAGAGAGAGAGAGGCAGAGACACAGGCAGAGGGAGAAGCAGGCTCCATGCATCGGGAGCCCGATGTGGGATTCGATCTCGGGTCTCCAGGATCACGTCCTGGGCCAAAGGCAGGCACCAAACCGCTGCGCCACCCAGGGATCCCTCCAATTAGCATTTCATAAGAAACCAGAATATTTGTCCTACGATTATATGTAGCCATTTCACTAGCTCTTTCAAAAAATTCAGTTTTCCAAAGTAAATAGTTACCACCTGATAGGCAGGCCTGAGCTATGACCTTCCAGTCTCCTGGACAGAGGGCGTCCAGTCCCACACTATCTAATAAGGACAGGGTATAAAGAGCTGTGGGCCCGTACTGGGCGGTGGCTGTCTTGATCTCTTTTAATATCTTAAAATTGACAGTAGAATAGGCTCTCTGGCCATTACCATTTGGCATGACAGGAAAACCCAAAAAAGCAGAGGTGTCCTCTCCAGCTTGTTGTGCTTGATGGAGAGTTTGTTGAAGAGGAGTTATTTTCAAAGGCGACAACCTGCTAGGAAGGTGTTTAGGAAATACAGGGGGATATCGAGCCATTGGAAACATGTTTTTAGAAGTTTGCCCTTCCTCCTTGTATGGGACCCCAAACTGAGGGTAAGGTGTCATTATATGACCATAAGGAGGATCTTTCCTGTAAGAGGGAGGATCAAAATTGCACGGCGGTGGCTTGGCATGATCTATGGAAGAGGGTCGTATTTTTTTGCTCATGCCTGGAAAGGGATCAATATCATGATTAGGAGCGCAGAGTTGCTCATAAGATTCCTGTTTGGAGGGGGGCCCTGACGGCCCTAGAGCCGAAGATGAAAAAAATATTTCCTTATCATCATCTAAATATACCTCATCTCCTTCAATTTCATCTCCTCCGGTTTCAAGTAAAGGTGGTGCCATAGGGATGCTCGTCTGAGGCATATTTATGGTTTCCTTTTGCAGTTTTTGTCAGGGAGGCAATTGAGAGGGCGATATCTGCCCTGGTGGTGATGGTGACTCAATCATCAATTTGTTATTCTCTTTTTGTTCCTCTGAAGAAGTCTGAACATCATTTTCAGGGAGGGATTCATGAGAGGCTACCGAGATTAATTCGAAAGTGTGTTGTGGATCTAAAACCTCTCTTATTTCCTCCCAAATTTGTATGGTGCCTGGAGGACAGGCCATAGGACCACGTTTTTTAAGTTGATTTTTAATTTCCTGTCCTACCCTTTGCCAGAGTCCAGACTGACAGTCCCTTCTTTTGGAAACCAGGGACACAAGTCTGATACGGTACAAAAGAATTGCTGCAAGGCCTTTTTAGATACCTTGGACCCTTCTCGCTTCATAAGGGCCTGTAAGGCGGTCACAAAAAAGACCTGTTCCATAGACTGTGACCGCCCCATTATTTTTTACTCCTGTTGTGGCCCTAAGTAGCCGGGGTCCCCTTACCTGTTTGTCAGCGACGACTTACCTATATGTGCACTTTCTCTTGCATGTGCTCAGGTCCCTGTTCGGGCGCCACTTGTGTGCTCTGCGGCAACACGATCAGGGTCCTGAGGGAAAGGGGATGAGGAAATAAAAGAAAAGTAAAGAGATGGGGACGGGAGGGACACAGTGGATGATGTCCAAGCAGTGTCAGCTTTATTTAAGGTTCTACAACGTTATATAGCTTAAGCAAAACAAAGCTAAGGAGGTATCTATTTTTAGCATGTTTGTGAGACCCTCCAAGGTTCCCCTTTATCAGTATGTAAGACAGACTCACAGGTGCCAGAAGACCTTGGCTAATAGATAAGCTTGTTGCTCCAGATGTACATACTTCAAAGGAGTATTAGATATGGTTAACAGACCAGCAAGGACAGCACAGGCCCTTATTTAAATTTATGACCAGGCCAGAATAAATTGTATCTATTGTGTTATGTGGGCGATCACGTACAAGGAGCTCTGAGAACCATTGCTCAAGCCCTTTCTCAAGTATCAACCAACTATTCATCCTTTAGGCTCCCGAGCCTTTTGAGTGAATGAGGGACACAAGTCCGGGCCTGGTTTGATTTAGTTACTCCAGCTAGTCCGTGGCCACCCACAAGAATTAAAATGCCATTCCACAGATATACAAAGTCTTAAGGAAAAAAAAAAATCACTTATTAAAATTTGTGCTTTCAGTTAGCATTTTTTGAAACAAAATTGTGTATTTGTAGTGGGAATATTTTCACTAGAAATATTTATGTTTCTCATAATATGAAAAAGACATCTAAATATTATGCTCCTTCACTATAAAACTTACCAATTTAAAATAATTTACAAAAGTGAGCCATTACTTTAGAGGGAAGAATGAAGCTAAACAAATCAAATTCAGGAAGCATTAGTTAAAAAATTTATATAATTAGGTTAATCATTTAAGCAACCAATAAAATGTATGCTTAGTGGGACAAGCCCCCAACTGTACTTTTAGTAAAGTGAAATAATGTAAAAGAAAATAATGAATGTGAAACAATGAGAATAATTATGTGGAATTTTACATCCATGTGAGTCATAGTGATTTGTTTGGTACAATACCAAAAATGGACAGTCAAGCCATTTAATAAACATGACTTTCTTATTTGAAAGCATCTCAAAATCCTACGGTTAAGAAATGTCATCCAAGGGAAAATACTTCCATGCACTTTCTAGATACCGTGAAGTTCAGGTAAGTAGCTAAATCCCATAAATGTTGTAGCCATGAATTTGTGTTGCCCTGTTCATTAAAACTCCAAAGCCTCAGATGTAATCTTACAAAAATAAGGTGATTTTGTTGTAGAGTCCCACGGTCAAAAACCTTTCTCACAACAGTCAGACTTTGATGATTTAAAAAAGTCTTCTTGTTTTAAAACAAGTTTCATCTAAGTCATTTACTACTTTCCATGTAAAAATTAATATGAGAAGTTCATAGTATGGTCTCTAACTTGATACTTCGGTTGTTATAACACTTCATCTGTCAGCTGAGAGCTCTGACTTGTCAATTCTTTGGCTCTAACACTATATTACGACTTCTTTTAGTTTGTAAGCAAACCATTCTAACACATCTGATTTTAAAATGTGCAAAGTTGGGGCAGCCCGGGTGGCTCAGCGGTTTAGCGCCGCCTTCGGCCCAGGGTGTGATCCTGGAGACCCGGGATCGAGTCCCACGTCGGGCTCCCTGCATGGAGCCTGCTTCTCCCTCTGCCTGTGTCTCTGCTCTCTCTCTCTCTCTCTCTCTCTGTGTCTGTCATGAATAAATAAAATGTTTATAAATAAATAAAATATATAAAATAAAATAAATAATAAAATAAATAAAATAAAATAAAATAAAATAAGCAAAGTTGATTTGGAAAGAGACCATCATCCATCGTTTGGCCACTAATACTGATCTTCCCAAGGTGAAGGTGGAATTCACCTTCATGATAAGGTGTCCGGTGTCTGCTCACCGCCCCTCACACCCTCTCACCCCACTCACCCCCCCCCCACCGCCCCTCACACCCCTCACCCCCCTCCCCCCCGCTCACCCACCGCCTCTCACCCCCGCTTCACCCTCACCCCCGCTCACCCCTCACCCCCGCTCACCCCCCTCACCCCCGCTCACCGCCCCTCACCCCCGCTCACCCCCCTCACCCCCGCTCATCGCCCCCCCCCCCCACCCCCCCTCACCGTCCCTCACCCCCCCCCTCACCCACCGCCCTCACCCCCTCACCCCCGCTCACCGCCCCTCCCCCCTCACCGTCCCTCACCCCCCTCACCGCCCCTCACCCCCCACCCCCGCTCATCACCCCCCACCCCCCCTCACCGTCCCTCACCGCCCCTCACCCCCCTCACCCCCCTCACCGCCCCTCCACCCACCGCCCCTCACCGCCCCTCACCCCCCTCACCGCCCCTCACCCCTCACCCCCGCTCACCCCCCACCCCCCCTCACCGTCCCTCACCCCCCCTCACCGCCCCTCACCCCTCACCCCCGCTCACTCCCCACCCCCCCTCACCGTCCCTCACCCCCCCTCACCGCCCCTCACCCCTCACCCCCGCTCACCGCCCCTCACCCCCCACCCCCCCTCACCGTCTCTCCCCGCCGCTCACCACCCCCCAGGAGTGACCCTCACCCCCCCAGGACCCCGGCAGGCCCCCCCCAGCCCCAGTTCCACAGGCCGGGCAAGGCACCGAGGTTCCCACACCCCGACACCGGGTCCACGACCCGCGGGGCCCCTCCCCTGCAGGTTCCAACAAGCCCGCACCCCGAAGAGACTCACGACTGCATTCCGAAGCCCTCCGGGAGCCGGGCAGGAACTCCGCGTCCTCGCAGGGGCAGAGATGGGTCACCGGGCCGGACCGCCGAGTCCCACCTGGGCCGCCCGCCGCCGCCCCGCCCGCGAGGTGCCCGCTCCGGCACCCGCCCCGCCCCCGTCGCCCTGGTGACGAGCCGCCGCGGCTCCACGCCCACTGCCCGCCGTCAGGGCCGCCAGAGGCCAACGCCTTCCGTTTCCGGGTCTCGCCTCACTTCCGGGCGCCGCCTCACTTCCGGTTGCTGCGGCGCGGCGGCGGCCCGGCAGCGGCACCGATGTCCCAGACGCGGCGCCGGGCGGGCAGCGGGGGTGAGTAGGGCCGGGGCTCCTCCGCCGCACAGCCGCCCCTCCGCTCGGCCCCGCCCTCCGCGCCCCTTCCGCCGCCGTCCCCCGCCCCCTCCCCCCACCCTTCCCCGCGGCCTCCCCGCCCCCCCTGCAGCGCTCCGGCCCCTCCTCCCCCCTCGCCTCCCCGCACCGCTGCGCGCTCCCCTCCCTCCTCCCCTCCCTCCTCCCCTCCCTTCCCTCTGCACCTTCCGCCTCTCCCCTGCTCCGTGCATCGCTCCGTCCCCCCTCCCCCCGCAGCGCTCCCTGTCTCTCCGCCCTCCCCCCCTGCACCTCCCAGGGGACCGCCCCTGAGCCCCGCCCGCCGCGCTGAGGGTGCCTCTGGTCCTCCGGCAGCGCGACCGCAAGGAGGCAGGTGACCGGCCGGCGTCGGGCATGGCCGCTGCCTGGAAGCGCGCTCTGCTGGTCCTGCTGGCCTCGCAGGTGGTGTCCTCGCTGAGCTCGGGGGACGAGGACGAAGTCCCCGAAGACTGGGTCCTCCTGCACGTGGTGCAGGGCCAGATAGGAGCCGGGAACTACAGCTACTTACGGCTCAACCACGAGGGGAAGATCGTCCTGAGGATGCGGAGCCTGAAGGGCGACGCGGACCTGTACGTGTCGGACAGCACGCTGCACCCCAGCTTCGACGACTACGAGCTGCAGTCCGTCACGTGCGGCCAGGACGTGGTGGCCATCCCCGCGCACTTCCAGCGGCCCGTGGGCATCGGCATCTACGGGCACCCGTCCCACCACGAGAGCGAGTTCGAGATGAAGGTGTACTACGACCGGAGGCTCGAGCCGTCCCCGTTCTCCGAGGCCGCCACCTCCGAGGCCCGCGACGTGGCTCACCGGCAGGCCCAGGCCCCGGAGGACGCGTCCCAGGAGGAGGAGTCCGTGCTCTGGACCATAGTGATTAGCGTCCTCAAGCTGGTCCTGGAGATTCTGTTCTGACGCCCTGGCGCGCCCTGGAGCCTCCTCCCTGAGTCTGCGAGCCCCGCTACGACCCAGCTACGTTCTCTGGTGGAAATTGTGGCTTCTGATCGGGGGATGGAAAATAAAGCCATACGCTTGTGTTACCTCATACACCCCAAAAGGAGGGAAAGCAGCAAGAACGATGTTAGTATTTTCTCAGAGGTCAAAATTCCTGTAAAAGGAATGCGCACAATAAAATGTTTAGACTCCGGTTGATAGCTTGTCAGGTGACTGAAACAGGGCAGTAGCCTAGGAATATAGAAGATAAATCAAAACAGAGCATCAGATGAAAGGGCTGGTAGCTAGAACTGTGTTCTCCCTAGAGTTTCTGAATGAAGTTACAATGTGTTTAGGACTTTGAAGCTGCTGCTGAAATCAAGCCTGAAACGTACATTTTTGCGCTTTTGCGTGGCTGCGGGGCTAAAGCGCTGGGCCTGCCCCCAGGTGGAGTGGGCGCCCCTGTCCAGACAGGAAACCCAGCTGCACCAACTCTCATCAGATCGTTTGTTATTTATCATCCTGGCCTACCTATTAGTTAAAATTCTTCCATCATTAAATAACTTTGTTATGCTGCCAGTGGTAGGCCAGAGACCATATAGATTAGGAAAATTTCATGCAACTACTATTCACTTTCTGGTCAATGAAGGAATAGTTGAGTATTTCGATTACGTAATATTTCCACTGAATTTCTGAATAGAGCCAAAGTACTAAAGATTTAAAAAAAACTTTGGGAAAATGAACTATGATTTCTCTATCTAAAATTGGTTTCGAAGGTAAAAGTAGCTTATAATAAATAAAGTAGCAGATTTTAAGCACATAGTTAATTTCAGAAATCTTTTATTGGCATAAAATTGAGAATGTAAATAAATTGGCACCAAATATTTCATTTATATCCATATTACAATATTGGGGTCAGAAAGCTATTTTATCTTATCCCTCTTTGCTGTTTTTCCCCCTTCTGCCCACTTTCCTGGGAGTTGGGGGGGCTCGCTGACAACAGTCACAAATCCAGCGACCTAGGAGAAAAATTGTTAGTTAATATACTATGAAATTTAATTCTTTAGGACTGAATTTTAAACCCATTTGGCTCTCCTTTAGCTATCGCTAGTAATTTCTCTGTGGATTTGTGTTGTGAAGGGCACTTAGTTCTAATAAGGAGTTCTAATAATTTTTAAGGAGAAAAATAAACTCCCTTAAAATAATCAGTGTAATCAATACCATGTGAAATTCAATGCAAGTGGAGGGGGCAGGAGGTAATTGTGTGTAATGATGGGGACCTTTGAAAACTACCATCCTTTCTATAACCCAAACACTACCACACTTTGAGTTCAATAATACAAATCCTGATATAAAACTTGTTACAGAGTTTGGCTCACTTTCAGCCGTTTCCCTGCTGCTCAGTGGCAAGTGCGAGTCTAAACTTCCTCCCAAGGCCGGTGTACCAGACTCAGCACTTTAAACTTAATCACTGATAAACTGCACCATGTACTCCATCTGAGTTACTACAGAACTTCAAGTTGCCTGCTTCTTAATGATTCCCAGGAAACTTAGTTCTAGGCATACATTTTATAAAGTATTATACAGTGTTAACTATGCAAATAAGTTCTAAATTTACACAATTATGTGTAATATTTTAGTCCAATTACTGTGATTTATTCGACTCTGTTCATTCCAAAGTTATCTGGAATTGTCATGCTGTCTCATTTTATAGAAATCTGGTTTAATATTTATAAAGGCATAGCAGTCATTTTGTTAAGTTTCTGAATAGATGACATAAAAATAAAATCAAGGCTTTGAAACAAACTGATGCTCTTTAGTTCTTCCAGTAGAAAGACATGAGTTCTCTATGTATTAAGCTGTACCTCTAACACTTACATCCCACTTGTGATTCAGTTGGGTTACCTAGGGATGAAAAGCAGGTGGACATTTTCTGGGTAACCACAGCTCTGGTCACTTCTTGTGAACAGAAGGATCTTTATGGTGTTTATGTGAGCCTTTAAGAAAAAAAGGCTGGGAGAGTCCCTTCACTCAGAGATAACGTTCCTCCTTTTTTTCAGTCTTTACCTGATGGAATAGCACCAAGGCCCACACAAAAAGTATGATAACCTCTGTCACACACATCACAGAACATCATTTCTTCTTCGTGGTGGGGCTGTCCACATATAATGCAAGTTTTACACTCCATACATTGCCATGGGTAGGTCTTAATCATAGAAACAAGCTCCATTGTCATATCCAGGCAAGAAGGATGGCCTAAACCAAAACCAGCATTAGTATTTCACGTAAGAATTTTGCACTTACTATGGCATAATCAAATGCTAATTTGCTTCGGGAGTTCTTGAGAATGGCTACAATGTTTAATCACCAAAGAAATGACAATACAAAGTAGAGAATACACGGGCTGCTTTTCTATGCCTCATAGGTCACCCTATATATTTGATGATTCTTTGACTCAGGTCTAGCTGACAACTAGAAATCCTGGTTTCTGAAGCAACAAATAGGGTGGTTAAAATGTTAAGAAGACATGTCAGTACTTACCACTGTTATCACACTGGGAGCAGTGTATAAGTGATTCAGCCTTCCCTTTCTTGTTGGACTCCTTACCCTTCAGACAAATTCCACATAGAGCATTTGGAATGACCTTTGGCTGGAAGGGTAGAAGAGGGCTATAAATTCATGCCAGAAGAACTTCCTATGGGTTCATAAGGAATTGTAACTGCCTTATCTTTACTTTTGGTATCTTGCTAATGAGGACCTTTTTGAAAGACCTAACTTGAGAGCCAGCTTTCAAATACAATGGCCTACTGGCTAAAGCCTTAGATGTGGTTTTAAAATTTTGTCAACAGCATGATCTCATGTTAGGATTAAATGTGGCATTCTACACTGCCTACGGGCACAGTAAGATCTGTATAATGAACTGGAAGGGCAGACTACAATGTCAAATTGCACTTTTAACTGGAAGAGAAAAATCCAGGTACCGAATGACCATTACCTAGAAGTCTGGCTTACTGTACAATGGAAGGCTCCATGTTAAGAAGCTTATATACTGATTTTGTTAAAACCTGATTATTTTACAAGGTTGTAAAAATAGATCTATAAAATCTAAGTCACAAAACCAATATTTTAACAGTTTTAGTTGAAAAAGGTCTCATCCATACATTGTCATGTGCATAAATGTTTCTGGAAACCAAGCTATGATTATTCCCTTAGCATATCTAAGAATAAAAAAGCCTATGCTTAGGGGAAAAGCATTCAGTTTAAGACACAAAACATAAAAGAAAAAAAAGTAAGTTTTCAGACACGCAAAAAAAAAAAAAAAAAAGCTATCACTTAAAAAAGTTACAATACCCTCATATTCTTGAGTACCGTTTGTTTTTTAGGTTAAAGATTTGCTCAATCAAATGAAGGTATTTGGGATTTAAGAAAACATCAACACATGGAAAAGGAAGAAGAAAAGATTCATGGCACCTACAATTATCATCAGGGGAGGGAGAATGTACACATCATGGTTTTGACCATCATAAAATGGTGTTCGTGCTATTTGAATACCTAGTAACGGTGGCAGAAAAAGAAGGGCTAGCATGGGCCAAGTAGGAGCTGGGCCGGGGGCATGTGTGTATACATAAACTAGGGGGGAGAGTATCTTCAACAGGATTGTCGTATTTGTTTTATTCCAACCCAGCCAAGTATATCTTCTATTTCTCTCTCCTAAGCTACTAAACCAAAAGAGGAGCCTAAAGGAAACTCCAACTTTGTATACAGCATTCCAGCTTTGAAATGTCTCACTGCCACCTTCAAAACCTGTTAGGCCTAAATAATTTGTTCTTAATTATTTAAATTCTTTATGTCTTGTCTTTCTTTGCAAAAGATGACAGAGGCATTCAAAAATAATTTTTGGCTTATTTATTTAAAAAAAAAGTCAACCTTATACATAAATATAATAAAAACAATAACTCTAAACAATCACAAATGTCTCTACAAAATAATAAATACCATGGAAGTTAAAACATACATATAAAACTTTACCGTGAGCTATTCTACATCTCCTGTATGTGTATCTGTATACCCTGCTCCCCCAACAAAAGGATAGTGTCACATGCTCACACCATGTGCAGTGTGCAGTTACCCTCCGTTGTTGCTGCTACATTCTAAGCAGGAGGTTCTCGCTGTGTCTCCTACACCTAAATACGAAATAGCTAGAAGTATACTTCTATGATCCAAGTTCTGACCCGGTGACGTCCACATCTGTAACTGCCATCATATACAGCAGAAAACTACCTCTCAATAGACCAAAATAAGAGCTCTCTTTTGGTTATGGCACCTGCACCGAATGTAAAAGATATACTTATTTAATACTTGTAGTTGACGTTAGATACTGACATACCAAGTATTCGAACATCTTTCACTAAAGTCAGGGAAGTAACTACACAGTATTAAATTCTAAAAGAACTCCTCACAGGAGATCCTTTACAAAAGTCAAAAAGGAATAAAACACAAGGCTAGTCATTCACATTCTAGAGCAATTCAAGTTCTACAGCCATTAAAATATACATTCAACACCTATGATAAAAAGGAACACCAAGAAAATTCTAGGTTTACTTCTAAGCTTCACATAATATTTTGTTAAATCACTTAAATTTTTTCTTACCCAATAGTCTTCATCTTGATGAAAGAGGGAATGACAGGGGTGGAGAATGGAGGGAGGGAGGGGGAGGGAGGGAGGGAGGGAGGGAGAGAGAGAGAGAGAGAGAGCTTTGTAGCATTTTCTATGGCAATTCTTTGTTCACTGAAGCACTCTGAGCTCTCTGAGAAGCACCCTGCTCAAACCCAGGACTGCCAGCTGGGAAGCTAGTCTGGGAAGGAGACTCCTCTGACGGAGGAGGAAGGGAGCAGTGCACAGAACTCCCGCAAAGATGACAGAACAGAACCCTACATCTGACAGAGACAGTTCTACCTCTAGTAACTGCAACAACATCCAAGTTTCACTATTGACAAGAAAATTGAAATTCTCCTCCTAATGGTTCTCAGCATCTCAAATAGAAGGCTCACAATACACTGACTTTCCTGTGTGAAAAATAACCAAAGATAAGTGAGACTTTCACGGTAGCACTAATATAGTATAGATTTTAATTATAAACTTGTCACATAGGCCTGAATCCTAACAATTATGCTTTAATTGCAGGTTAATGTAACCTAAACAATACTGTCCTACAAATTAAGGGCAAGCACTAGTGAATCTTACTAAGCAAGACATCAGATACATCATTTTTCTTAACTCCAACATATCTATATATATGACCTTCAGCTTGAAGTACCCTAATATTTAGGCACATCTTGGCTTATTAATATTTTTCATAGAGAGGTTACTTTTAATAAGCATGTTCACATTAATGTATTAAGTCTAGGTAAAACTTTGAAATACCTGAAACATTTTTAGGTACTAAAAATGTTCACAGAAATTATAAAATGTGTATTTTGCATATTACACTCCCTTGAGTAATATCAATTGAGATTAATCTATAGGATTTCTTCTCTATTAAATCAATGATACTGTGGAACAATTCTTCATTTTCAGCCTCTATAAAAACATCTACTTCAACATTCTCTCCTCCGAACCCACGATGAATCCAGGCTTATTGTGAAAGATCTCCTCAATGCTGACAGAGTACTTTGAGCTGCCACCCCCATTTGAAGACCAGCAACACACTCTGCAGCACACATACCAGGCTAACTTTCCAAGATTTAATCTTTGGAGTTCATTTGCTTTCAATTATAAGCATTAATTAAATCTTTCATTTTAAAACTTAGGTAAGCTACATATGTAAAAACAAGTATAAAAATCACATAGCTGCAGCCTACTTAAGCCATCCTTGGAAAGCCAACCCTTGCCGAAAGAAGCTTAAGATTTGCTTGTCATAGGCTGAAAAAATATGCTTTTTTAAAATTGATTATGTAAAAGCATTTTCAATGTTAAATATGGATTAAATACACTAATAACACTAATTTGTTAAGTTGCTTTGTTTACTACAGGAAAAGAAAGGTAAGTGGACTGCTAGAAGGGTCCGTCTGGGGAAGGGAAGTTGGCTGGCAGCCTGCATGCACCTGTTCTTCTAGATCGTCCACCGCCATCCCAATCGTGACACACGATAAGATGTTTAATAAGTCCACTCGGCAAAACTACTCGATCACCTTACTCTAAAACATTCCTTCAAACACCTTCATAACCACAATAAGAATCATACTCGGATACATTCCAGACCATAGGAATGGTCCGTTTTACTATTACTATCCAGAACATAAAAGTGTACAGCTGATTTCACTCCTTGTAGGACACTCCTATCCCCCACGTGGGGATAAGGCTACTCACCTCTCACCAAGCCCTCTGAAGGGGAAAGGACAGACTGCAGGAGGAGCAGTAACAATACTGCTGAGAGCATACTATCTTACTCTGAGAGCATCCAGACCGGAAGTTAACAAGTACACGTATGTAAGCCAAACTACGTCACTAAATAATGCTTAAATCCTGGTTGTAGAATTAGAGAGGCTATTTGCTGAGGTTAGGCTAAAAATCACCACAGTGTAAATAACAGGTTTTACTATTTTCAGTTACAGAATTAGCTAGATTTGGCAAATGGATCAAATAACCTTTAGATTGAACCCAGTTCTTTCTCCAGGAGAGGAAGCTTATTCCAAGAGTCTCTCCACCCTTACTTTACAGCTTAGCATGCTCAGCTATACTAAATACTAGGATATTTTAAATGTCAGATAATTATGATCTTTACTCCAAGGAAACAAAGGATAAAGTTCTGTCTATGAAATAAATTTTTAAAAACCCATACTTGCCTGGTTATTGTTTAAAAGACAAAAAAAGATTTTCTTATAAATTGTACATATACAGAAAACAGAAGCTGAACCATAGGCAAAAGTGACAGAAAAGCCACCAGGAAAATAAAGCAAAAAAGAAGGAAGCTGACAGAGGGCACACGCCACAGAAGAGCAGCTAGTCAAGTGCAGCAGGCAGAGCTCCGCAACTCTGAAAGTCAAAGTTAAACTATGTCGGGGAGAGAGGCTGGTCAGGGAAGAAGCGGAGTCAGGGGCTTTTTTCTTCTACCTTGTACCCAGGGACTGACTTGGACAGTACAGAACGTTTGGAAGCATCTTTTCTTGGAGTAGCAGCTTTGTCCTTGGATCTCTGTCTTCCCTGGAATGGCTCCTCCTGGCCATCGGGAAGGCCTTCTCCTTCAGACACGTTGCCGGAGGAGCTGTCCTGGAGGTCAAAAGCACACACAGATTCCTTGGAATAGACACAGATTGAGAGTGACTTTGCATGCTACAGCAAAGATTTTGTTTAAGTTTTGAAGTTCCATCAAAGTAAAAATAAAAAAATAACTATAAATATAAAAAAAAGTTTTCTAGTGCAAACTGAAAGAAGTCATGTTAAAAATCACCTACCTGTCTTAGAAATATGACAGCACAAAGCTGATTCCATTTATACCAGCAAGTACCTTAAGCCATTGTTTTCTGACTTAACATGAACAGAATTGTCTGCTTCAACTGCTACTACTCCAAGACAGCTTCGACACCATTTGCCGTGTCACAAGGGGGCATTATTTATTTCGTAAAAAGTTGTTTAAAAACTAAATGGTCTTTTTGAACTTGGACACAGCAACTTCTTGCAAGATACATCCATGAAGGCAAGAGAAACAAAAGCAAAAATGAACTATTGGGACTTCATCAAGATAAGAAGCTTTCCCACCGCAAAAGAAAGTCAACAAAACTCAAAGACAACCTACAGAATGGGAGAAGATATTTGCAAATGACGTATTAGATAAAGGGCTAGTTTCCAAGATCTGTAAAGAACTTATTAAACTCAACACCAAAGAAACAAACAATCCAATCATGAAATGGGCAAAAGACATGAAGAGAAATGTCACAGAGGAAGACATAGACATGGCCAACAAGCACATGAGAAAATGCTCCGCGTCACTGGCCATCAGGGAAATACAAATCAAAACCACAGTGAGATCCCACCTCACCCCAGTGAGAATGGGGAAAATTAACAAGGCAGGAAACCACAAATGTTGGAGAGGATGCGGAGAAAGGGGAAGCCTCCTGCACTGTGGGTGGGAATGTGACCTGGTGTAGCCACTCTGGGAAACTGTGTGGAGGTTCCTCAAAGAGGTAAAAATAGACCTGCCCTATGACCCAGCAACTGCACTGCTGGGGATTTACCCCAAAGATGCAGATGCAGTGAAACGCTGGGACACCTGCACCCCGATGTTTCTAGCAGCAATGTCCACAATAGCCACACTGTGGAAGGAGCCTCAGTGTCCATCAAAAGATGATGGATAAAGAAGCTGTGGTTTATGTATACAATGGAATATTCCTCAGCCATTAGAAACGACAAATCCCCCATTTGCTTCGACGTGGATGGACCTGGAGGGTATGATGCTGAGTGAAATAAGTCAATCAGAGAAGGACAAACATTATAGGGTCTCATTCATTTGGGGAATATAAAAAATAGTGCAAGGGAATAAAGGGGAAAGGAGAAAAAAATGAGTGGGAAATATCAGAAAGGGAAACAGAACATGAGAGACTCCTAACTCTGGGAAACGAAGTAGGGTAGGGGTGGTGGAAGGGAAGTTGGGCGGGAGGTGGGGGTGACTGGGTGACGGGCACTGAGAGGGGCACTTGATGGGATGAGCAGTGAGTGTTATTCTATATGTTGGCAAATTGAACACCAATAAAAAAAAAATTAAAAAAAAAAAAACCTAAATGGTCTTAAGTAACTGTGGGTATTGGGTAGCCTGGGTGGCTCAGCGGTTTAGCGCCACCTTCAGCCCAGGGCGTGATCCTGGAGACCCCGGATCGAGTCCCACGTCGGGCTCCCTGCATGGAGCCTGCTTCTCCCACTGCTTGTGTCTCTGCCTCTCTCTCTCTGTTTCTCATGAATAAATAAAATCTTTAAAAAAAAAAAAAAAAAAAAGGACAGCCCGCGTGGCTCAGGCGTTTAGCGCAGCCTTCAGTCTAGGGCATGATCCCAGAGACCGGGGATCAAGTCCCACGTCAGGCTCCCTGCTTGGAGACTGCTTCTCCCTCTGACTCTCTCTCTCTCTCGGTCTCTATGAATAAATAAATAAAATCTTTAAGAAAAAAAATCTTAAAAAAAAAAACAAACTATGGGTATTTTTACTGAGTAATAAATGTCATTTAAAAAAGTTCTTCATGCACTCACTTGTACTCCATGTAAGTGTCAATATCGTCAAGCCTTTTATGACAGTATCTGACGTGTTTTAAATGTCGAGATTTAGGAGTTCAACATCTGATCATTTAATACTTCATTTGTTAATTTTAAATTTTCTAATTAAAATTAAAATGCTATATATTCATATAAATTATGAAAATTATAAATCAAAATATTTGGTTATCTGTAACTACGATAAATATCCTGAGAACTACTGGGAACATGAATGCATGTCTACATACAAAAAAACCAGATTCACACATTCACACGTTCACACATACCCTATCAATTCATATCCCTCATTTTTTTAAAAAACCACAAAACTGGTGGGGCACCTGGATATCTTAGTCTGTTAAGCATCTGACTCTTGGTTTCAGCTCAGGTCCTGATCTCAGGGTCGGGGATGGAGCCACAGTGTCCGGCTCTGCTCAGCAGGGAGTCGGCTGGAGATTCTCTCCCTCTGCCGGTCCCCTACTCCTCTAAATTAAACAATCTTTAAATATGTTCTTGAAAAAAAACCACACACACACAAAACTGGATTGTGCTCTGTGTGTATGCATGTGTTTTTTAATGGTTTAAAGCATTATGTGGGGTAGCCTGGGTGGCTCAGTGGTGGAGCACCTGCCTTCAGCCCAGGGCGTGACCCTGGGGTCCTGGGATCGAGTCCCACATCAGGCTCCCTTCATGGAGCCTGCTTCTCCCTCTGCCTGTGTCTCTGCCTCTCTTTCTATCTCTCATGAATAAATAAAGAAAATCTTTAAAAAAAAAAAAAAGCATTATGTGGATTTTATCACATCATTAGATATTCTTTATGGATTTTATCACATCATTAGATGTTCTTTGTTTTTTTTTTAAGATTTTATTTATTTATTCATGATAGACAGAGAGAGAGAGAGGCAGAGACACAGGCAGAGGGAGAAGCAGGCTCCATGCCGGGAGCCCGACACGGGACTCGATTCCGGGACTCCAGGATTGCGCTCTGGGCCAAAGGCAGGCACTAAACCGCTGAGCCACCCAGGGATCCCCTAGATATTCTTTGAACTTCATTTCTATCATGTAATAGATCACCTACTGTGGACATTAAACTTTTTTTTTAAATATATTTTATTCATTCATTGAGAGAGAGAGAGAGGCAGAGACACAGGCAGAGGGAGAAGCAGGCTCCACATCAGGAGCCCGATGTGGGACCGGATCCCAAGACTCCAGGGCCATGCCCTGGGCCGAAGGCAGCCACCAAACCGATGAGCCATCCAGGGATCCCCTGTGGACATTAAACTTATTCCTAATTTCCATTATAAAAAATACAGTTAACACTCCAATGGCAGGACACCTGGGTGGCTCAGTGTTTGGTCGTCTGCCTTTGGCTCAGGTTGTGATCCTGGAGTCCTGGGATCGAGTTCCGTGTCCCACATCGGGCACCCCCAAGGAGCCTGCTTCTCCCTCTGCCTATGTCTCTGCCTCTCTCTGTATCTCTCATGAATAAATAAATAAAATCTTTAAAAAGAAAACCAAAAACTCCAATGGCCATTTTTTTCCTAATTAAATTTTGTCCTTCAGATAAATTCTATTAGTGCATTTGCTAGGTCAAATTCTGTGCAAGTTAAAAATCTTGGTATATGCTGTTAAATGCTCTCCTGGAATGTTGGGTTACTTTTTACTTCTACAGGCAGAGTGAGGGAAAATTCAACTATAACATCATGCCCACACCACAGCTCCCCTTTTACCAATAAAAAAGGAGCTAAGTGGTACCACCACTTTAATACTTGAATAGCATCTTATTTTATGTAACATGTACCATTAAATAGGTTTTACAATTGTTGGGGACAAAAAAATAAACTGCCCATTTAATAGTAGCACATTCTCAGGTTCAGGTTGGCTATAATTACGTTTAAAAATAGCCAATTGCTAAATACATTATGCTAAATGAAATAAAAATCTTCTAGCAACATGTTTTTGCTCTCCTTCCCTTCCACAGAGCACACCAACTCTCCCCAGTCATGCAACTAAAGTTTGCAAAAAAAAAAAAAAAAAGAAAGAAAAAGGCATGCAAGAAAATGTACCTAATAACAGCACAACATACCAGTCACCTTCACATTTTCCTATAGGAAATCTAAATTACTAATTAAGCAATAGGAACACATGTTAATGTGCTCCCGAAACTAAGCCAGTTCAATAGGATTGCAAACTAATGTCCATGACCTTTCCTAACCTATTTGTGATAACTTTAAGGACAACTTTAAATACAAAACTTACCAAAGGCTATCCACAGCCTGTCTGCATCAATGCACATAATAAATAATTTTCTCAATGAAAGCGCTCAGGAAATTATATGCAACTGTCCTTTTTCAAAAAGGGTGGTGGTACAATTTTAATTCTACATTCTGGGAAAAAATTAGCAAAAACTCAAGGGGAAGGAGACAGCTCCTAGTAAAGATCAATGTTCCTACCGAAGTGCCTTTATGTTTCCGTTTCTCGTCGCCTCGACCATCCTCAGCATCATCAGAATCCCCGTCGCTGTCAAGGGCTGGGAGCTCAGGATCCAGAGGGGGCTCATAAAGCGCGGTGTTTAATGGCAGATACCGCAGCTCATCTGGTGAGTATCTGAGGATCAGAGAGACGATTGTCACTTGTCTTTTTACAATTAATACGAATGATCTAATTTGTGAGCTTTAAAGGTAGCCTTAACCTTCTCAATTAACCCCAAATACTTTTGGAAAATGACTACAAATGTAACAAATAAGTTTTCATTTTGTATCAAGTAAGGAAAATAAATGAGAAGCCTAAACGTTTTTTACACCAGGCTAAAAGTATATCATATGCATTTGATTATCAAAAGAGGAAGTCTCCCTCCTTTATCTTCAACCCAAAATAGAAAAAAAAAGTCAGCAGACTAAGGTAGAACTGTGGCAATTCAAGACTGTGCACAAAACCCATGCCTCCTGATCACTCCCACCCTCCCCTCACCCCATATCACTGCTTGTGGGTCCCCGTGGACTGCAGGACGATGCGTCCACCTCACAGGTGGATGTGATGATGACATCAGTCGACACACATGATGCACAGCAGTGGGTGGTACATGACATTATTTAAGAAATTTTTTTTAAAAACTTGTGATGCATGTACTCTAACAAATGTAATCATCACTTTTAATAATTTGCTGACCCCAAAGCGAAATTAAGATCTGCAACCCATGATTTAAATTGGACTTTCAAATAGTATGATCCTATAGTCTATTTTAAACACTGTTCTCTAAAGACCAGTCTCTATCCTCAAGAACATAAAGCTTAAAGGTGAGAGTTTTCAAACAAAAGGACCCTGTTAGCCTTATTTTCAATTACACCCAGGTTGGGAATGAGAGAGAAGCAGCCATCCCGGACAGAGTGGAAGCAGCAGCCAGGCCAGGGCAGTGACGTGGCCGGCACAACCAGGTGGCCCAGCCCGCCCTGCAGCCATTCTGCTTCCTCCTCGACATCCTCTGCAGACTGAGCCAGTGCTTCCCGGTTGGCAGGTCTGGGGTTGTGCCCGAGAGTCTGCACTCCCAATCAGCTTTCAAATGACACGGGTGCTGCTGGGCCATGAAGCACAATGTAAGGACCGAAGCACTGGTCCACCTGCATCTGCCACGGACACACGAACAGGTGCGGGCAGGGAGATGGGCAGCTCCAGCTTTGTCGGCAGATGTTTACGTTGTGGCTGAAGGGTGTTCTTCACTGATGAACCACAGAAAACAGGATACTGGCCCAGATCTCACACAACATCTCAAGGTGGTACACACAGAGCTCAACTCTTTGGAGGCAAGTACACAAGACTCTGCAGTCCCCCAGCAGTACCCAATAACGATGGTAATAAAACCAATGGATACCTTTTGTAGTATTCCTGGAACTGTCCGGGGATGAGGGCCACTGGGTAAGAACTGACCTTGGTTCTCTCAGTTGGTAACACTTTGTACTTCCCCTGAGGCACCTGGATGACCTGGGTTGACGTGAAGAGAAATACGTAAGTGATTCTATGCTGGGAATCCAGGTCCTAGGAACACAATCCTCCTGTTCTCCACCATGCTCCTTCCCACAAAAGGCTAAAAACACAGGAGACATTAGGAACTAAAACCCAAGGGGACAGTGGGGAGGTTTCTAGCCACACAGGTGAAGTTTATCTGGCTCTTCACCACAGCCAGCACTTCTGAGGGAAAGGTAGCCTGCTTCTGTTCACCAATGGCAAGAGCAGCGGGAGCTGAGCAACACATACAACGTCCTCATCTATGAAATGAGAACAATACTAGTTTCAACCTCACATGGCAACTGTGAGAATTAAGTGAATTAATATGAAAAAAATTTTTTTTAATATTTTTTATTTATTTATTTATGATAGTCACACACACAGAGAGAGAGAGAGAAAGAGAGAGAGAGAGAGAGAGGCAGAGACACAGGCAGAGGGAGAAGCAGGCTCCATGCACCGGGAGCCCGACGTGGGATTCGATCCCGGGTCTCCAGGATCGCGCCCTGGGCCAAAGGCAGGCGCCAAACCGCTGCGCCACCCAGGGATCCCTGAAAAAATTTCTTAAAACAACCCTTGGACAAGCAGCCACTATGATATACACCTATTAGTCTCATTCAGGAGAAATGTCAACCACAGAGCAAAAGACACCACTCTCACATATATACACACACACAGAAGTGAACAGAGCGTTACTAGCACATCATTAAAAATTATATCCTAAATTCTGGAGCAGGAAAGGACACATCGCTGGTACAAAAAACAAATACAAAAAACAAAACAAAAAAAACACACCACAATGGCTAAATAAAATAAAGGAGATACTGAGCACTCTACCATGACAAGCAATTAAGTGAGGTTCGGGAACTAATAAAGTTAAGCAATCCTACGTGTGTCTGTAAGTCAAAATAAGCTCTTCTTTCTTCCATACGTTCCCGGTTTAAGTTGCTGTTAAATTCAGCTGCTTTTTTGGCAGCTTTCTTAATATACTCAGGCACTTTGCTGGCTTCAACTTTCTGAGTATTCTGTTGTTGCATTTGCTGAAATAAAAATATTACAGTTGGAAGTCACATGTAACTTTACAAAATGTCATTCTCCCCAAACCAAATAAAAGATGCTAGTCACCTCAATACTTACAGAATACTCTTTATAATGATCTGTAATTCGCTGACGTTCTTTTTCTTGTAAAATAACAGAATATTCAGCATGTTTGGCCGGATATTCTTTTATCATCAAATCAATCACTTCATCACTACGCAATGCTGTTAAACCTATTTCAGACAAAAGAAAAAAATAATAAAAAGCTCTTTTAAGGCTAAGTGAACAAAACTACTTATCAAAATTTGCTTTTCCTCCAAATTACTCTACATTTAGAGATCCCTGGGTTTAGCACCTGTCTTCGACTCAGGGCATGACCCCATGGTCCCAGGATCGAGTCCCGCATCAGGTTCCCTGCATGGAGCCTGCTTCTCCCTCTGCCTGTGTCTCTGCCTCTCTCTCTGTGTCTCTCATGAATAAATAAATAAAATCTTAAAAAAAAAAACCATAAACCACTCTACATTTAAAGTTTTCTAGTAGTCAAAGGAAAATATATTAGAAAACAATAAAAAACAATATTCATAATATAAGTCAAACAACTTTTTAAAAAGCTCATAAAATTTGCAAAGGAAAATAAATCAGCTGAGTGAAGTAAGTAAGTCAGTCGGAGAAGGACAAACATTATATGTTCTCATTCATTTGGGGAATATAAATAATAGTGAAAGGGAATATAAGGGAAGGGAGAAGAAATGTGTGGGAAATATCAGAAAGGGAGACAGAACGTAAAGACTGCTAACTCTGGGAAACGAACTAGGGGTGGTAGAAGGGGAGAAGGGCGGGGGGTGGGGGTGAATGGGTGACGGGCACTGGGGGTTATTCTGTATGTTAGTAAATTGAACACCAATAAAAAATAAATTAAAAAAAAAAGTTAAAAAAAAAAAGGAAAATAAATCAATCTTTCAACCAAATATTTTTTTTAAGATTCAATGTACTATAACACATATCCCTTTATTAAAAACAATGGCTAGGGATCCCTGGGTGGCGCAGCGGTTTAGCGCCTGCCTTTGGACCAGGGCGCGATCCTGGAGACCCGGGATCGAATCCCACGTCAGGCTCCCAGCATGGAGCCTGCTTCTCCCTCTGCCTGTGTCTCTGCCTCTCTCTCTCTCTGTGTGACTATCATAAATAAATAAAAATTAAAAAAAATTAAAAAAAAAAAAAAAAAACAATGGCTAAATAATGATGCATACTAACTATAGGCAGTTGAGACATAAGGATTATTCTTTTTTTTTTTTAATTTTTATTTATGATAGTCACACAGAGAGAGAGAGAGAGAGGCAGAGACATAGGCAGAGGGAGAAGCAGGCTCCATGCACCGGGAGCCCAACGTGGGATTCGATCCTGGGGTCCAGGATCGCGCCCTGGGCCAAAGGCAGGCGCCAAACCGCTGCGCCACCCAGGGATCCCCCATAAGGATTATTCTTAATCTAATATCCTTAGTTAAGTATATTAGAAGAAAAAAGAGCTTTTCAATATATTGCAGTAGTCTTCAAATTCAATACTCCAGAAATATTAGAGTCCATTCAAATTCCAACAAAAGCATCAACACACACATACAAGTCATACAGCCATTTTCAAAACTCAGAGCATCAGAACACCCATGGTTTTATGTTAAAAACTAGCCGAGCTGCATTAAAATGTTTATGAAAGAAAAACTGCAAAGCATGTAAATAATCATACAAAACTAAAAATAGAGCAAAATGTGCCGTTTAAGCAATAAAGACCAACACTTTTAAAAACTAATACAAAAAAAAAAACTACTAATACCAATTTTGCACACACACACATGCTGACACTTCTGTGAAATATTATAAAAGGCCATTCTCTTATGTATTTTGTTTTAAAGATTTTATTTATTTATTCATGAGAGACAGAGAGAGAGAGAGTCAGAGACACAGGCAGAGGGAGAAGCAGGCTCCATGCAGGGAGCCTGACGTGGGACTCGATCCCAGGATCCCGGGGTCATGGCCTGAGCCGAAGGCAGACGCTCAAGGCTGGGTCACCCAGACATCCCTCTTTTGTATTTTTTTAAGATTTATTCAAGATATATATATATATAGAGAGAGAGAGAGAGAGAGGATCCACAAGCAGGGGGAGGGGCAGAGGGAGAAGCCGGCTCCCGGCTGAGCAAGAAGCCCCATGCAGGTTTCAACTCCCGGACCCTGGGATCAGGACCCGAGGTGTAGGAAGATGCTTTATCGACAGAGCCACACAAGTGCCTGTTTTGTATTTTTTTTTTTTTGCCTGTTTTGTATTTTAACAAAAACCAAAAGTAAACAATTTAGCCCTTAAATAATTCGATTTCTTATTCATTTTGTAAAATACTTCAAGAAAAAGGACAAATACCCTTCCAACATCACCTCATCAACGTCTGTTCAAGCCCCCCATTACCTAGAGTGCACTGTGTCTCCGTGATGACGTTTAGCTCCCGCAGGTAGAGTTTCTCCTTATGGGACAAATCTCGTCGCTCTAAATCTCCAAAAAAAAGAACAAAAGACTATTAAAAATAGTCTTTTACATTTGTAACATTATGCATTTGTAAAACTTTCAAAAACTTAAGATTTTTAAAAAGTTTAAACTCTTCATGGATTCAAAAAAGTACTGCATGTTACATATTCCACAGATTATTAAGAGACCACGCAATCTTACAAAGTCAAGGAATAAAAGCTAAATTAAAGTCGAAAACAGAATAACCCAAAGCAAGAATAACTTAGTTGCACAGACAGCTTTTCTCCAACGCAGACGCGGCCCCATGTAGCTGCCCCCATCGCTTAGGTCAGGGAGCAACGGTAAGGAATGGGACCCCTCTGCATACGGCCATAACATATGACTGTTTCTAAAACTTTCCCCAGGAAATTCACCTTCCTCATTTTGCTTTTTAAGTCCGTTTATAAGGCATAAGAGCAAACAGAGTGGAGAGAGACGTTGGGTGAGAGCAGAAAGGAAAATCAGCCAGCAGGAGAATATACAGTTTATTAAAAATGATCTATACTCAAGTACTCAGAAGTTGAGAACCTATCAAAAAGAATTACTATTAGTTAAAAGTTAGACTTAATCTGTTACATAAACTAAGACTTAATACCTGGATATTTCCGTTTAAAGGAGGTCACACCCAAATATTCACTGACTTGTTCTTGAAGCATATAGTATTCTCCTGTTTCATCAGGTGGCCATTTGTACTCTATCAAATTTTCTGCTGGATAGTAGCTAAAGCTAAGCACAAAAATATGTATTATGCCTTAAATGTGGCTTGTATTAAGTTTTAACCATTTTTATTTTAAGGATTTATTTTTGAGGGGTTTTATTTTTAAGAATTTTGTAGAACTACTTTATTTAAATTCTCAGTCTTCTGACTCTGCCATACCAACAACTTCCCAATTGTCCAAGAACACCCAAAAACAAGCAGAGGGAGAGGAAGCAAGAGTGTGCGATACCAAACAGTAGCAGGAACACGTGCACACAACCCAAAGAACCAAGACTCACAACTGTCCGCAGTAAAGGAATCCGGTAGTGTATGAGATCTAGAAGGCCAGAACAGGGTGGGGATATCCTTTCTGAATCCCCTCTCTTGGGCTTCACGCGCATACACACTAGTTCATCCGCCCGAGGTACCAACTCACTTCCCATCTGCTGTTCGGTGAGTCAAAACAGCTAAGAAAGCAGAACTTCAAAAACCTGTTTCTCATTGAGCTGAACTACAAACCACAGTTATTTGTTCTCATAGACTCCCCAAGGCCAGAGGAGAGAACAGACCTAGTCTGATGGAGCCAGTGTACTGCCGACCAATCCCAATCCTGAGAAGCTGACTACGCATTTCTGGACCTGGACAATTCAACCTCTAAATCTCATTAGCGGACAGCACAGGCAAGAACGTGACATTACTTAACACGTCCAATTAAAAATAACAACCAAAAAGAGTTTTCTCAAAAACAGTGGTGGGAAATTAGATATCCCAAAGCAAAAATATGAAGTTGGACCCTCACTCCCTATCACATTCAAAAATAGATCAACAACCTCAATGCAAGAACCAAACCAGAAAAGTCTTATAAAACACAGGAGCAACTCTTCAGGATCTCAGATTTGGCAACTGTAGACATGACACCAAAAGCATGAGCAACAAAAGAAAAACAGATTATTTGAATTTCAACAAAACTAAAAATTTTGTTTACCAAAAGACTCTATCAATCAGATACTTTTACTCTACCAGAGTAAAAAGGCAACCCACAGAATAGGAAGAAAAAATGGCAAATCCTGTACTTTAAGTGGTTAACAAGTAGAATGCATACAAAAACTCCTACAACTCAAAAACAACACCCAACTTAAAAATGGCGAAAACACTTGAAGAGACATCTCCCCCAGAGATTCACAAATAAGTCTGACAAGATGGTCATCACATCACTAGTCATTATGGAAAGTCAAATCGAAAGGACAGTGAGATGCCACCTCACACCCCTTAGGACGGCTCTTACCAAAAAGACTGGGGCACAAGCACCGGGGAAGGACATGACCCAGTGGACACGGTGTCCCGCTGGCAGGAAGGGAAACCGCCACGACCGCCGCGGAAGGTCCCCAAAGCGTGACACGCAGAGTCCTGTTGGATCCAGCTTCTACTCTCTGAGGGACACACCCAAAGGAACTGAAACCAGGGACTGACCAGACATCCACACAGCTACGTCACCGCAACCCTGTTCCCAACAGCCCAAAGCGGGAAACAACCCGGGCCCGTCCCCAGAGGGAAGGACATACGAAAGCTGCTCTGTCCCCCCCACGGAGCACAGTTCAGCCCTGAAGAGAAATTCTGACATACGCTACAACATGGATGAGCTTTCAAGGAATCATGTGGAAAGAGGCCAGACATGGAAGGGCAAATACTGTAGGACTCCACCTACGTGAGGTGCCCTACGTCACACGGAGAGGGGGACGGGGGCTGCCAGCCGTGGGGAAGGAGGGAATTGGCAACTGTCACTGCTTCATGGCTAAGACCTTTCCACACAGTAGTGAAGTGTTCCGGAAGGGTGCAGGTGGCAGCTGAAGTGCCGGGGAGGAGGGAGGTATCGCAGAGGAGAGAAATACACCACAACTACTATTAAGCAATAAAATGACAGTACCCAAGATCTTGACTTGAAGTCTCACAACTCCTAGAGCTATCTCCTGAGCCCATTCGCCTCCTTTTGGATGGTTGGGTCCCATCATTTGAATTATCTTCATTATCATCCTATACATTCAAAAAATTCAAAACATAAGAAGAGAAACAATAAAAAATAAGAATGATTATGTATCTTCCCAGACTTGCTACAAGGCTCCACTTAAAGGTTCTTTAATGACAAATGATTATACACATGTTAACTTTCTATTATAACTAAGAAGGGCCAAGATTTTGGCATGGCAAGACCTGAGAAAAAAATCTAAAAATAATCAAAAAGTGATCTTTTATACAATCAAAAAAAGAAAAATCACAATTACCCTGTAAATGTAAATCTACTTTTCCTTTCTTAGCAACTGCAGTTAAAATGCCATGTACTTTAAAAACAAACATGTAAAATTGCTGTTAACACTCTTAATATTAAAGCAATCCCTCCTACCCCAGTTAGGAAAAAAACGTGTAGATCATTTCCTGTTTAACTCAACTGCTAGGGAGTTGATAGGACTATTCTAAAGGAGTCCTATAGGGGATCCCTGGGTGGCGCAGCGGTTTGGCGCCTGCCTTTGGCCCAGGGCGCGATCCTGGAGACCCGGGATCGAATCCCACATCGGGCTCCCGGTGCATGGAGCCTGCTTCTCCCTCTGCCTATGTCTCTGCCTCTCTCTCTCTCTCACTGTGTGCCTATCATAAATAAATAAAAAAAATTTAAAAAAAAAAAAAAAAAAAAAAATAAAGGAGTCCTATATACTTCTATTTCCATGAAAAAAGAAAATGCAAAGACTAAAAACAGGTTACCAACCCTGTCAGTTTTTTTCTTACATTGCAAAAATTCAGCAAAAATATTCCCTAGTAAGAGTCATCAATTGATACAGCAAGAGACGCGCATCCCCACCAAAAGAGGAATGGCTTAAGTGTTTTAGGTGACATTATCTGTGGTGAGGCATTAATACCAAGACTCTAGTTGGGCCATTCCATTCAGAACATAAGTGAGCCATCAGATGTTAGCAAATTGACTTATTCACATTACTAGCTAAGGCTTAATGACCGTAAGGCGTACGAAAATAACTAAAACAAAAAAAAATCAATTAAATGTAGATTCGTAAGATGAATACAATTTTGTTAGATAGCATGGTCTTCTTGCTACGTGGTAAAACGAACCCAATCCAGCAGAGTACAAGGCTGGCCTGGCACCGTCCTGGGCGCTGGCCTCCACCAGCTGAGCCTGTGCCCTCTGAGCCGCCTCCTCTTCGTAACACTGAGGCGATAACGGGGCCTCATGACGTGGCTAATGCAAGGATTAAAGGAGTTAAACACGCGGGAAGCGCTCAGAGCAGGGCCTAGCGGGTCATGAAGTGTCCTATAAAAGTTAACCCGCGAGACAACCAGAAAGTCTCAAACGGCTCCGCTACTAGGAACCGACTCCGATTCTTTCTCAAATAGTGTGTGTGTGTGTGTGTGTGTATGGCAGGTTGTCCTTTGTAGCTCCTGTATAATCATCAAAAAACTGCCTAATCCCATTAAGAAAGGCAACCAGGTAGGAGATGGAGAAGAGAATACATGTTATTCTCCAAAAATGTGCATTTAACAGTAAGAATCAGAGTGGAGACAATACGATTCGGGAACAACTCCCTTTAATAAGCAAATTCAGGTATTACGGTTTTGTTTTGGTTTGTTTGTTTTTTGGTTTTTGCCGTTTTACTCACGACTAAGCATTTTAAGGATTTTTAGGTTTAAGTATATTTCCTTTGCTTTAAAAGTTGAAATACCCCCAAAAAAGGTAACCTGCAAAGTCCTGAGAGCAGTCGCTGGGACGAGGGCGGGGGCCGCACAGGTGCGCGGGGGCCGTCCCGCCGCGGCCACAGGTGGGCTCCCGCCGCAGGTGCGACCCCGCGACCCCGCGCCCCCGCGCCCGCTTCCGGGGCCCCCGGACCCGAGCCCCGCCTGCCCGCACGCGGCCGCTCCCCCCGCGCAGCCGCCCCCGCCGCCCCGGGACCCAGTTTCCAACTAAGTTCCCGGGGCTGCGGGGCGGCAACGCGGGGTCCCGGCCGCCCCGGGGTCACCCCGCCCGCCCCGCCCCGCCCGGGCCGGTGTCCCCGCCGCCGCCGCCGCCAGGCGCGCTCCGAACCCCCGCGGCCGCCCCGCCGCCCCAGGACCCGGGCTTCGGCGGCCGCGGCCTCCGCTCCCCCCGCGGGAGCCCCGCCCCGCCCCGCCCGGCCCCGCTCCTCACCTTCGGGGACGGCGCTCCGGGGGTGGCCGGGTCGCTGTCGCACGGCCGCGGGGACAGCGCCGCCCCGGGCCCGGCCGCCGCCGCCATCAGCCCGAGCGCCCCGCGCCGCCGCCGCCGCCGTCGCCGCCGCCTCGTCCCGGCCGCCGCCGCCGCCGCCGCCGCCGCCGCCGCGCGGGCCGCCCGCCGCCCGGGCCCCGCCCCCTCCGCCCGCCCGCCGCCCGGGGGCCGGCCCCTGCCTCCGCGCGCCCCGCGGCCCGCCAGCGCCGCCGCCACCGCCATGGCCGCCGCCAGCGCGCCTCCCGGGCGCCGCGGCTCAGGGGGCGGAAGGAGGCCGCCGGCCGCCCGCGCGCGTCAGCCCCGCCGCCCGCCCCGCTGCGGCGCCGGCCCCCGGCCTCGGCTCGCCCCGCGCCCCGTTGCCCCGCGCCCCCGCCCGGCCGCCGGCCCTCAGCCGCCCGGCCCTCAGCCTCGCCGCTCGGCCCTCAGCCCCCGCTGCCCGGCCCTCGGCCTCGCCGCCCGGCCCTCAGCCCCCGCTGCCCGGCCCTCAGCCTCGCCGCCCGGCCCTCAGCCCCCACTGCCCGGCCCTCAGCCCCCGCCGCCCGGCCCTCGGTCCCCGCCGCCCGGCCCTCGGCCCCCGCCGCCCGGCCCTCGGCCCCCGCCGCCCGACCCTCGGCCCCCGCCGCCCGGCCCTCGGCCCCCGCCGCCCGGCCCTCGGTCCCCGCCGCCCGGCCCTCAGCCGCTCCCGCCCCGCCGCCCGGCCGCCGCCGCCGCCGCCGCCACCCCACCTCCCGGCCCGCCGCAGCCCGGCGCGCTCCGCGGCCCCACCTCCCGCCGTCCCCTCAGCCCCCAGCCCCGCCCCGGCCCGCCGCCACTTGGCGCGCTCGCTGCCGCCCCCTCCCCGCGCCCCCGGCCCGGCCCCGCCGCGCGTCAGCCCTCTCCTCCCACCGCGCCCGCGCCGCCCCGCCCCCGCCCCGGGGTCCCCGCCGCCCCCTCCCCCCCCCGCCCCTCCCCGAGCCCTGGGCCCCCCGCCCCCGTCTCCCGGGGGTCTCCGCCGACACGCCCTGGGTCCAGGGGCCCGCCCCCGCCCCCCGCCCGGGGTCCCCGCGTCCCGGCGCCGCCCGGAGCGCCCAGCGGCGGGGGGCTGTGGCGGCGCCGGCCCATTTCCTCGCGCTCGGCCGGGCCCCCGCCCCTCGGGCGCCTTTGTTCTCCGCGGCTGCCGAGCCACCTGCGGGGAGCGAGCGCGCGCCAACGACGCCCCGGGCTCCCCGCCGCCCGCCGTCCGACGGCGTGACCCGGCTGGGACCAGCCCGCGCGCGGGGAATGTGCGCGGAACGTGCTCCGTAGAGCGGACCGACCCCCGCGGCCTCGGGCTGCGCGGCGCGGGCGGCCACCCCCGCTCCTCACCGCGCAGGGGTGCGGGACACGACCTGAGGGCACGAGTTTTACTGGAACCGAATTCGCAGCCCCAGTTCCCAGACTGCACCTGCCCACGCTAGGAGTCCTCGCGGGTGGGCAGGGAGCCTTCGAAGACCCGGGCCCTCGCTGTGGCCCCGAGACGGGGGAGCGGAGGCCTGGCCTCACGGCGGGCCGCGCCTCCCCTTGGTCACTCGCGCTTACTCAGCCCGCGGACGTTCGCTCGGACGGGGACGCGCGACACCAAGGGTCGAGCACCCACTTTGCGGCGCCGCCCGCCGGCTCCCGACGCTCCCCCTGCACCAGCTCCGAACCCGCGAAGGCCGCAGGATCCCCTCCGCTCACTCACCGCCGCCAGACCGGCCGCCCGTTGCCCTACTCAGGGAGAAAACGGCCTGAATCCACCAAAAAGAAACCAACAACAAATTGTCTTGACTGATCAGGGCCCTCGCTCAGATTCTGCGGACGGAATTTACCATTAAATATATATGCACATGCTCAGAATGAAACTGAATATACAATATATATTCTATAACTGAACATATACGTTCACTCATTCCAGGCTACCTTCTTCCCCTGCGCAGTCCGTCTCCGGGTCGGGCACAAGTTCAAGACTCTTCATTCCAAGCCAACAAACCCTGGCTGAGCCTCTCAACGAACAAGGCAAGCCACGACGCGTGTTAAGGAGGCACTCTGTGGATTACAGTCCCTGCCCACGGGTCGTGTCAACACCAAAAGAATATGATGCAATTATATAAATGTGTTTAGAGGCAGTTTAGGGGCACCCGGGGGGCTGGGCGGATGAGCATCTGCCTCGGGCTCGGGAGTGATCCCGGGGTCCGGGATAGAGGCCCGTGTCCACGTCAGGCTCCCTATGAGGAGCCTGTTTCTCCTTCCCCCTCTGTTCTCTGCCTCTCTGTCTGTGTCTCCCATGAATAAATAAATAAAATCTTTAAAAATAAAAAGGCAATTTAGGTGGGAAAAATTTACTTGCAAGTACATTCAGATTTTAAAGTTGACCTAGAACTGGAAAGTATCTTAAGAGACTGATGGGAAAATTACAGGTAAATGTACAACTGAAACTGGAAAAAGGATTTCAAGCCTGAAAAAGACTGAGAGGTGGAAAAGTAGGAAGCATAATTAGGCACATCAGCTACTCCACCGTGGCTTGAGGATAGGGTAAATGAAGGCAGATTCCAGGAGTTGGGGGTGAGATATACAGGGTGGTGGTACTATGCAATCAGGGAGAACAAAGATCAAGAGTTAGGATTTTGGGGGCTCCTGAGTGGCTCAGTCGCCTGAGCATTCAACTCGCTCGCTTTCTTTCTTTCTTTCTTTCTTTCTTTCTTTCTTTCTTTCTTTCTTTCTTTCTTGATCATATCCATTTATTCATGAGAGACACAGAGAGAGGCAGAGGGAGAAGCAAGCTTCCCGTGGGGACCCCAATGTGGGACTCGATCCTGGAACTCCAGGATGAGGCCCTGAGCCAAAGGTAGATACTCAACCACTAAGCCACCCAGGCGTCCCAGCTTCCAACTCTTGATCTCAGGATGGTGAGATGGAGCTCTGTGTAGGGCTCTGTACTCAGTGTGGCACCTGCTTAGGAGTCTCCCTCAGCCTCTACTCCCCCCACCCCCCTCAACTCTCTCTTAAAAAAAAAAAGTTGGGATACTTGGGTGGCTCAGTGGTTGAGCATCTGCTCAGGTCGTGATCGCAGTCCAGGGGTGGAGTCCTGCATTGGGTTCCCTGTGAGGAGCCTGCTTCTCCCTCTGCCTTTGTCTCTGCCTCTCTCCGTGTCTCTCATGAATAAATAAATAAAATCTTTAAAAATAAAAAAATAAAAAGTTAAGATTATGATCAGTACCAACTGTGCCACTTGATAGCCATGTGATCCATAATCGGTAAATTTTTAATCTCTGAAACTCCATTTCCTCGTTTGTAGGATTAAAATAACAACGTCCATCTGATTATTTCACAAATATTTTGTGGAAAGCTACTATGAAGTAAGAATTATGTTAGGTGATAGAAGGAAGAATTCATCAAGTACTACCTTACTACGTGCTAGGTTGGAAATGGGTAGGAAAGGAGCAGAACACTAAGTGGCAGCTATTGTAAACTGAGAGCATAGAGTGTTTCTAAAAGGGACTGGTCAACTACGTCAATTGAGAAGTTCAATAAGATGAGGACAGAAAAATGTCTTAGCAATCTGGGGGTAATTAGGAAACGTAATCATTTTGAGGTGTTTCATAGGAATGGCAGCTTCAAAAGCTAGACTGAAGTCCCTTGAGGAGGGAACAAGAGGCCAGGATGTCAAGCGGTTTGTGCCAGGTACCAAGTACCGGAGAAGGAAGGTAGCTTGGGAGGTGGGTTGCTGTCTTTAGGTTGGGACACAGGTCAGGGAGCTTGAATGCTGAAGAGGGGGAGGTGAGGGGCATCATGGTGCAGGAGCAGGGGGAGGCAGTTCTTGGAAGACCATGAACCTGGTGCAGGCGCAGGGCAAATCCTTGACAGCAAGAAGCACCTTCCATCCACTGTGACAAGACAGAAAACTGAACATGGCTGCAGATGCAAGTAGGATTTGAGACTTGGTAGAGGAAGACTTGATTTTCCTCTGATACTTCTTTTCCTGAATGAAATAGGCGGTGAAACTACCCATGAGAAGTGAGGAGAGGAGGGGAATAAGTAGATAGGAGTGGAGGTAGGAGAGGAAAGTTGCTAGGATGCCAAGCGGGTTGCCTGCTACAGATTTGTGGTGGACACCTCCAAGGGAAACCAGTTGGGCCGGTTCTTGCATGCTCTCTGTCAGATTTAGCTACTTGAATGCAGGCTATGAATATGCATTTCCTTCAGAAAGGGGTTTTCCCAGATGAGTAAGAGAGGGAAAGGAATTTGTGTGTGTGTGTGTTTAAGATTTTATTTATTCATTCATGAGAGACACAGAGAGAGAGAGGCAGAGACCCAGGCAGAGGGAGAAGCAGGCTCCCTTCAGGGAGCCCGACTCATCCCAGGGTCACGACCTGAGCCAGAGGAAGGCCCTCAACCACTGAGCCACCCAGGGGTCCCTAATTTGCATATGTTATAAGGGAATAACGACGGGCTCTTAAACAGCGGAGAAGGGAGTCGAATGGAGATTTCAGTGAGATTCTACAGGTGCTGAGCGCTAAGGACAGGAAATGATTGCATAAAAAGTTACCTGCTTGAGTCCAAGATTTCAGAGGTCACACTAATATTGATGATGGCAAAGTCTACAGGATGCACCAAGGAGTAGATGACCAAGGTGGGCTAGAGGAAAATATCACCAGACGTGAGTTGATCAAGGAATCAGGAAGCTAGAGTACAGACTTCCTAGTTTTCATGAGAGCACAGGACTGTAAAAATGACACAGAAGCTGAAACCATGCAAAGTGATCTTATTTATTTATTTATTTATTTATTTATTTATTTATTTATTTATTTGCAAAGTGATCTTAATAGAGAAAAACTAATTGCCCAATGACTTTACAAAAACTTTTGGTAAAACATTTACGACTTCCTTACTGCCAATTATAAACGAGAATTTTTAAATCGTAAAACTAATATTTAGTACACTGTAATTTAAAACAAGAAACACCGAGAATTAGTGCTTTCTTTGTCAAACGTTTACCAAGGGTAGTTTGAACAGCGTTTGCCTTTTCTGTGCCTTGATAAATTGTCATACTCCTTCCAACATTTTATGTTTTGCATTTTCAGTGTTGTAAAATATCTCCGAGTGTCTCTAAAGTGAAGTAACAATCAGTGCGGCTTCCTGGGGACATCTTTATCCTTTGTCACAACCACCTGCTCTAAGGGTTCTGTGCAATCCGGGTGGAGGTTTCCCAGCAGCACCCCGGGCCGGCGCAGCAAGCTGAACCAGGGCGCAACGCTAACCAACTCTGTGGGCCGCTAAAAGGACGCAACCCGACTTTACTGCAGTAAAAGCTTGCTTTTCAGTCTCTCTGTAATTACAGCTTCCTTTTGACGGGACAACGTCAACACTTAGCCCAAATGCCAGCAGGACCCACTGGAATGTTATTATTATTAGAGTCTTCTATCCTGAGTGGAAGGAAGTCTTCACCACAGCAGTTTTCTGTTCCCAGAGCAGTTTAACCTAAAAGACAGTGATCCAGTGTTACCAGACTTAGATCTCATCCTCTCGGCTTTACTTATCACTTTCAAATTTCCTAATCAGGTCCAATTTCGTTTTCAGCCCCTCATTTCTTATTTCTCTGATGCACTTTCAACTGTTTGGAAATGTTGTTAAACAAAATTCTAATGTAAAATGAAATTTTCTTTTGATGGTCCCCTTCTGTAAAACGTCCGTCATGTGGGTCTGTCACTGGGAGACAAGGAGGCACTGTGCTGTGGCCCGAAGCGCTGACTAGCTGGGGAGCAGTGACCAGTCCCTGACGGGCCTTGCAGGGGGGACCGGGATGCAGGTCGGACACCTGCACCTGTGCTGCGCAGGCTGGGCACTGGCAGGAGGTCTGGGGGTTGTGCTTCCTCCGTCAGTGTCACTGCCGCAGGGTCACTGACATCTGCACCCGGCCGCTGGCGGGGTGGGGTTCCTTACCTGGACTGTGGCAATCAGAGTCGGGCGTCCCAGCACCAGGCTGCAGGGGACTGCCTTACCGCAGGCCGTCTGTGTGGACAGCGACGTCCCGCAGAGCGGGCTCGGGGCAGTGGAGAGGAGGGGGGACTCCCCCGCTCACATCCTCAAGGTAGAGAAGGAGCACACGGGCCGTGGGCAGCAGCAGTGCAGGCGGGGAGGCCACATGGGTAGCTCCCCCTGCCCCTGGCTCCCAGGCCTTAGGCCTGGACTGGAAGGCAGCTTTTGCTCGAGGGGTGACGGTGGGGCTGACCCCTCCCGGACAGAGCTGCCAGGGTGCCCTGGCTGTGCCCTTTTGGAGCCCGGCCCCGCACCCTTACCTGGGCTCTCGGGCCTACCCGGCTTGCTGGGCCCTGGAGATGGGATGATGGCTGACGCCATCTGAGCCCTTGTCGCCGCCTCCAGGGCAGACAGAGCAGGTGGGAAGGAAGGTAGGGCAGTGGAGACCGGTGCCGCCCGAGACATGCTTCGCTTCTGTCCGCAAGTCCTCTTGACAAGTCATTTCCGCTCATGCTGGCCTTGGCCTTTTATCTATTTGTTTATAGTTTTGGGTTTTCTGTCTTCCCCTCCTTTGGAGGCTGTTCTGCACATGCCCTCCTGTCACACGGGTCTCCACCTTGGGAGCAAGAGCAAGGCAGGCCCTAGTTAAGGGAAGACTCCAAAACCCGCTGGAGTCCTAAGTTGTTCCCGGAGCCTGTTCGGAGGAGGCCGGAGATCCGGTCGCGCTGCTCTCTGACCAGACCTTGTCTGATGCTCCGGCCGGGGTGCCGGGAGGGGCCTGGGGCTTGGGCTGGGGCCTGCTGCGGCCTGCTGCGGCCTGCTGCGGCCTGCTGCGGCCTCCTGCGTCCTGCTGCAGCCTCCTGCATCCTCCTGCGTCCTGCTATGGCCTCCTGCGTCCTGCTGTGGCCTCCTGCGGCCTCCTGCATCCTGCTGCGGCCTCCTGCGTCCTGCTGCGGCCTCCTGCGTCCTGCTGTGGCCTCCTGCGGCCTCCTGCATCCTGCTGCGGGCTCCTGTGTCCTGCTGCGTCCTGCTGCGGCCTCCTGCGGCCTGCTGTGGCCTCCTGCGTCCTGCTGTGGCCTCCTGCGGCCTCCTGCATCCTGCTGCGGCCTCCTGTGGCCTGCTGCGTCCTGCTGCGGCCTCCTGCGTCCTGCTGCGGCCTCCTGCGTCCTGCTGCGTCCTGCTGCGGCCTCCTGCGTCCTGCTGCGGCCTCCTGCATCCTCCTGCGTCCTGCTATGGCCTCCTGCGGCCTCCTGCGGCCTCCTGCGTCCTGCTGCCGGCGGCCCGGGCACAGGCCTGGCTGACCGGGGGGCCGCGCGACGGAAGGACAAAGGAGGGCGGCGGAGGCGGCCCGAGAGTGGAGGCCGAGCGGCGGGCAGCAGAGCCGCGCACAGGCCCGGGGCCCCCGAGGAGTCGCACCCGACGGTGGGCAGAGGAGCCCAGCTCAGAAGGCCGCGGGGAGCCGAGGCGGGGCCGGCGGGCACAGGACGGCCGCCCCGCCACGGTCCGCGGGAAGCCGAGGATCCCCAGGATCTCGCGGCGACGCAAGCCCTTGGCGGCGGATGGACTCCGCACGCGGCACCTCCCGGGACGCGGCGCCCACGGGCGGCTCCACCCCGCCCCCCCAGAGGGGCCCCGGGGGTGTGGAGGGTTAGTTGGTCGTGGGCGGGGAAGGGGGAGCGAGGGCAGAGCGGAGGGGACCCCGCGGCCCAGTGCAGGCGGCGGCAGGCAGCAGGGAAGGCCCGGGGCTCCACGGCGGCCGCGAGCGCCTGGTTATTCATCACCCCCAGATCCCACTTTACAAACAGCCCCTGAGGCCGTGAGCTTTACCCCCAGGGAATCCGGCAAGTCAGGAAGGTCGCGCTTCACCCGAGCACGGGCTTGTCATCACTTCTGTGGCCCAGGTTCGCGGCTGTGAACTCCCATATGGAAGACAATTTAGGAGACAAAGATCATGTCTGCGCTGTGTGGCCCTGAACTGCTAGTCCTGGATCATCCGACTCATTACGACACGTTAGTGAGAAGAACACTCTCCCCTACCTTTCAACCTCCCAGTGTTGGCTGTTTTTACCATCCTTTAAGTTGGACAAGGTTTTTCAAGTTCCAATTATGACCCTGAAAGTCACATGATCACAGGCTGGTCGCCTCCTCCAAGCCCACCCCCTCTTCCCTGCTGGAAGAGCTCTGAAGGTGGGGTGTGCTCCTGCCACGCGGCCCTGTGCTCCCAGGGGGATGCAGCCCCAGCCCCAAGGAGCCAACCATGACCCGTCTATTCATAGACAGGAACATGGTTAAATTATATCAAGTTAGACAAATGTATGTAAAAGTCTGGCGGAGAGGGGAAGACAGAAAAAACCTGGATCCTTGGCCAAATGCCTGGAAAATAAAATTTTCCTTTTTTTAAGAACTGGATTAGGTTTTTCAGTTCTTGCATCTAAAAAGAGCTTAACTGACAGATTAACGAAAAGAATGACCACACACTCTTGAGCATTTTGATTGGTTAGGAATGTGTTAAATACATGAATATCTTTCTTTCAAACTTGGTAATTTCTTTCCAAAGAATGCCTACAATGTATTAAAATACCATTCAAACATACAACTGCCTTTAGAAGTTTTCCAATATATGTTTTAATCATTTAATGTGATACTTTACAAGGCCTGTCATAATTGCTACATTTCCTGTAGCAAATTCTAATTGTCTCAAATCTAAAAAGAATAAATAATTTCCCTATATTAGAATCTACTTAGAAGTATTTATATACTCATATCTGTCTATCCCCTTATGTATCATTCATACTTTTATACTTTGGGGTAATAGAACTTTAATAAATATTATAACAAGTAAGTATGAAGGTAAAAACGTGGCCTTGTTTGTTGTTACAAGAATACAATGAAGCTTCAACTGGAGGCAAAAGTATAGCTAATCAAAGCTACTGTGAAGTTGGCAAATCTTCAAAGTCACATATCTTGGAAAAGTTGAGAAGCAAGGCACTCCCGTACATGTAATGAGCTATTCACAATAGAGAGCAAACACCAGGGCCAAGGCAACATACGTTTCCGTTTCATGTTTTGCCCCAACCCAGCTGTCCCATGCAACATCCCAGATCCATCTGCTGGCGATCTGTGACACACAAATTTCGAAAGACCAACTTTAGGTAGAACATGTTAAGAAGTAATCGTCAAGTCTATACGGTATCTTAGATAGTGATATTTTGAAAGTAATTTGTCCAATTTCCCTTTTCCAGAAGGGGCCCCTCTTCTCTTCCTGGAGCGGTCCTTATCTGACATGGAGACTGGACCTTAGCAGAGCATCTGGTTGGGGGATGAAAGCCCTCTGTAACTGGGTTAAGAGTTCTGCATACAATACAACTCTGCTGTGTTATAGTTCATGGTATGGAATTTTCCTTTCCATCCTTAAGGTATTTTCAAGGGAAAGTTTATTAGAACATTATTTTGAAATAAAGAAATGGCATTGATTATACAAGCAGGCTGTTAGAGAAAATTCTAAATCTTTTGCTTTGCTCACAAAGCCACACAATTTGACTACAGCCTACTTTTCCGTGGTGGATGCACATGGCCACAAACCTTTCACGGCTTCTATATCTCCACCCCTTGAGTATGAATTAACCTTGGGACTTGCTCTGAGCAAAAGAATGTGACATAGTGTAACTTCCAAGCAAGGCTGTCACAGGTCGTCTGCTCCCACCTGCTCAGAACATTTCCCACATAAGGAAACCCACTCAGCCAGTACAGTACCGTTATGCAATATACATCCTACCCGTGTCCGCTACCCAAATATACCACAAGCACACAGGTTATTAACCAAGCACACAGGGCCCCCACGGCCTTGGCATCTTTGCTCTCCCGTGTTCTCGGGGGGCAGGTCTCCAGCACAGCTGGTTTCTTCTTGATGTTCAGCTTACCAGAGGGCATTTCCCATCTCCAGACAGCCCCAGCAGTCATTCTGCCACTCTGGCACATTGTCCTACCTTACCCTCCTCCGTGGAGCACCTGCCACCAACTAGACCTATGTGCCAGTGCTCTCCTCTCCAGGATCCAAGGCACCTCTGTGTCACTCACTCTCATGTGGCTACCACTCCTCTGCCTGCTTCCACATGCACGTCACTCATCCACAAAGACTGCAAACTGTGTCCAGCTGCCACACATTCACGGGCAGCTCACAAGAACCTCATGTGGCCCAGTGGTGTGCAATCATATTTGTAAATGACAATAATCCCCTTGCTGCTTACTGAGGACTCTGTGCCAGAGACCACGTAGAGGGCTTTCTTACCATCTCATTTGATCCTCAGGGCAGCTGCAGCCAGGGTCACCATCCCCATCTTACAGATGAAAAGAGCGATTAGGCCCAGGCTACAGGCTCTGACTGCAGCTGCCAGTGTTTGTATCTAGGCCAACCAGACTCGAACACCGGGCTGTCCCACCATCCACCCTATCCCATTTCTTAAACTCCGACCTGCGTTGTTTTCTGCCCTCAAGTATGGTAAAAAATCCTGGAGAATCATGGTCTGCGTCTCCCCATTTTCTGTCTTTTTCTCAGTACCTAATTCCCATTAGTCCTCAAAATAAATTTACTTGTTAATTATCAAATGACATTAAATTGTCAAAATTAGTATGATCAAGGAACAGGATAGCTACAGTTTAATAAATTATCAGTAGAAAATCGCCATCTCTGGGTTAGTACTTTTCAAATAATAGGTAGTGAAGGAAGACAGAGCTAACAAAATTGTCATTTGTCAGAGAGGCACCTTAGAACCTTGAAGTGCCCTGCAGGTGGATGGCACAGGAAGGGTCAGGTCACTAGAGGGGAGAACTCAGAGAACTGGCTGATAGATGCTGGGTCAGTGTGGTACTCACATTTATTGCCTGACCAGTCTTTTGAATAAATAATACTTTTATAACGAACTTGTAACGGTGGTACCCAAATTCTTTCACTGCTGACAAGATGCGGTCTGCTAATTCAAGTGACAAATGAGAGAAGACTTTATCATCATATTTGACATCCTTAAGACTCTCCTTTAAAAGAACAGGAAAAACATTTTCATTTTCAAACCAAATATTTTCTACATAAAAACTCAAGAAAACATGTGTCTAAATAATACATATAACTTAAAAAAATACATGCATTCCCAACCAAATAACATTAAATGACTGTTTTACCAATCGATTTCAATAATAATGTTGAATAAAGTTTATTTTGGCTTTTAGCTACATTCAATTTCTCTTCATTACCAACCCTTAACCTGTAAGTTTTCCTTAACTAGATCACCCCATCATACAGCTGTTAGGGAGACATGGGAATTTTAAAAGAATGCTTCTGGGGATTCTTAAGTAGATGAAGGAAATTTTTCTATAATTTCCATATTAGCTAAAACTCAGACTTGAGTTTTCCTAAAGCCTGAATTTCCTGGACAGGAGTTTGTATCATGTGACTCCTGTCTTCCCCAGTCTTCCTGAATTAAGCCACTTCTCTAGCCCTCTCCCCATGGCTTTGCACTCTACTGCTCTCTCTCAGGTCTCCAGGTGGACGCCGAGGAGATCCCAGGTTTTCCACCACATCGGCTATGGATTAATTACAGCTGGGGAGACACATGTGTGTTATGAAGTACGAAGCTTTCCCACAGCCCATAAGCAGACTGGGCCACCTAGTGAGCTAGCCAACTGCAAGTGCCTTTGACTGACCTGGGCAGTGATGAATGAACCATGGTTCTGGGTCCTGTGATAACAAAGGAGCTCCTACTAGCTAATTTTATAGGCATGTAACAACAAATATGTTGCTCTTTTTTTGTTTGTTTGTTTCCCTTCTAGAATGGTGCTGGATCTAAAACTTCTGTCTAGAAGCATTTGTTTCCCTCAGGCATTGGCTGTGGTTCGTCATCTTCCAGGCACTTAGCAACATCTATTCTCTCTTCTTTTTTTTTTTTTTTTTTTTCTATTTTTTTTTTTTTTTTTTTTCTATTCTCTCTTCTGAATCTGCCTAACAGACCTCAGGTTTCCCCCACTTGCTCTTTTTTTTTTTTTTTTTTTAAGATTGATTTATTCATGAAAGACGCAGAGAGAGAGAGTTAGAGACATAGGTAGAGGGAGAAGCAGGCTCCATGCAGGAAGCCCGATGTGGGACCTGATCTGGGAACTCCGGGATTATACCCCCTGCCAAAGGCAGACACTCAATCACTGAGCCACCCAGGGGGCCCACCCCCACCTGCTCTTATTTAACAAACAATGAGTGCTTGCTATAGGAAGATTCCCACAAGCCCCAGCAGTGTATACTATTTCTCTAGAGCTATGTTGAATGTTCTGTGAACCCAAGGGAAAAGCCCTGCCCTTATGACCTCTAGCTATCCACCTTCATATCCAATCAGCTGTTCCAGGCCCCGTCTTGCTCAACACAATTCTGTAAATTATGGCATGTAAATACAATTTGAAATCCTATTATGTTCAATAAATCTGAACTCAGTCTATGTGGTAAGGCCAAGCAAGAGACACACCAAAATGTATACTCTCATGTCACATTATGTCTGCTGTTAATGTTTAGATAAGAAGGTAATCAGTAATTACTTTATTGTATTAAATTGAGTTGACATTCTTTATTTCCTTAAGTCATACTATCATTGCCAAATATCATCCAACAATTAATAGTTCAGCTTAGAAATGTACCTGTCTATGGTAGTCGAGGGAGGCTAGAGTAGCCCTCTTAAATATTCTTCTGTATTAATAAAAGTTAATTCATTTAGATAATTAACTTTGATATGATTAAAAAGGTACTAATCATTTATACAAAATAAATTACATAGAAACTTTCTTCCCAACAGCTAGCTCACATCAGTTGTTACTGAGGGAATTCACCTTGTGAACTGACAGAGGAGGTAAGTTTGAAACAAGGAACATATGTCGGGTAGACTCAGGCTTGGTGGAGTCCCTGAGGGGAATCCAGCCATCAGAAAATTTTGCCTGGGTGCCTGGTGCCCAGAAATGGAGACCACAGACGAAAAGGGGATTCCTCAAACTTTCTATAAAAATTTTAAAAGATTTGGTTCTTTATTACGAAAGATGGAATTCTTTCTGTCTGAACAACATAGCCCTCAGATACCAACACTCATTTAAATAATGCTGGTATTAATATTAGTATTGCAGTATTATTTTATAAAATTGAAGAAGCTTTTTTGGACTAGCCTGGAAACAACCGCCTTAAATGACCTTTAGATTCCAGTCAGTTTAAAAAAGGGAACCTGTGTGCATGTTGGCAGCCACTTGTCCTTAGACGTGTTAGTGTACAGGAACCAACTGTTCATACCCATTTACAGATTCAGTGTGTCTTGTTTAACTCATTTCTCCAAATATGGGAAAACATGAAACCTGAGGGATAAATAATTTATGGATAATTAAAAGTTGAAATAACAAAAGAGTTAAATCTAGCTCACAGCATCGATGTGAAGATTCTTGAGTATGACTACAAAATACTGTCATTTTCAGAAATAAGTGCTGCAAAAAAAAAATCAATCAAATATACACCATAGATCTTAATAAAGTTTATCAAACCCCCAAAGCTAAGATACTGCTGTTATATGTATTTATCAACCTACCTTTAATATCTGCTGGACTTTAGTTTCTACTGAATGAGCTTGGAATTTTTTCAATGGTTCCATTCTATATGAATTAGCAAACTTCAGTTTTGCCAGGACACTCTTCCATTCTTTACCTAGATCAGCAATTGATTCATCAAATGGAGGCTCTACATACTGAACATCATGAAATGATTCTCTCAGTCTGTCTCTTAAAATCTGTGCATACTGAAAGAGCAGGGAAGGAGAAGAGAAAGAGATTACTTTTTTAATCGTACAATGAAATTTAAGATTTAAGAACCCTGGCATAATGGGACAAAATTGGCACAAAGTTTGGAATTCCATTCTACTTGACTTCTGTGATAAAGGAGTTGCTGAATCCTAGATTCACTCCTAGCTATCAGTTGGGTTAAAGAAAAAAAAAAAAAAGAATCTAACTAGCTAGCTATCATCTATTTATCTATAAACACAAATTTGCATACGTATATTTAAAATATCCATGGAAGATACAAAAGAACCAGAAACAAGACAGGCCTCCAGAGAGGACAATTGGGGGGGCTAGGAGACAGGCATGTTAAGAAAACTTTCTGGTTCTCTACCCTGAGATTATGAAAATATTATCCTTCATAGTCTTACAATTTTAATTTACTTTTACTTGTCTTCAAATAAATACCATTATTTCTGTAAGTCTTTACATAACATTTACATAAATAAGTTTTAAGTTGAAAAGATAACAAAAGTGTATTGATTTGGGGATCCCTGGGTGGCGCAGCGGGTTGGCGCCTGCCTTTGGCCCAGGGCGCGATCCTGGAGACCCGGGATCGAATCCCACGTCAGGCTCCCGGTGCGTGGAGTCTGCTTCTCCCTCTGCCTATGTCTCTGCCTCTCTCTCTCTCTCTCTGTGTGACTATCATAAAAAAAAAAAAAAAAAAGTATTGATTTGGTACAGACATCATTCTGCTTTTGACATTCAACATTCATTATCTGCCATTCAACACTCCTTAAAGAAAAGGAGTTTATTGGTGCCTAATATGGTCCAGATAAATGGTCTAGGCTCTGAAGTTACAGTGGTGAGCTTCATTGTAATAGTCAGGGATTAATTGTTTGGCTTATGTTAACTCATAATCAAGTAGTCTGCATTCATGGAGGGATAATTCTAGGAGAGAGGAGAGCTGATTAACAATTAAAAAGCAAGGCAGCCCAGGTGGCTCAGCGGTTTAGCACCTGCCTTGGCCCAGGGTGTGATCCTGGAGTTCCGGGATCGAGTCCCATGTTGGGCTCCTTGCGTGGAGCCTCTGCCTGTGTCTCTGCCTCTCTCTTTCTCTGTTTCTCAAGAATAAATAAAATCTTAAAAAAAAATTAAAAAGCATATAGGAAAATGAGTAAGTGAATTTAAATAGTAGCAATTGCTATAAAAATAAAATTACGGGGATCCCTGGGTGGCACAGCGGTTTGGCGCCTGCCTTTGGCCCAGGGCGCGATCCTGGAGACCCGGGATCGAATCCCACGTCGGGCTCCCGGTGCATGGAGCCTGCTTCTCCCTCTGCCTGTGTCTCTGCCTCTCTCTCTCTCTCTGTGGCTATCATAAATAAATAAAAATTAAAAAATAAAATAAAATAAAATAAAATTACATGACTTGGTAGAACTCATTGTAATTTAGACCGAACAATCAGAGAAGGCCTCTCTGAATGAAGTTAGGTTTGGGCTGAAGCCCAAAAAGAACAAAGGCTTTAAGGCAAACTGTTCTAGAAGCAGGTTTGCAGTCAGTGTGAGTCCAGTGTTCTGAGTAACGCAGAGTGGTGACATTTGATTTGCTACTACTTTCCTGAGAATTTTTGCATCTACATTCATTAGGTTTATTGACCTGTAGTTCTCTTTTCTTTGGTGTCCTTGTACAGTTTTGGTGTCCAAGTAATGTCAGCCTCATATAATTAGTTTGGAAGTTATAGAAGTTCCTCTTCTATTCTTTTGAAGAGTTTGAGAAAGATTGGTATTAATCCTTCTTTGACTGTTTAATAGAATTCACCAGTGAAGCCATCTGGTCCTGGACTATTGTTTGTTGGGAGGTTTTTGATTGCTGATTTGATCTCCTTACTACTAATTGGTCTGTTCAACTTTTCTATTTTAGGAATTTACACATTTTTTCTGAGCTGTCCAAATTTTTGGCATATAATTGCTAGTAATCTCCTATGATCCTTTGTATGTCTGTGGTATCAGTTGCAATGTCTTTTCTTTCATGTGTTTTTCTTCTTTCATTTCTGGTTTTATTTGAGCCCTCTCCTTTTCCTTGGTGAAATCTAGATAAAAGTTTGTCAATTTTGTTTATCTTTTCAATGAACCAGCTCTTAATTTCACTCTCATTCCTGGTATTGAGAATTGATCTTTTTCTTTTCCTGATTAGTCTCACTTCGGGAAGGGCTGGCAAACTTTCTCTGTAAAGAGTCGGCTAGTAAATATTTTAGACACTGTGGACCAACTGTGGTAATTGCACTGCTTCTTCTCCTCCAACTCTCCTTTTGTCCTCTTCTTTCACCATCTCCATCTATCTTTTTAAAATAACCCTTTAAAAATATACAAACCATTCTTAGCTCATAGGCTGTGCAAAGATAGGCAGCAAGCCACATTTGACCCACAGGCTGCTGTTTGCCAACTCTTAGGCGGGAAGTTTATCAACTTTATTTTTCCAAAATATCTTTGGTTTCATTAATCTTGTTTTTCAGTTCGCTATTTCATTGACTTTCACTCTTGTTTTTATTACCTCCTTCCTTTTGCTTACTTTGAATTTAGATGGTTCTTTTTCTAATTTGAACTGATAGTTGAAATACTGATTCAAAATGTTTCTAATATAGATGTTTAGGGCTATAAATTTCCCCACCTACTTCAATAGCTATTACCTATAGTTTTTGAAATATATGTTCATTTTCAGTTGAAAATATTTTCTCTTTTACTTTATCTCAAGTTATTCAGAACCGTCATTTAATTTTCAGACAATTTGTACTTTTCTATATATTTTTCTGTTAATGATTTTTAATTTATTCCATTATGGCCAAAGAACATATTTTGTATGATCTGAATACTTTTTTTTAAATTTTTATTTATTTATGATAGTCACACAGAGAGAGAGAGAGAGGCAGAGACACAGGCAGAGGGAGAAGGAGGCTCCATGCACCGGGAGCCCGACGTGGGATTTGATCCCGGGTCTCCAGGATCACGCCCTGGGCCAAAGGCAGGCGCCAAACCGCTGCACCACCCAGGGATCCCCGATCTGAATACTTTTAAAGTTATTGGGACTTCTTCTATGTCCCAGGACATAATCTTAGTGATGCTTCATGTGCACTTCTAAAGAACATTTATGGGATCCCTGGGTGGCGCAGCGGTTTAGCGCGCCTGCCTTTGGCCCAGGGCGCGATCCTGGAGACTCGGGATCGAATCCCACGTCGGGCTCCCGGTGCATGGAGCCTGCTTCTCCCTCTGCCTATGTCTCTGCCTCTCTCTCTCTCTCTGTGTGTGACTATCATAAAATGAAAATTAAAAAAAAATGTTAAAAAAAATAAAGAACATTTATTCAGCTGTGGTTGCATGGAGTATGCAATAAAAGTGCACTAGTTCAAGTTAATTATTGTTCACATATTTTATATCTTTATTAGATTTTTGTCTATTCTATAAATTATCGATATAGAGATGTATTGAAATTTCCAACTGTAATTATGGATGTCTATTTCTGTAAGAACACATGAAGTTTTTGTGTCCTGTATTTCCCTCTCCCTGAGGGGAGCCCGATGTGGGACTCAATCCCAGGACCCCGGGGTCATGCCCTAAGCCAAAGGCAGATGCTCAACCACTGAGCCATCCAGGTGCCCCACCAGCGTTTTGATATGTCCTCATATGGTCATCCCTCTGTTTGTCCTGTGTTCTAATCTCCCGTCATGTTAGATTAGGTCCACCCTAACAACCCCATTTTTTTTAAAGGATACTTAAAAAGTCTTTATACTTGGGGATAAAGTTTTGTATAAGAGAATTTTAAAAAGAAATGAGAAGTTTAAAAGTGCTCTTTTAAATAGTTTTTATAAATTAAAAAAAATAAATAATTTACTGGTAAATGTATAATCCATATAAGTCATTCTTCTTTTTAAGTTTTTTGTTTTTGTTTTTTTTTTTTTTAATTCTGGGTAGTTAACATACAGTGTTATATTAGTTTCAGGGGTACAATATAGTGACTCAACACTTCTGTAGATGACTCAGTGCTCATCATGATATGTGTAATCCTAATCCCCATCACCTATTTCTCCCATCATTCCACCCACTACCCTGCTGGTGATCACCAGTGGGTTCTCTATACTTAAGAGTCTGTTTCTTGGTTCCTAATGACTCCATTTTAACTTAATTATCTCTTTAAAGGTTCTGTCTGCAGGAGCCCCTGGGTGGCTCAGTCACTGAACCTCTGCCTTTGGCTCAGGTCATGATCCCTGGGTCCCGGGATCAAGTCCCATCTTGGGCTCCTTGCAGGGACCCTGCTTCTCCCTCTGCCTGTGTCTCTGCCTCTCTCTCTCTCTCTCTGTGTCTCTCATGAATAAATAAATAAAATCTTTAAAAAATAAATAAAGGCTCTGTCTCCAAATACAGTCACATCCTGAGGTACCAGGGATTAGGACTTCAACATAGGCATTTTGAGGGGACATGATGAGACATAATAGTCTGCCCTCTGACCCCCCAAACTTATTTCCTTCTCACATGCAAAATACTTTCAATAGTTTCTGGTAGGAGTTACTCCATGTTGTCTACTAGTTGAAGTCCATCAAAACTCTGTTTTATTCACCAGACTGCATTATGTTTTAGAGAAAAGAGGTATTATTTGCTTCTTAAACCTCTTAAAAACAAACTTTATTATGTTCTATTCAGAGAATGCCTCTCTAGAGTAATTGCCATCCCCCCCCCCCCCCCCCCCCCCCCCCCACACACAATATACTCAAGGGATACAGCTACAATGTATTTGTAACTACAGTGGCTTCCAACTCTAATGAGTCCCTTGGGGATAGAGCATGCATGCATGGTTTGAAAATAACAGATTCTAACATACTGAAACTTCACAACTCTACCATTTCTTCCTTATATATAATTTTGATCTTCTTTTTAAGAATTATTTATTTATTAATGAGACACACATAGAGAGACACACATAGAGAGAGACACACACAGAGAGAGGCAGAGACACAGGCAGAGGGAGAAGCAGGCTCCATGCAGGAAGCCCGATGTGGGACTCGATCCCAGGTCTCCAGAATTACTACCTGAGCCGAAGGCAGGTGTCCAACAGCTGAGTTACCCAGGCATCCCATAATTTTGGCCTTTTGATTCAGTTTTCCTTTTATTCATTATTTTATCTCTTCATTACAGAAAAATCTAATTACTTCTAAAAATTAGGAATGTCTTAAATATGATCAACTTTTTAAAAGATTTTTAAAAATTTATTCATGAGAGACAGAGAGAGGCAGAGACACAGGCAGAGGGAGAAGCAGACTCCCTATGAGGAGCCCAATGTGGGACTGGATCCCAGGACCCCTGGATTGTGACCTGAGCCAAAGGCAGACCCTCAACCACTGAGCCATCCAGGTGCCTCTGATCAACATTTTCACATCTACTAAAATAACCTGACTTTAACCCAGTGATATAGCATTTCCTCATGTTGAGCCTGCTTATAATCCTAAAATAAACGGAATTCAGTTATAAGATGCCACTATATTATAACAATTATTATTATATTAATATACTAATTAAAGGCTATTTGGAGTGCCTGAGTGGCTCGATTGGTTAACCATCTACCTTCATCTCATGTCATGATCCCAGTGTCCTGGGATCAAGCCCCAAGTCAGGCTCCCTGCTCAGTGGGGAGTCTGCTTTTCCCTCTCTCTCTGCCCCTTCTCTCAGTTCATGCACACACACACTCTGTCTTAAATAAATTTTAAAAAATCTAATTAAAGGCTGTTTGCTTATATTTAAGATTTTAAAATGTATGTACACAAGTGAAATTAAGCAAGTCTTCAATTTTTTGGTCATCTGTTTAAGGTTTTGGGATCTTTGGTGAGAGTTTACAGAACGGGAGAGAAGGTTAAAGAACCAGACACAACGCACATCAGTATTCTGTCCCCAATTTGAATTTATCTCAATCATTTTATTACAGTATTCCATGAAGTGTTCATCTAATTAGCCATATTTGGTTCTCATCTATAACACAAAGAGAGTGATAGTTCATCAAAACTCTATCCAATGAGGAATGGATTAATCCTCCAAAAGAAAATGGAGACGTTATTACTAGAAGAAGAAAAAAATGGATACAGCTTATATAACATTAAAATACATTTATATAGATTAAATTGTGTGGTGTACCTTCATGTTTCCAATGAACACAGGAATTGTCTACTACCCAAAAGTTAGAAATTACACATCAGTGCACTTACTGTCCTCATGTATATTTAGTGAGCATATGTGGCATGCATTCTCAGTTTCCTCACAATTTCTGGTCTATTAAAATTTCTGACTCCTAGAAGCCTAGGTCTTTAAGACAGCCCTATCAAATAAGCAACAATGACCTTGGTCCATGTCCCTTTACTCCCAGACTTTGGTCTACGTAACATCTCTCTCTCTATCTCTATCTCTATCTATCTGTATCTGTATATATATCTTTTAGGATTCAGTCTTATTCATTTTTCAAGACCACTTCTGACCTTTAGCAGGCAGTAATTCCTAAAAGTCACCTTTGTCCGCCTCAAAATACAGAAATTTTTCTTTGTTGCTAGTGATCTATGTATGAGACAGATTTATTACCAGGCAACACCATTGATCCTTGAGCTCGAAGGTCAGGGGCACTGACCACTGCCTCCAGTAAAAAAAAAAAAAAAAAAAAAAAGAAAAAGAAAAAATTTCTAACTTTTGACTCCTCCAAAACTTAATGTATTGTCTACTGCTGACCAGAAGCCTTGCCAATAATACAAACAGCTAGTTAATACACGTTATATACTATATTCTTACAATAAAGTCAGGTAGAGAAATGTTTTTCCAAATTGTTACAAATACCCCTCAAATTTTTAAACTTATTTATTGAAAAAATCTGTAAGTAGATCCGTGTGGTTGGAGTTCATGTTGCTCAGGGGCCAAACTGCCCAGCTCAGCTTTTGGGAGCATGAAACTCCAGCTCCAACAGAGTAAGGTTTCTGGCCTTGCTCTCCTCGTGCTCTTCATTTTGTGAACTTGCTTTATTTTTCCTCCTCTCATCTGTTTTTCCCTTTGTAAAATGGTGTCATTAGAACCTAAATTGTTGGGACGCCTGAGTGGCTCAGCGGGTGACCGTCTGCCTTTGGCTCAGGTCACAATCCTGGGTCCGAGGATCGAGGATCGAGTCCCTGCATCCCGCTCCCCGCAGAGAGCATGCTTCTCCCTCTGCCTGTGTCTCTGCCCCCTCTCTCTTGTCTCTCAGGAATAAATAATATAATATTTTAAAATAAAAAGAACCTAAAATATTGCTGTGATCTGTTCTGATTCCTGTTTCATTACTTGAAATATTTAGGCTCTGCTCTCCTTCAGCCTGGCGTATGGGTCCCACGAAGTAGGTGGGAAAGGAAACCACGGGAGGAGCAGGCCAGGCGCCCCGCAGGGGGGGGCCAGACTCCCTCTGACCTTATGGTTCCGTCCCCTTGAACAAATTCCTTCCTCACTTAATGTCTCAGCAAGAGGAGGAGTCTCGACTGCAGTCATGCTTTCTGGACTAGGATCCCACACAAATCCTGGTGTCATCCCACCCGGGAAAGTGAGTGGCATCCTCCATTAATTCCAGACAGTAAGTCCTGCATTTATTTTTTTTCTCCTGCAGGTCCCTCAAATACGGGGACTGCAGCTGCTTCTGAAAGCTCCACATATCGGACGCTTGTCCTTGAAACGCAGCACGTGTGCACTGCTGTCCACGCCTGCGCGGTCGTCAGGAGCACGAGGCTCGGGTCATGGCACGAGGTCCTGGTGATGGCAAGAGGCCCCGTCAGGGGCACGAAGTCCCGTCAGGAGCGTGGGTCTGCCCCGTCGGGAGCACCAGGTCCCGTCAGGAGCACGAGGCCCCGTCAGGAACACGAATAAATAAAAAACAAAAACAAAAACAAAAAAAACGAGGCCCGTCAGGAGCGCGAGGCCTGTCAGGGGCGCGAGGTCCCGGTCACGGCACGAGGTCCCGTCGGGAGCACGAGACCCCGTCAGGAGCGCGAGGCCCCGTCAGGAGCACGAGGCCGGTCAGGAGCACGAGGCCCCGTCAGGAGCGCGAGGCCCGTCGGGAGCACGAGGCCCGTCGGGAGCACGAGGCCCGTCGGGTGCACGAAGCCCCGTCGGGAGCGCGAGGTCCCGTCAGGAGCGTGGGTCTGCCCCGTCGGGAGCACCAGGTCCCGTCAGGAGCACGAGGCCCCGTCAGGGGCGCGAGGCCCCGTCAGGAGCACGAATAAATAAATAAAAATTAAAAAAAAAAAAAAAAAAAAAGGAGGCCCGTCAGGAGCGCGAGGCCCCGTCAGGAGCACGAGGCCCGTCGGGAGCATGAGGCCGGTCAGGAGCGCGAGGTCCCGTCAGGAGCACGAGGCCCGTCGGGAGCGCGAGGCCCGTCGGGAGCACGAGGTCCCGTCGGGAGCACGAGGCCCGTCGGGAGCATGAGGCCGGTCAGGAGCGCGAGGCCCCGTCAGGAGCACGAGGTCCCGTCAGGAGCGCGAGGCCCCCCAGGCGCGCGCTGGGGGCAGGAGGGCAGCGGGCCGCTCACCGACGCCCTCCCCGCCCCCGCACTCACTGCCTCCTTCTCGAACATGCTGGGCCTCCTCTCCTTCCGAGGCTGCGGCGGCGTCTGCGGCGGCTGAGGGGCCGAGCTCGAGGCCGGCTTCCCGCCCCGCCCGCGCCTGTCCATGTCCCTCCTCTCGCCGCCACGCCCAGCGGCCCGCCTCGGCCCGCCTCCACCCGCCCCTAACGTCCGGGCCGCTTCCCGCGAGAGCTCAAGTCGCGCGCGTGCGCCGGCCGCAAGTGCGGCCCCCAGGGGGGCGGGGCGAGGCGCGCGTCATCCCTCGGCGCCGGCCACCAGGAACCGGAAGTGACGGCGGCGGGGGTCGGGGCTGCGCCTGAGCGCGGCCGGCGCGACACCGGCTGGAGGAGGCGCAGCGCCCGCGCCGCCGCGGAAGCGGGTGGTCTGGCCGGCGCGGGTCTGCGGCTGCGCAGAAGCCGGTCCTGCCCGGAGGTGCCCCCAGATCGCGCCTGCGGCGCTGTTCCCCGCCCCCCGAGGACGAGCGTCCAGCGTCCGCGTGCAGACTGAGGCGCGGGGCTCCGTGTCCTCGAGCTGCGGAGGGCGGGTCCCCTGCGTCGTGCACTGAGCACACTGAAGCTCCGTGGTCGTGACCCCCGCGCGGGAAGTGGGACGTTTCTAGGCCACTTGGGGAGCAAAACCACATCACGGGCCCGGGCTGTGGGTCGGACGCGGCGGGGTTGCCTCACGTTCCATCTCCTTTCTGCCCTCACGCGGTCGAACGGAAGCCCTGGGCCGCTCTGCGTCGGAGCCTTCAAGCGCTCTCCGTGCTGCCCCCTGGCAGCTAACGCGGAGGCTCGGCGGACGGGCCCTGGAAGCAGGGGGTGCCCCGGCCAGGGAAGGGCTCAGAGGGCGGAGCCTCCGCGCAGGTCACTAGCAGCACCGCGCGCGGTCCTGGACGGGACACTGACGCACGGAGGAAAGGTGAGGGCGGGCGCAGGTGCACACGGGGGGGCGGGTGTACACGGATGGCGCACAGGTGCACACGGGGGCGGGTGCACACGGGGGGCGCACAGCTGCACACGGGGGGGCAGGTGCACACCAGGGTGCAGGTGCACACAGGGGCGCGCAGCTACACACGGGGGTGGGAGGGGACACAGGTGCACACGGGAGGGGCATGTGCGCAGGGACGGCGCGGGAGCACACGGGCAGGCTGGCGGGTTCCTGGCTCCCAGATGGAGGATGCAGGAAATACACCAGTGGCAGCGCTGCAGCTTATCTAGGATTTCTGTGTGCCAGGGGCCTGACCTTGGTGCCCCAGGATCTCCCAGTTTGGTGAAGGCTGAGCAGCAACTCTGGATGGGGCAAATTCAACCAAAAAAAAAAAAAAAAAAGACATTTCTTGAAGCCTCTGTTGCCATATCCAGGAGCTGCAGTAGTAGAGTAGATGGGCTTTTGTGCAGAAAGAGATCTGCCTGCCACCTGTCCTTCCAGAACCACAGCTCCTTGCTTTAGAGTTCAATGCTTTTTAAAAATGCAAGGAGTCCCTTTTTGTTATCAAAGTAGCCCTTTGGGGTTATGTTTCTGTATCAGTTGGAGGACAAACCACACTAGTTTCGGAAGGGAGAGAATTGTTACAAAAGAATAAGGAGCGGCCTGTACAGGTGATGTGGAGGCGGCTGCTGCAGGAAGCGGACCCTAGCTGTAGGACTGAGAACCAGGGAAGTGGTTGGAGTTTGACAACCTGGAGACTGAGTGGAAGGTCCCGTGTTGTTGGAACCTGGATCTCTAAGGAGGAGGTGGCTATGTGGCTGGGCCTGGGATTTCTGGGAGGCAGAGGTTTGAAGGGCAGGCACTGGACAGCTGGTGGGGAGGACGCGGGGCCTGCAGGTGCTAGGAAAACTGTGGCCTGGACTCAGCTACTGTGGTCGGAGGCTCTGCTGCTGCCAGGGAGGAGCTCAAGGAACAGAAGGTGGGGAGGAAGGCCAGGCTGCAGCGTGGGGTTGTAGGGTCACAGCATCACTGGTTATTCAGTGCACGTTTCTGGGGCAATACCTGCATTGCTTGGGTCTGTGGAAGAACGGTTGACAGCAGGGCTGAGTGGGGAGTGAGGCTTCTAGGGGACGGGAGGAGTGGATGGTGTCACGGTGATACTGAGTGGGGTGCGAAAACTCTAAGTGGCCAGCTTCCAAAATAGGAACTGCTGGGGCTTACTTAATCTGTAATGTTAAAGCAGACTCCCCTTGACTTGATCAGATGAAGACCCCATAAGTTTAGTCCCAGAGAGTGACTCCTTTGCAGGTTTATAAGATGATGTTAGTGTGATGTGGGGATAATTCTGAGGATTTGGGTATTATTGAATCCTTCACGTGGAAGCAGTGTGGCACTTCTGACACCACATAAAGAATCAGAAGTATGCTTTTTATTGACATTTTAGTTCATGATGCTTGATTTTCTGCTTTTCCATTCCACATTTAAAAAAATTACTCATTTTGATAGCTTTGAGACAGTACAGGAACACTGAAAGGAACGATGCACTATCTGTAAGACGTGCCAAGCTTCTGTAAACTCCTAACAGATCTTATTAATAATTTCACATCTTTAACATTTATTTGAAAAAGTTTCTGTAAACTATCTGTAATTAATATTTAATCACAGTATTTTGAACACAGCTCTCATGGTAGTCAGAAAGTGTGTTAGCAGTAGCTATACCCGAGTATATTCTGTCCTAAAGATGAAACAGGACTTTCTTATGACTTGAATATATAAATGATACTCCTCTGTTTTTATTTCTTTTTAAATAGTGTCTTCTATGTTTTGTATTTCAGATGCTGATAGAGGATCCAGTTACCACTTGTCTTTCTCCCTCTGTCTATGATATGATCTGTAAACTCGGGTTTGAAGTCAAAGAAAGTTGTGATATCAACAGCATTGTGACTCAGAGGGGTGAAGTATGCTGGCAGACAATCACAGACTGTGTGGTTTATACAGAATCAGGTCTGTACGTTCTCTGCACCCCAAGCATCTGTCTGCCTGTTCCGTTTAAAATGTGTCTTGACTGAGAGAACCTGGCTGGCTCAGCGGTTGAGCGTCTGCCTTTGACCCAGGGCGTGATCCTGGGGTCCTGGGATTGAGTCCCACATCGGGCTCCGGCATGGAGCTTGCTTCTCCCTCTGCCTGTGTCTCTGCCTCTCTCTCTGTGTGTCTCTCATGAATAAATAAATACAATTTTTAAAAATAAATAAAATGTTTTGACTGTAAAATTTTCCTTTCTGACCATTGCTTCTCTTAGTTCTAGGTTGTTATAATACCGACCTAGCTCAGAAGAGGAGGAGGATCAGGTGACAAGGGAGGGACTGAGGCCGGGGAAGCCACGTGTAGGAGGGCTGTAGGTGGCTCGGTCTCGCTCTTGCTCTAGGCTGGCAGTCCAGGTGGGAGACAGAAGAAAGTAGGAATCCAATGAATTCAGGGTAGGAAATGACCAGTAATATACTGTACAGCTGTTATAAATATTCCAGGCATTATTGTACATTTTTTAGAGCAGGGATGTGGATTGAGAAATTTAGTAATAGTTATCAAAGTTACAGACGAATGTGGTCTGGCCCAGCGATTTCATCCCAGGGATTTATGAGACTGGCACACTTAGAGGTGTGAAATGAAAGAGCGTTTGGGTAATGCTACTCTTGGTGCCATTTTGTAGGCAAAAATGAAAAAAAAAGAAAAAAAGCCCAAAACATTGGAAACAGCAAAATATACAGCAGTAGGGGAACGGTAGAGTAAATATGAACGTCATGTGGTTGTGGGAAAGAATGAGCCCATCTCTCAGAGCTACGTGGCTAAGTGAAAAAATTGGAACAGCATATGTAATTGTATTTACTTGTATGCACATGAATATTTCTAAATATGCCCGAGGAATTGATAACAGCAGTTGCTATAGGAAAGAGAACTGGATGGCCAAGGGAGACCTTCACATTTTCATATGTTTTGGGTGTGAACTGTGTGAATGTTCAGTTTCAAATTTATCAGAAAATTAAAAATCAAATGTTTTAAAATAATTGTCATTGAAACCTTTCTTTTTTTTTTTTTTTTTTTACATTTTTATTTATTTATGATAGTCACAGAGAGAGAGAGAGAGAGGCAGAGACACAGGCAGAGGGAGAAGCAGGCTCCATGTACCGGGAGCCTGACGTGGGATTCGATCCCGGATCTCCAGGATCGCGCCCTGGGCCAAAGGCAGGCGCCAAACCGCTGCGCCACCCAGGGATCCCTTGTCATTGAAATCTTACCGTCTAACAATATCAAGTATAAAGAATCAGGTTAAAATATCATATATACAGTATAAACCTGAGTTTGTATAAGCTTAATGAACAAGTAAAGAAAACATTTTCTCTTGATTAACCTTTTTGGATTTTCCAAACCCTACTGATGTGTATATTTTTTCTTTATCATCAGATAAGCACCATGTAATTTACTTCCAACAATATCTGAGTATCCAACAATATCTTTACTGTACTTTCAACAATAAACCTGTTGTTGATTTTGTGGAAACTTCATAATTAAAGTACTTTTTCTTTGATGCTTTAGGCATTTTCATCCCATGATAGGGAGCTGTGGCACTAATACTTGTCCTCTTACCCCTGAAGCGCAGAGTCTGGATTACCGGGGAAGCGTGATGCTGCTGGGCCCCGTGTGTGCGGCTGTCCACTCACACTTGTTATCTCTGACCAAGGGGCAGTTTGAAATTCGATACATGCCGTGGCTGCAGTGGACAGCTTTTCCAGAGGTTTGGCTTGTGAACAACCTTTAGAAATAAAAGACCCTGCAAAGTCCGCTTTGAGGCCCTCATATACCTGCTAATCTTAAAGGGTCTCCTCCATCCACCAAGGCCTCCACCTGTGAAATGGCTCAGGTTGTGAGGGAAACGGACTGTTACGCAGTCTCCATGGCCTGAGCTGAGAAACAATCTTGGAGCAAAGGAAGCTTTTTGCTGCACTGTCCAAACTGAAGGTTGGGGAGGTAGCTGGGTGTATGGGCACTGGCCCGGGGACAGATGAGAACGTGCTGCTCCAGAGAAAAGCGGAGACGTTATGGACAGACAGAAAGGTGTTCTTGAGATGGTGGGACAAGGAAATGAGGTGGGGAGCTTGGCTTGTGGAGGGCAAATGGGGACGGGGGAGGAGTAGCAGCGCGAGGCCACCTAAGCTGGTTGGTCGGTCGGTGCACTTGGTGCATTTAATGACAATAGAGCAGTAACCATACAGGCTCTAAGTCTAAAATACTTTGAATTTCCTGACCTGGAGAAGAAGGGTCATCGCTTCTCCCCTTGTAACGGCTCTCAGGACTGCCTCACACTTACCTACTTCTACGAGCTAATCAAAATGGGAAACAAGATTTAGGTCAAAATATTTGACAAAATATTTAGGTCAAAATATTTACAGTTATGTCAGATTTATTGCTTTCAATAAATCTAATGGAAAAAATTTTAAAGGAAGAAAAAACTTTCAAAATTCCTTAGATATTAAACATTTTTAAAATTCTTTATGTACTGTTACAGTTGAGTTTTGAACAACACGGGGGTTAAGGATGCCGAACCCCCTTGCAGTCAGAAATCTGCATGTAAGTTTTGACTCCCGCAGAGCTGAATGGCTAAGAGCCTGGTCTTGACCACAAGCCTCACTGATAACGTAGGCAGTCCGTTAACGTGTGTTTTGTATGTCTGATGTTTTATATACTGTATTTTGACGATAAAGTTAGCCAGAGAAAAGTCATTAAGAATCATAAGGAAGAGAAAAATACGATACTGTACTCTATTTACAGAAAAAATCCACATATAAGCCGACCTGTGGAGTTCAAACCCGTGTTCAGGAGGTCAACTGTATATTTATATAGAAATTGTTTACCTATACCAAAAAGTCATGAAAATATACTGGTTGAGGCCTTTAGAAGTTTGAATTTCATCAAGAGTACTGCTACTCTGGGAGATATTTCTTGCTGAGCACACATTCTAAGGTGTGTCTTATTCCCCACAGTTATTTCCTGAACTGGTTGATGCTCTGGAGACCCCTGGGGCTCCGGCTCTTCCTCTCGGCTTGATGAAGCTGACGGCGTGTCTGGAACGGGCTCTGGGTGATGTAAGTGTGCGAAGTCTTCCTTTGTTGCTTTATTAAAGCGTCTGAATGAACATAACGCTGCTACAGCTGTACCCAAGTTTCTTGGTTTTTAGTTATCGTTTCCCTGTGAAATGTATTCATTTGGCACAGATGTTTAATATTTTTCTTTGTGAACGATTACGAAATCAATCCAGTGCTGTTCTCCCTCATTTGTACAAACAGTGGCTTTATGGGTGAGTTTTTTCTTCATATTGTTGGGCTCATCGTCATCAACTCTGATACAAGTCCTTGTTTGAATTTTAGGTATTTTTACTGAATGGGAAGGAATGCCCCTTTCTTTTGAGAGATCTTCTCGCATCCGAGGAGCTTGCTGAGGTCTTTGGACGGCCTGTGGTAAGCTCGTCCCTCTGAAGCTGATGGACACAACACAGCTAGGCTTTCGTTCCTCCAACACGGGTGCTGCATTAGGAAGAACTAACTATAGCTGTAACTCAAGCACGTTCTCCTTTCAGAATTGCCGCTTTTCCAGCCACGAGACAGGCCTTCCCTACATTGAGTGAACGTGGTGGCGTGGCCTCTGTGCTGCCGCCGCGTGCTCTGGGGATGCCAGATGGACCATTTGAGCTCTAGTGCTTTCAGGAATTACACATTAGTAATTATAATGATAACTTATTCTAGAATAAAACTTTAACCATTTAGGGAGTGATATTATAGTTTTATCATAAAATCTCAATTTTTTTAAAATGTGGGAATTTATGCCCTTGTGCAACTGTTCAGACTTAAGGGCGGAGAAAATTAGATGTCAGTATTTATTTATTTATTTATTTATTTATTTATTTATTTATTTATTTATTTATTTATAGATGTCAGTTTAAAAACATGCAGAGCTGTGTACTTTTCCAAACTCTTCTACAGGCCACGTGACCAAGGTTGTTTAAGACTAATGAACAACCCTTGGGCACCGGGTGAGGGGGGTCAAGGTGCAGAAGGAAGCCAGGGTAGCGCCCTGCCCCAGGCGGAGCTCGCTGAGCCGGGGGGTGTTTACGATGTTTGTGTAATATGTTACCAGCTAGACTCCTTGTTCTTGGATAAGAAGTCTCTTTAGTGCCTGAATCTGGTTCGTGGTCAGCTTCAAGGTCCCTTCCGTAGTGGAGAACACGGAGAGAGATCAGGCCCAGAATTCCCGTTGTTTGGAGCTGCTCTGCGCCGTCTGCCTGGCTGCTCTTAGCCTTTTGCCGACTTGCAGCCACATTCAGCCCCCGATAATTCTCCTAGCTCATCGGCCTGTGTACTTCTGATTGCTCACATGGTATGAACGGGAATAAGAGTAGTAAATGAGAATAAATGTAATTAAAAGAGTATTATTATGATTACCAATACTAGATAATTACTCTTCAAGTCTTAAAAATTGGTGTGATCGTGAAGAGTTTCTGGAGTTGCCAAGGGTTCTGATGCTCGGTTGAGACCCCTCTCTGTAGCTTCCGCTCTGGCTTGTCCTGCCCTTTGGGAGAAATTCAGATGCATCTGTTTCCTCCGCTCAGCGAGAGTCCTTCAGGGTCTGAACACCGCTCCCGTCCCTTCCCTGCGCCTTCTGGAGGCTCACTGTTCTCATCGTGTGACTTGGTTTCAAGTTTCTTTAGTTTCTGCTATCTTCCATTTTTCCTGAATCTGTTCCAAAGTGTGGCCCCGAACCCAGAGATCGTGCACGGCTCTTGCCGTCTGATGAGCGGGATCCCATACTGGGCGTCTTTCCTTCGTAGCAGAGTCTGGGAGTTTCCAGGGGTGCTCGCCCGTTGGGCTGGGGCATCAGTGGGCCGCGGGCCCGCCACTTGGGGCCACCTTCCGGGTCTGCCCGTGCAGGCACGCTGCCCTCCCCTACACCTCTGCCCACCTGGGGATCAGGTTCGCAGACAGGACGAAGGCAGTGGAGCTGGCATGCACATCCCCATTGGTAGCTCGGGGCCCTGAGGCCCGCTTGCAGCTCTCTGTGCTTGGACGCTGCTCTGCAGAGCGGGGCGGGAGTAGTGCCCCCGGGGCTGGTCCTGAGGATAGTGGGTGCGAGACACACATAAGCTGCGTCTGACACACAATGTGCCCAGCAAAGTTCGCTTGAGTGCTGTCACCGCAAGTGCCGTGTGCCAGGCAGGGCGTCGAAGAGGAACACAGACGTTTTCGCGCTACTCTATCGGTTTATCCGCCCATCGGTGATGATTTCACTGTTCAGTACCCTGTTCTTGACCTGGTCAGATGGACGTGCTCAAAGTCTTCATTGGATCTCCCTGTGGCCTGAACCTGCGGAACATCCTATGGCATGGCTTTGCATCCCCTCATGAAATCCCCCCAAAGTACGTTATGGGGAAAGTAATTCTCTCTTCGACCTACTTAAGAGTTTGTTTTATCTTGAATTTTCTATTGGGGAAAAGCGTGTTTGGGGTAAGATGAGAGAGTTTGAGGCAGGAATGTGAAGATCAGACTGAGGTTGATGAACACCTGGAGTGGTGATGGGGTCGGTCACCACTGACTTCCACGCAGAGGCAGCTGTGAGGCTGAGCCTCGTGGAGGTGCCGGGGGGGCGGGGAGTGGGGGACCCCAAGACCTGCACTGGCGAGCGCCCAGCCCTTGTGCAGCTCAGGGCCACAGCGGGGCCCTCCTGCAGTTCACTGCTGGTGTAGCCTCTTATCTTAAACTTGTTTTCTGGAAGACAGACCTTTTTATCTGTATGTCAGTTCATTTCCCTAACAGATCCTGCGCGTTTTGCACTAGATACTGTTCAGTGATGATACTGTTGACGGCGGGACTGGGCCAGCTGCTGGAGAGGTACTTGCAGCGAACGGAGGCTGTGCTGGCGCGCCGACCTCTCGTAGCCCTTACAGGCCTGGAGGAGTTGGCCGTTTTCCCCGGCAAGTACCACATGCACCTTGTGCCGGACTGTGTCCTCGTAGGGAGAGGTGCACGGTCAGGGAGTAGCAGACGGCCTCGGACGCCCTGGGCGCACTGCTGCTGCTCCAGATGCCAGAAGATGCGTGAGGAGCCTCTTCCGCTTTGCTCCACGGAACCTGCGCCCCCCGCAGCGCCCCGGGTTGGGGGTTGTGGTGCGGGAGTACTTGCTAGTGTCTGGGTAGTTCTGCCTCTGGCGCGTTGAGGGAGGCTGGCTCCAGACCTTTGTGTAACGTGCATTCCCTGCTCCTTTGTGCGCAGTCCTGATGCCGGAAGCGCCGACGGCGCAGGTGGTCTCCTCTGCTGTCTCTTTTATTTTTGTGACAAAGCCATTGACCAGATTAACGGGGGTGGGGACACGACACTTTGAAAGTGCGGTCAAACCGTGTTTGCTCCGAGCCCATTCCTTGTCCCCTGCAGCAGCAGAGCCGTGGGAGCTGAGTTTCTGATGTAAATCATGGTGGGAATAGCCCAGATCCTAGGGACCCGAGGCCCTAGTCTTTTTGTGCCATGGACCCTTTGGCTGCTGACTGCCAATAATACATACTTTTTAAGACCTTGTTTCTTAGAGCAGTTTTAAGTTTGGAACAAAATGGACACAGTGGAGAGGGAGGCGCAGAGATTCTGCGCCCTGACCGGCACCTGCACAGCCTCCCTCTCATCCACACCCCCTTCAGAGGCACCTTCATTAGCAAGGACGCGGCATCGTCACGCAGAGTCCGTAGTTTGCCCCAGGGGTCACTGTCGCTCCTCTGTATCTTCCCCCTCTTGGTCAGTGTGGTCAGCAGGTCAGCTCTGACATCCTGTGCTCACAGCTGTGGCGTCGTGTGCATCCCCTTGCCCCGGGGGGTGCTGTGCTCACCTCCAACTCTGGCCCTGGCCGGGTGGTCTGACGGCATGGGCGCCGGCCCCGGGGGCCCTGGGTCATCCGCTGCAGGGGTCAGCTCGTGGGCATCCCACCCTGACTCTGCTTACATCGCTCTTCCACGGATTAGGGTGACTGTGCTTAAAAACACTTGTTATTTTGCAGATGTCACTTCTGAGGTACTTTCCGTGTTAGAAGAGGTGGTGAAGAAATCCACTTTCGTATCGAAGGTCATGTTGCCGTACTGGGAAGCTGCATTAATCAGGTTCAGGTCACACAGGTAAGCCCGGGTTCCTGACGGCACGGAGGCCGCTCGCTCCCAGGAGGCTTGCATGCTAAGCGTCAGCCCGCTGCTGCTCTCGGCCCTGACAATCGCTGCTGGGAATCAACTTTTCAGTATCTGTTGAGTTCTTACTCTGAGAGAACCGTGTGTCCTGCCTTAAAGAATCCTGAAACGGGCGCCCGGGGGGCTCAGCGGTTGAGCGTCTGCCTTCGGCTCAGGGCGTGATACCAGGGTCCCGGGATTGCGTCCCACATTGGGCTCCCTGCTCAGCGAGGAGTCTGCGTCATCCTCTCCCTCCGCCCCTGCTTGTGCTCACTCTCTCTCTCCCCCCACTCTCGCTCGCTCGCTCGCTCTCTCTCCCCCAAATGAATAAATGAAATCTTAACCCTGAAATAAGGAGGTACGTTCGATTCTGTTTCCTGGGGAGCAGAGCAGATGCTCGAGTTGTTCAGAAGGCCCGTGGCCTTTCCCTCCCTCCAGGTCCTGTTGTCTACATTTGTTCGTACCCTGAAAACCCACCGAAATCCTGGTATTTGAGCATTTCTTGCAAGTGATGAGAAGACGTAGGCAGGTCTTTGATAATGTTTTATTCCCTTGGAGCTTCTACTTTTTTTTTTTTAAAGATTTTACTTATTCATGAGACACACAGAGAGAGGCAGAGATTCAGGCAGAGGGAGAAGCAGGCCCCATGCGGGGAACCTGACATAGGACTTGATCCCGGGTCTCCAGGACCACACCCTGGGCTGTAGGCGGCGCTAAACCGCTGCACCACCGGGGCTGCCCTACCTTGGAGCTTCTAAGCATGTTCCATCTTACGTCACAACAGTGGAAAATAGATTTAAAAATCCCGAGTCTAAGGAGACTGTGATTCCATGTTGTTTCCCACGCTAGCGAGTACTGTCACCTCCCCCCGGCTTTGTGCACACACGGTAATATCTGGAATAAAGCTCCGTTATTTGGGGTTGGTGCCAGTGTTCACTTTTAAAGCCTGAGATTTTCCTTTCATTTCACAGGTTTGCTGACTGCGCCATGTTGTTGCTGAGTCAGCTGGAGACGGGACTCAGGAGAGTTTTTGCCACCGTTAACGAGTGTCCGGAAAGACTTCTGACTGCTGAGGTACACGTGCTTTAGTGATTGATGGTGGTTGCTGCTGCGTTGACGGTTTCTGTGCCTAATTAAAAGTCTTCAATATCTCATTTTTGTTTACCGTTAAATGAATTTTTTTTTTTTCCGTTAAATGAATTTTTTAAAAAAACTTTTATTTATTTATGATAGTCACAGAGAGAGAGAGAGAGAGAGAGAGAGAGGCAGAGACACAGGCAGAGGGAGAAGCAGGCTCCATGCACCGGGAGCCCGATGTGGGACTCGATCCTGGATCTCCAGGATCACGCCCTGGGCCAAAGGCAGGCGCCAAACCGCTGCGCCACCCAGGGATCCCATCGTTAAATGAATTTTTTAGCTAAGAATTTGCTTTGGAAGGTTTGAGTGTCATGTTTTGTGGCTTCCTATTATAATGATTTTATATGGCATAATTGCTTTTTGTGACTGTTTTGCTGGTTGTGTAGTATTTCCAGGTATTTCAAGCTCGCTGTCATAAAGGGAGAGAGCTCTTATTTCCTCTCTGTAGCCATTCCCGCCAGCGTCCCCTTGTAGCCCCGTGAGGTGGCTCTGCTGAAGGACACGCCTTCCTCTGGGCCAGCAGGGCCGGGAGGCGTGCAGAAGTTTCTGGGGGGCCGTGCACCCAGTTACCTGTCAGGAGCGGAGGGAAGAGGCCTGGGGGCTGTGCCGGGCCAACAGCAGTGGCCGCCGTACCTTTCACTAGGTCACCTTCCTCTTTCTGCCCCTTTCCAGAGGCATTCCTCAAAATTCTGTTCCCAACCCTGCGCTCCCTGGATCGGCCCTGGGAGATCTTAGTCCCATGGGAACGACTGGAAAATCCTGGGAGCCTGATAAAAGTGAAAGCCCCGCACACGGAGCTGGTGATGGGGCCAGAGCAGCGCCAGGACAGCTGTGCATGGCGGGAAAGGGCAGTGCATCCCCAGGACGGCCCCCTCGGACTCAGCTCTTCCACCCCCGAGGTGGGCTCACACCTGCCTGCGCAGGGGCGATGGGGGTGTTCCCCAGGCCTCAAACCACTTGGTGTCTAAGGAGCTCACTTTTTCTTCCACAACTGTGTTCTCTGGTATTCCTTCAATTCCTCGCTGCTTAGGCGCTGGGCAGTGGCCTCCACCCGGGCCAGGTCCCCTCCGTCCACTCAGTGTCCCAACGTGCCCGCCCGCTCTCCTGGCATCCCTCCTGACGCTCTTCCTTCTCTGATCTGTCCTCATGGCCATGGATTGTTTTATAAACTGACAAATACGCCTCCATTTGCTGGGGGCTCATCCGCTTAAAGCATTTTCACGGCCCCCAGGACCCACGGGAGCTTCGCCCTTGCCTGGGGCGTGCCTGACTCGGAGTGGCCCAGCCTGCAGGCTGTTCCCTTCAGATTCCTCCGGCATCACCCAGCCCCCCAGACCCACATGTGTGTCTTTCTCCAGCTTTGCCCCTTCAGGCCACATTAGTGACCCCGGGAGCCTAAACGACCCAGGTTCAACACCTCCTCTTCCCGCATCCACCTTACCTCAAGTGCTTTTCTGCCTGATGTACATTCCTGTCGGGACAGGCACATTCCCGTTCGGGTTCCTGTGGAGCGGGGTGCACGGCCATGTCCCCCAGTGCCCACGCCTGGTGCCTGTCTGTGGCTGTGCCCAGCGCGGTGTGGGCGGTGGTGTGGAGAGCACCCTCACCCGAGCGCTGGCTGGCGGGCCTGTTACCTGCAGCTGTGCAGTGGGGACACATTTCCTTACTCGTTGGCTGACCACACAAGCACATAGCAGGACCGTTTCCACATGGGAAGTAATTTAACAAAGAATGTCTGAAATTGTAGGCCAGGCTCTCATTCAGAATAAACGTGGCATCAGTTTATTTATAAGGCAGCACACATGGAAATGCTTTATTTATAAAGCTGTGAAGGCTGTGCACACGCTGTTACCGTTGACTGAATACTTCCAGCATAAGGTCTCTGAGATCAGGGAAGATCGGGATGAGTAAGACGTTGTGACTTTTAAGGAGCTTATGTACGAGGAGTGAGGAATAAGACGTGTATACCAATTCCATAAAACGAGGTAGACGTTAGTGCACGCAGTTTGTGAAGATAATGAAAAGTTCAGCTCTTTTGAGGAAGTACTGGGGGTATTTAGTAGAAATTGGATATTAAGAGCTCAGGAAAAATTTTAGGGTCAGTACTATAGATTTGGGAGCTAAAGATGCAGACTTTATAAGCATCCTATACCATAATAAATGTTGAAAGAAATTTCATAATGTTAAATTGAAAAAACTTTAACAGGTGTGAATATGTGAGAGGTTTTTCTTGAGAGCTGGCTTCCACAAAATGCTGATTTCATCATAATGTGTGTAAAAACTTACAGAATTTCCCAGCAGCCTTCCGAGGTGGGCATCAGTTGTGTCCCATTCTGCAGCGAAACCTGCATATGCGGGTGCTCAGGGTCTCGCTGCTGGGAGGCACGGAAGCCAGGAGTGGATGTCGAGGCAGCCAGCTCCAGAGCCCGTGTCTGTAGACGAGACCTGTGACACCAGGAAGCATGTGACACCCAGGCCCTTTGAGGGAGAGCACAGCCAGTTGTGCTCACTCGTGTGCCATCAGCCAAAATGCCGCGTGGGTGGGGCGTGCCTGTGAGGTGATGGGCATCCCTGAGCTGAAGCACCTGTGAGAGCAGCTGTGACCAGGCTCCGGCGCCCATTCACCATATTTTCTTGTCTTTAGTGATGTTTTAGGTCAATGACATTCTTCCCAGACCATTGCTAAGTGAACATTTATTTTCAGAAGAAGGTTTCATGTTTGTGGCCATCTACTAGAATTGTCGTTCCTCCTTTGGATAATGTCATTTACTTACATTTTGTTTTCATTGTTTCTTTTCTTTCCTTTTCTGAAGTCAACGGCTCTTTATACCACCTTCGATGAAGTAAGTAAGCTTATGGAGTATCTGGAAACAAACAAAACATTGTTTTTTATTACACAGAGAATGTTGATAGCTGTATATGCAGAAAAAAAAAACTTTATTATAGAGTTAAGTGTTGTTTTCAGGCTAATTTTGAGATTCAGTGATTGACTAACCTGGTTTCTAAAGTTATAGAAAGAGCAACGTTGGAAAATGCCAAGAGATATTAATATTATATACTATAATTATTTAGAGGTTACATTTTAGATTTAAGATTGACATTTGTTTTGCACGTGAAATATGCATGAACTACTATTGTAAATGCACAGTATACACGGATGCATTTAATCTGTGAAGTGGGTGTGGGATTCTGAAACTAAAAATCTGGAATACTAAAAATTGCCATTGAAAATATCTTTTACCACTTTAGAGTGTAGAGGCTTTTGTGTGTGTGTAATCCTGGTTAAGAATTCTTTTTTTTTTTTTTTTAAGATTTTATTTATTTATTCATGGGAGACAGAGAGAGAGAGAGAGAGGCAGAGACACAGGCAGAGGGAAAAGCAGGCTCCCTGCAGAGAGCCTGACGTGGGACTCGATCCCAGGACCCCTGGATCACACCCTGGGCCCGAAGGCAGATGCTCAACCACTGATCCACCCAGGCGTCCTGTGGATAAGAATTCTTACATAGCCTCAAGGGTGACTCCACAGAGTTGGCCTACAGGAGGAACAAAGGGGAGAGTCTTTGTGGAGTGATTGGGGCCTTTAAGATAACTCTTAGATTCCTTAGTGAATGGTTGGCAGGAGGCATTAAGCACATGCCTGTTTATCTACAGACTTTATTCCATTAGGTAAATAACTTGTTATAACTTAATACATAATATGTTTGATCCTATGAGGATTAAATTATATAGTGTAGTCATATCTGTATAGGATTAGGGTCGATAGGGCAGCCCAGGTGGCTCAGTGGTTTAGTGCCGCCTTCAGCCCAGGGCCTGATCCTGATCGAGTCCCACGTCAGGGAGCAGGGAGCCTGCTTCTCCCTCTGCCTGTGTCTCTGCTTCTCTCTCTCTGTCTGTCTCTCATGAATAAATAAATAAAATCTTAAAAAAAAAAAAAGGATTAGGGTCTATAGGGTTGGATTGGGTGGTTGGGCTCTGAGCTCTGTGGGGAGTTAAGCGGCCTATAAAGTAACTCCGATGTATACTTATATCCACACATACAGAACACACATGCACATGCATGCACACTCATTCCTGTGAAGGTACATGAACGCATATAAATATAAACACATGCAAGTACACATAAATACACATATACACACTCACTCTTACACACGAACACATGCAGACACAAATGTGTATATGCACATACCTATAAATATACATACAACACAGAAATGTGCACAGATATATACACACATCCACATAAGTACATATATACACACATACACGTGTAACTACACGTCAACATATGTATGTGCAAATAAACACCCACGCACCTATACACAGGAACATACCTATAAATACACACATGCACATTTATACACATAAATACACATCATCACACACATGTATGTGCATGTAAGTACACATAAGGACCCATATACACAGACAACTAAGAAGACATGTATATTCACATTTATTCCTGAAATCATTATACTGGTTAAGAAGAGTTTTCTTGAGCGAGTGGCTGCTGTGTGCTTAAGGCTGTCCGTGTTTCATGTGCTTCGGGCTTCTATGTATGTCATACCAAGATGCTACGTCCTTGGCTCTGAAGGTTCTGTATGTGATGTGTGCATACTAATTATTTATTTTCGGTGTTTTAGATATTGGCAAAACACTTGAGTGATGGCAAAATCAATCAACTCCCTCTTTTCCTAGGAGCGCCTGCAATGGTAAAGTACTAGCCCTTTCCTGATCTGACATCCTTCTGTTTATGGAGGTGATTAGCACTTCTCCAAAATGAAATTAATCTTGGCCTGTGATGTGCTCACAAGAGTGCCCCTGAGCCACTCCCGCGCTGTCTCAGTGCCACGCACGCGGCCCACGCCGTTCAGGTACCAGGCTGCCTGCTGCCCATTTAAACGTCCTGTTCTGAGTCCTGCTGTTACGGCTGCCCTGTTCCCAAAGTGCACGTGGGTTCCTTGTGGAGTGTGGTGCTGGAGGATCCGGGTTCACCCTGTGAGCAGCCGCAGAAGTCAGATATGAGCAGGAGCTGAGTGTGTTGGATGAACGTGGATAGAGACGCAGAGCCATTCCCCATTTCCTCCCAAAGATATTACTGGGGCTCCTTAGGACCATAAGGAGAATTTTTACATTTATTCTGAACTGAGACTTACTAGCAGCCTAGACTTTAGTCCCTGTGTGACATTAGTGGGATTCTGTGGACTCCTGGAGTGTCATTTTTGGCATCAGGAAGTTAGGATGATGGAGCCAGTGTGTGTGTCCATCCTGAATCTCTAGGACAGTCTGTCCACGGGCAGCTTGCCTGTGTCCTCACTTCTCTTCCTGCTCCAGCCAGTGGTGTTAGGGGAGAAGCAGCTGTCTGTGTCGGCTTCATAGAGAATTGGATCTGAGAGGGGGTGCAGAGGGAGGCCCCCGGACAGGGAGAGGCCAGGGCTGTGAGACAGGACAGCAGTGCTTTCTCTATAGAAGGGAGGTCAGCTTCCAGGCCTGGACACCTCAGCCTCTTCCTTCAGAGGGATGTGGGTGAGACAGTGTGAGGATTCCTAAAACACTGGAGCTCCCATGGACTCCTGCCCCGCGCAATGGGGAACAGCTAGAACCAGGGCTCCCAGGGACAGTCCTGCCCCAGGCTGTGGGGGGGCAGTGAGAGACCAGGGCTCCCAGGGACAGTCCTGCCCCAGGCTGTGGGGGGGGCAGTGAGAGATCAGGGCTCCCAGGGACAGCCCTGCCCCAGGCGATGGGGGGACAGTGAGAGACCAGGGCTCCCAGGGACAGTCCTGCCCCAGGCTGTGGGGGGGGCAGTGAGAGATCAGGGCTCCCAGGGACAGCCCTGCCCCAGGCGATGGGGGGACAGTGAGAGACCAGGGCTCCCAGGGACAGTCCTGCCCCAGGCTGTGGAGGGGCAGTTAGAGACCAAGGCTCCCAGGGACAGTCCTGCCCCAGGCCGTGGGGGGACAGTGAGGGACCAGGGCAGTGGCCACAGTTAGGACAGTTCCCAGTGAGATCCCAGCATGATCCGGGGCTGTATTACCTACACTAACTGTCTCTGAAGCTCCGTGTCCTCGCGTCTGTCACCCGACCCTGCTGCTCCTCCGATATGCGAGGCATGGCCGGCCGGTTCTTTCTTCTGTCAGTTGAGAAAACTAACATCGTATTTTCTGTGTTTATATTCCGACAGGAGTTTCTGTGGGATTTCCTGAACCATCAGGAGGGGCCCCGTCTGAGAGACCATCTAAGCCACGGGGAATTCAACTTACATGACTTTCCTAGAGAGGCAACAACCCAGTTGCTTGCGTTCTCTGTCGTGCTGTTACTCAGATTCACCGATGAAGATGTGTTGACGGCCTTTAAGGTAACATATAGGGAAGAGAGGCCTTAGGGGCGCTCTTGCTCAGCTGTGACCAAATACAGTTTATTTTGAAAGGTAATTAACCCTTAATCGCCCTTTCTTTGAATATATCGGAGTGAGAGTGTGCCTCTGTCAGAACACATCATTGTGACTTGATTACGCACATGTATTTGCTGTGACAGGTGAGCGGATGATGTGCCGTCTGATTCCCTTCAACGGGGACAGGACACCACAAACCAAAGAACCAGCATAAAAGATTAACTAAATGTATCACAAAATTTTAAAAATGATTCAAATGGTTGGGTGGAATAGTTGCATCGATCGATAAATTTTTTTTATTATTTTATTTTTAAGCAAATTTTATTATTTTTATTTTTAAGCAAATCATCCGGGGTAGTTATTGACTTTAATCTTTTTTTTCAAACGATACGTGTAACGATTGCTGTAAAACACGTTCAGAGAAAAAAAAAAACAACAAAAAAAAACACGTTCAGAGGTTCAGACAAAACACAGAACGTGTGATAGGAGAAGTGACAGCCCTCAGGGATGCCTCCTCGTGGGGGTGGGCACTGCTTCCACGCCCTCCCAGGAGCACGCTGTGCAGCCACGGGGGCCGTACCTGTTCTGGAGGTAGCACTTGTTCTACCTTGGTTTATCAGCTGCTCGACATGTGCATCAGTGTACCCTCATTTATGGTTTACGTAAGCTGCCCCTCACGAGGGGTGGGTCCCAGTGTTCCCGCGTGCGCAGCTCTCCTGGCTGGTGTCGGATTGCACACCCTTGTTCACTCGGGCGCCCGTGAACTTGTAAAACGGAGTCCTGAAGCAAAGCGAAGACGTGTTTTTATCTGTTTGAGTTACTCTGCTTTTATTGTGTTTGCTGGAAATGTGCTATTATTTCGTGAACTATTAATGTCTTTTGCTCCATTTCGTGCATGTTATGTTCCTCGTTGGTTTATTAGCCTTACTTGCCCCCCAGTGTGCATGTTGCTTACTTGTCTTGAAGTTCTGAGGCCTTTTCGTTTTGACTTATGCACTTGGAATTATTTTTAAGAGACACTTTGCTTTCTAAAATTATAAATATAGTCATGCATTTCCTTGGTAGCTTTATAGGGTTTTTTTTTTCACCCCAATTAACATCCTTTGGTCCAGCTGGAATTTATTTCACCTGGGAGGGAGTTAGAAAATTTAGGTTCACTTGTTCTTCTTCTTCTTCTTCTTCTTTTTTTTTTTTTTTTGACATATGTCTTGCAAGTTGGCCCAAGAGTGTTTAGAAGACCGACATCTGTGTACTGTGTGCAGTGGCTTGTGACTCCGTAGTGACCTTCAGGACAGTTCAATGTCTGTAGGGGAACTTTCCCATCTGTCGTCTCTTCCCGAATCTCCTGCCTCCTCCCGATGAGGATTGTAGGCAAACCTGTGTAGTTAAAAATAAACACGAAGCCCAAGATTAACCCAGCAACAAACAGGAATGGGCTCTGGACGGATTAATTTAGGGATAATTGATGGTTCTTACAATATTGAACATTACTCCCGAACGTGTGTCTCCATGTCCTCGGCCTTCCCTCCCTGAGCCTCTCCCGAGGGGCTGCGCCATCCAAAGGCCAGACCCCTCCTCTCCTTGCTTGTCCACGTTCTTGTTCCGTCGTCCACCTTAGACTTTGTCTCTGGTGCTCCTGTGCCACGTGCTGGGCTGAGCTGCCCCAGCCTTCACCTGGGCTCCCTGCGGGTGGTCCTTTGTCCTGTTGTCAGCCCAGCAACCGGGGGACCCCTCAGGCCCCCCTCCTCATCCTCCGCCCTCCCCATCCTCTGCCCTTCCATGGCCTCGGTCTTAGAGGAGCCGTGTGTCCCGGCGGCTGCGGGGCTTTATCACTGACCTGCACCCGTGCGAGGTGTGGCTGCCCCACATGGAGCTCGCCTGCCACCTTGTGCACGGAACCCTCCGCTGGGCCGTAGGACTCGGGGCCTTGAGCGGATGAGAGGCTTAGTGTCTGGACGTTTAGAGACTCGCTTGGTGCTGTTGAGAGTCGTAGGGAGGGCTCCCGGCTGGCAGGGGTGTACTGAGGCCGTCAGCCGTCAACTCGCCGCCTCTCCTGTTCCCGATAGTTGTTATTCAGCCGGCTTGGGCTTTCCAGCCACAGAGTTACATCAGCTGTAAAGAATGTCATTTTTACTCTTTCTTTCAGTATTTTCAGGTTTAACAATTACGTGGTTATACCTGTATGACTCTTTTGGTTGTATTGGTTTTTAAATTTAAATTCCCGTTCTAGTTTTTTAGGAGATGTTCTTATATTTTCTAGTTGTTGTGAGGTTTTTTCTTTTTTCTTATGTGTTTCTGGTGTCACTGATGGTGGACAAAGAGCACACACGGCCTTTGTCTTCGTTGTTAATTGGCTTCATTTAGAAAACTTGTATTGGTAATGATTTGACCACAGTCTGAAACCTATTCCATGAGGAGTCCTGCTCTGTTACAGCTGACGGGGGTTCGGTGAAGGAAGCTGGTGAGACCGGGGCACAGTCGTGTGACTCACACTCAGCAGGAGAAACCAGGGCCAGACCACACGTCGCAGTAACCCTTGTCTGTTTTCTTTGAACCAGGGAAAGGCAGCGATAAAGTCATTGGTCGCTCTTGCAGAGGGCTACACTGCTCACTTCCACCCAATTTCTCAGCTTAAAAAACAGGTGAGCTGCACATGGGCCATTGGGAGGGGCACATGGGGCTCCTGGGGCAGAGACACCCATGGGTCTGGCAAGCGGGACCTCAGGGTCACCACCAGAGGCTGGCTCCATCCCTCCGTCCCTCTGAGCCTCACGCCCCTCATCCCGTAGTGGCAGTCGCGGCAGCGTTTGTTGTTTCCAGTGATGTTAGCACGGGAGGAGTGGTGACTGGGTCACGCGGTACGGCCTTGACTCGGGACTGCTCCCGCTCCGTGTGCGGGATGGCACGCGAGACCAGTGCTTGTTCTCTTGTGAATGAGAACAAGCAGAACATGGACTTTCAGGTTCCAGGGTGGAAATTAGCTTGGGTCCTTTATTCTCCATGTAGCAGGATGTGAACATGCAAGGGCCAAGATGGGGTCGTCTCCAAGAACAGAATAATCAGGATACCTGCCAACATAGACGTTTATCAGTGAGCGTGCCCTCTAGACGGAAGCCGTCGCATCCACACATCAGGGCTTAGGGAGAGATCTGCAGCTGCAGCTGGAAGAACGGCCTGAGAGGATGGGGTCTGACGGTGTCACACGGTAGAAGGGGTTGTCAGCAGTCGAGGTGCAGAGGCCCGGAGGTGTTGTGGTCTCCTGGCGCTATGTGAGAGGAGGTCGACCCGAATACCTGCGGGCTCTGGGTCAGCAGCGGGGCACCGGGTACTTCATCTGCCTGTCGTGACTCCGAGCTTCCCGGGAACCAGTCATTGGAAGGGAGGACCAGGACCTGCCTGCAGGACTCTGCCCTACAGAGAGGACGGAGGGGGGCACGTGGCAAGGAAGGGGTGACGTTCCAGAAGGAAGAGAAGCTTCCGGAAGGCAGGCTTTGCCCGTAGACTCCGCGGCTGAGTCTGGTCTCGCGAGGCCCCCTGTTCCTCGGCTGCTGCTTCCATGGCCTGGTTGCGGCCCCTCCGTGCCCCACGGGGGTATTTCCCACAGGGGGTATTTCAGACCTGATGGACCCTCTCCTGCAGCCTTATTCCCGCCGTGGGATTCAGTTCTCATTCGGCAGCCTTGCATCCCGTTCTTCTTAAGGTCATTGCTCTGCTTATTGCTGCATAAATTACCTGCCGTCAGTGGTGTCAGCAGTGTTTCATTTGCTTTGATGAGTCAGAAACTTGGGGTGGGCTCCTGGCTTGGTGCTTCATCTGTGGAGAGAGGTGGATCAGGGCCTCCCGGGCTGTCCTACTTGGCTTCCAGAGTCCCGCACCCTCACGTCCACCGTGTCGTCCGGGTGAAGGCTGCTCCCGACAGGACAGGCCACATGGTAACGTCCTCCTAATCTCCTGTCAGTGTCACAGCAAATAACTGGGGTTTCAAATGTTGTAAGATGTGTAACAATTTTACCCAGAGTGTCTTCTGGAGAGTGGTTGCTGCTAACAGTTTGCAAACATTGTTTCCAGACTTGCTGTAAAGTCTGTAACACCAGTAGGACATCTCCCTCTCAGGTGCTGAGCTGTGAGAAGAGCATCAGGGTGTGGCCCCTCCTGCCTTTGCCCCAGGAGGCCGAGGAGGCAGCCAGGTGAGTTCTGTGGGGGGTCGTGTAGACCTCACGGTCCCCGGTGAACCTCCGAGTGAGGCCTTGGCCAGGTCACGGGCGGCCCAGGCGCAGGGGTCTTGCTAGGCAGCGGTGCCGGTGCGGACGGAGCCGTCTCCCTGCTGGCAGCCCAGCCGGGTGATGGGCCGTTGGGGAGACCGGGCCCACAGAGACGAGAGGCAGGCCTTGTGGGGAGGGGAGGGGTCCTCTAGAAATATTTAGTGGATGGTTAGAAATAGGATCTAAAGGTTGCAGAGAAGGGGGCATAGAGAGATTTTGGAATCAGGATATAGCAGATCCATCCTGAAGGAATAATAATTCGATTTGTTGCTTATCTTTTGTCAACAATTTATTGCTTTTAGCATATCCTATGGTTTATTTTTACCACTGCCCCGACAGTGGCTTTTTCTTTTCATATTTGGGGAAAACAAAGTTGTAGATTAAGTGCGTTGCTCAGTGAACCCTTAAACACGTGCACAGGCCCCGACTGGGCATCTGCCTCATGGTCACGTGTCTACATATCTTCTGTTTTTCAGATTAGAAGGTACTTCCGAAGCACGTGCCTGTAAGTCTCTAATCACAGAAATCCTGCGTGAGCTGTACCACCACCTGCCTGAGAGCCACGGTGCTGTCGGTGACGGGGACGGTCTTCCTGCTGAGATGTGTCTCCGAGAACTGCCCCAGACTCCCCTTTTCTGTGTCAAAGCTGGCGAGCTTGGGGCAGCACTCGATCCCACGGTGGCCGTGCCTCGAGGGCGGGGAGGTGGCCTCCATCGCTTGGGCGGTGCTGGTGGGCCTGAGGGGCCCCCTGCACACTCGTCCCCGCAGGGAATGACGCGGCATGTGACCTGCCGCTGCTCCCCACAAGCTGACTGTGGAGGGGCCCAGCAGTGAACACACCCCTGAGAACCCACGCTCTCATCCCCAGGTGGCCCCAGCTGATCCGGGAACTCTGCGGCACCCCCGTCCCCACTCTGTTCTGTCCCAGAACCGTTGTGGAAGTGCTGACCGTGCTTCGAAACATCAGCGCACAGTGTGCCCGTGCGTCCAGCCAGGTGGTGGCCTCTGCGGGGCTGAGACACCAGCAGTGGGTGGAAAGAAGGCTGCGCTCCCGGCAGAGGCAGACCTACCTGCACATGCTCGGCAGGTGCGCGGCTCCCTGTCCTGGTCTGGAACAGGCCCCGCTGGGCAGGCCTTCCCTTGGGAGGCCGTTCTAATTCTTCCTTGTAGGGGAACTCCTGTTTTAAATACTGTTGTGATTTTGGTGCATGAGAACATGGGTGCTACCGACCCCGTGAATATTTGGATTTAAAATATTACCAGGTTACCTCGGGTATGCCAGCATTCTTACCTGTTGTGTTCTTAGGATGTTCTACATCTTTAGGAAATCACCATTTTGGACAAATTCCCAGAACTCTGGGTTGAGAGGTATCTGTGTCTATAAAGCTTTTAACGGGTTTTCCTTGGCTTCTTCTGGAACGTACTCCTACCAGCAGTTTAGAAGATGATGCCTGTTAGGTTACGTCCTTCCCCAAACAGGGTATATTTTTCTAGAGTCTCTACCGGTTTCATGGGAAAGATAGTATCTTCCTCTGACTGGAATATCTTTGTGTCCTGGAGACACTGAACATGTTCTCATGTTTGAGCCATTTCTATGTGTCTTCTTGTGAGAGTCGGACAGCACGGTCCGTATCGACATCAGGCTGCAGGAAGGATGCTGGCAGCAGGCACGGTGACCCGGAGCCACGGCGGCGGCCTCCTGCTCTTGAGCACCCCTGCCGGAGGGCTGGGCTGCAGCTGGCGGGCTCTTGGGGGGCGGGGAGCGGGTAGGGCAGGTGGGCCACGGTGCGGTGGGGGCCCAGGGAGACCACCACGCAGGCAGCCTTCTCTTGCATAGTTTGAATTTAAGTCCCCTTGGAAAAGGGATTTTTGAAAAAGAATGTTCACTGATGAAAGTGCAAAATACGGAGCGTTTGTCAAATTTTAACTTCATCTTTTTTTAGTATTAAGCTGCTGTCTCCCGTGCTTTACCTGATTTTATTACTGATTGCACTGGAATTGGTCAACATTCACGCAGTTTGTGGAAAAAATACTTCGGAATATCAACAGTATCTAAAGTAAGTGTGTCGTCCTTATAAGACTTGAAACTATATTTTGGCGAATTAAGTGGTTTTCACTTGCAGTGCTTTCTTTTCTTTGATTTTTCTTGTTTGTTTTTAAAAACCCCACAGTCTTCGTTGGCTCTTCACTCGTTTTTCTCTGTGGGTTTTGGTGCAAGTGTGTGAACCTTTAAAACTAGCACCCGTGGTAGCCTCATTTCAGAAAATTAAATGTGATGCACTTGCAAAGGCTTTTAGGATCCGTCACCCTGTGTGATGACACCACCGCCCAGGGAGCGATACCTCCCGTGCCTCCTGCTTAGAATGAACATGAAAACACGATGCGTTTTCTTAAAGAAACGTAGGACCCAGGTGAGAACCAGGGTGGCCGAAACCGATGTGCAGAGGCTTGCGGATCCGTGGTTCCAGATGGGGCCCCCCCTGCCCCCGGCACTGTTGGCACTCTGACCGGGGGTCCTCCGAGCACACAGGGTGGGAGCAGCACCTGGTCTCCAGCACGGCGTGCCTACAGCTCCGCACGGCGACGGCCCAAAGTGATGTTGCCAGACAGAGTCCTCCCCGGCTGAGGAGCTCTCCACAGGAAGCATCTGGGGACTTTTGTTATATTCAGAATTAGAAGTTGGAAAAACAAAACAAAGCAGAAAAAAGAAAAAAGTTGGGGCACATTTTAGACTACTTGGCAGATGGGGAAAACCTAGGAGCACGATGTGCCCCCCACCAGTCGGAGGGGCCCCGGGAACAGCTGGTGAACGCCTGCAAGCACGGCTGGGTCAGAGCACACAGAAGGCGGGTGCCGGGGGTCGGACAGCAGCCCCCCCACCGTGGGGCTGCAGGGCTCGCAGGCGCCTCGCCCAGCGCATCGCGTGCTCACGTGGCATTCAGTCCCAACGGTCTCCAGCCCTTTCCGGGAGCGCAGTCCCTACGTACAGCCGTCTACCTGACCTGAGAGTAAGTTGAAGCCGGCGCTCGGGCGTGCAGCCCGTCTCTCCAGGGACGCTTACGACGCAGCTTCTGTGTTCCGTGCATTTCTTTTTCTTGAATTTGCAGACAGCAATTAAGTGTAGTCCTTTAGTTTTAATTCCGAAAGGAGAAGAGTCCATTTAAATCATTGTTGCATTTTATAATACAGTAACGAAATTTATTTCTTCTTGTTAAAACAGGTTCTTAAAGTCGATCTTGCAGTACATGGAGAACCTGGTGGCTTACACCAGCCAACAGAAGAACAAGTGGAGCGAAACCATCGCTCTTACCCGCACAGCTCTGCTGAAAATTTGGACTTTCAGTGAGAAGAAACAAATGTTAGTACATTTAGCCAAGAAATCCACGAGTAAAGGAGTCTTATGAGAACGTGTACCGTCAGGATGCTTTCGGCTACATCTGGAAACCCAGCCCGGAGAGGCTTTACCAGCACGGAAATTGAAAAGCCGAAGGTAGGGCGGCTTCCAGGGTGTGTTTGATCAGGGATCAAGTTCCGTTTCCCTGCAGCTGTTCCGTGTTTGTGTGAACCTCAGGCTGGGCCCCCCTCAGAACCAAATGGCTGCAGCACCTTGGCCCCCACCATGACACAGTGTCCACAGGAGGGGGAGCTTTTCCCCCGCATTCCAGACACCCTTGGAAATGGTCAGTGTGGGCAGGACCCTGCCCCCTGCTCCCTGCTGGCCCGGCTGCATAGATGCCGCTCCTGAGCCACCACCGGGGCACGGAGAGAGAGCCTGGGCCAGCCCAGTCTCATCCCTGGAGCTGAGAGTGAGGTCGGATGGTCCAGACCCCACGGGACAGCTGGGGGAGGGTGTACTGGGCAGACACGGGTGCCAGGCAGCAGGTTTGCCCTTTGGTGTGTGGCGGGGGGAGCAGGGGCCCTGGCATGTGTCTGGGTCTGAAGCTTTTGCCTGGCGCAGGGAGAGCTGGAGGACTGGGGGTCAGGGGTGCAGTCGCCCCCATCCCGCTCGGAGAGCCAGAGTCTGCAGTTCTTGGCTCTTGGAGCCGCTGCAGTTGCCTGGAACATCTGGGAAGCCCGTGCCGTCGTCTCGGGGGTGGCAGCCCTCAGGACCCCATGAGGCTGCCCCAGACCTCAGGTTTGCGTGCGTGCTGGGCCGTGCACAGCGAGTCGTGGCCTCCCTCCACCGTCCAGACCTGGCTCGTGGGTTCCAGCCCACGTCCGGGTCCCAGGAACGGCTCCACCACGTCTGTTTCTGGCTTCTCTGCCGTTGGAGAGCAGGGCCAAGGAGACCTCAAGGGGAAGGGGTGGTGCTGCGGGACGACACACTCCAGCACGTCCCGTCTATCCCTTTGCCAACTCCACCCCTCACCCCTTGTAAACCAAGCTCCTGGGTAAGGACGGGGCACCGAGCCTCCACTCCCTCCGTGCAGCCTCCCCTGGGGCAAAACGCGGCCCCAAACCCCACGTGTCCTGAGCCGCTGCTCCTGGGACACGTTCTTTTGCAGTGTGGTCACGGCCTCCCTTGGACAGACTAATCTAGGTGATAGTTTATGGGCTTAGCCCCTCTACTCTCCTGCTGTTGGAGCTGGGATGGAAAAGGGGAAATAAAGAATGGGTGCACTTACGAGCGCGTGAAGAGCCTGGAGCTCCTGGGGCCTGCCGAGCGGGCAGGGTCGGTATTAAACCCCCTTCTGCAGCTCATTCTCTTCCTCTGCCCTCAGACGCTCACCTCTGGTGGTGGTCGCTCTGCACCTGGCAGGGTGACCCAGACTTCATTCCTGAAAGGGCTCTGTCCGGAACATCTTTCTGGTTTGAGCAGCTAGTTTTCCTCTGGCTCTGATCACTGGAGCAGGGAGTAGTGGGGGGTTCCCCAGGGCCGGCTGCGTCCCAGCACACTCATCCCCGCCCCTGACTGCTGCCGACCTGTCCCTGAGGGCGTGGGAGCTGTGACCCGGGCGGTACAGTCAGCCCCGCTTTGCCTTGTGGTTCTCGGGCAGGAGGTGCACAGTGTGGCCCGGGGCTCTCGTGCACGGGCTGGTGGGACACGCGTCCCTCCGTGGGGCAGTTGCTCCTCAGGAGCAGATACCCAAACCAGCAGAGTCCAGGGTTGTGAGACATGCTAGCGGCTGCCGTAGGGGGAGGGGCACCACCCTCAGGCGTCCTCCGGCTGGCGAGCCGGCATCTGCATCCGGGCCTTCCACTTCCAAGGTGGGCATCGTCCACGGCCCGCACCGCCGGGGGAGCAGGGGCCCTGGCACTTCCGTCTGCGGGAGGCGCACCTCTTGGAAGCATCGCTGTCAGAACCAGGGCGAGTGAGGCTTTGTGGGAGCCACTGACCGCATCGCGCCCCTGATGCCGGGGGTGAGCGCCCTGGGGTACGACGCCTGCACACCGCTCATCGCAGGAGGTCCAGCCGCTGACCTCTTCCTCGGCCCTCGCCCACCGCTCAGACGCCACTTGCCATTCCTGGCCTTGCCCCTGCTGAGACCCTGACCGCCCTTGCCGGCTTCCCTCCAGGCCCACCGTCCTGCAGAGTGAACAAGTACAGGGGGCGCTCAGCTTGCCATGGCCCCTCCCTCCCTCCCGCTGTTGGGGGGTCACCCTCAGGCCCTTGTGCTACCTGCCATCAGCCCTACATGGGGCCAGCGGCATTTTCCAGAAATCAGACAGAGCTTCGTTACTGGCAGCGACCACAGGAGCCTCTGGGAGCCTGGGTGCGCAAGGAGGGCCGTTGCAGGTGCAGCTTGACCAGGAGCTGCTCCAAGTCCGTGCGGGGGCCTGGAGGGCAGCCAGGGGGCAGAAGGAGCACAGCTACATGCAGCGTAGTCGCCGTGGTTCTGTCCCCAAGCCCTAGGGGCCTGTGCGGGGCCCAGCTTGCGGCTCCGTGTGGCATCTCCCCTGCCACGGGCACCTTTGTGCCTTGGGGTCTGAGGGGAACAGCCTTCGGCTCAACCTGTTATCGAGCGTTTTCACATTCCCGACCTCGTGCAAACTGGTGGTATTACGGGTTTGCTGGCACGGGTCCGGGCGGCGTGCCCACGTCAGAGCCCAATCGCATGGGTGGTCCCTGACCGCTGGGTCCCTGCAAACTTGAAGGCAGCCCCTCCCCTCGGCATTCGTGTATCGTCCAGGCATCGAGGGCGCCCTCTTCCCTGTGACACACGCCATCAGTGGCTGAGCTGTCAGCACGTCCCACAGGATGTCCCACAACGAACCGGAGAACTGAGGGTGACCGCTGTCCCCGACAGGCGAACACACGCTGCTCTGGCGGGTTTTGTGGCAGGTGTTCACGGATGTGCACCCGAGCAGTAGCTGCAGGCCATCTGTTCCCCTGGAGGAACCACATCTGGGGCAGCGCCTGCAGTGGGGGCCGTGACCTGGTTAGGTTTGCGGCAGCCCATGGCCACTCACGGAGACCCAGCTGCCTTCCTCACAGGTCACTTGGGCACAGGTCGTACAAGTATCATGTGCAGTTCCCACGGAAGCAGTATTGCTTTGGGTTTTTTACCCTCTTGGAGGAAAGAGGTCATTCTGTAGGTTTCTGCTCTGCCCTCCCCACTGGGCTGGACCTTGTTAGAGGGTCAAGGGACCCTGCCATCGCTCTGCGAAAGAGGCTCTGGGTCAGAACTGGCTCAGTCCTGGGAGTTTGGAGAGAGGGATGTGGTTCTGTAGTGATGCCTCCGTCAACCAGCCAAGGGGACAGATTTGCTGATAGAGGGTGATGTCAGGGACGGCCCACGTATTCCTGTCCAAGGGGCTCCGTGGTTAACTGGCTACCACCAAACGTCTCTGTAGGTCTGACCTTCCCGCGTAGTTACAGGAGCCACGTGCACCCCTGTTTTTCAGTCCATTCTAGGACCTGACACCAGGTCCCAACCTTTCCAGTGAAGTTGAGTAATTTAATTTAGATGGTGGCAGTTCCCTCTGTCACCCTCCTAAGGGGCACAGTCACGATGCACCTGCCAGGAGTGCCCGGGTCCCCTACCGGTGTGCTTTTTCAGTGCCTACTGCTTGTAGACGTTGTTGGGCACTGAGTAAGCCACTCATTACAAACCAACAAAACTAGGGAGCCTGGGTGACTCCGTGGGGGCAGTGTTTGCCTTTGGCCCAGGGCGTGACCCCAGGGTCCCTGGACCGAGTCCTGCATCAGGCTCCCTGCATGGAGCCTGCTTCTCCCTCTGCCTGTGTCTCTGCCTCTTTCTCTCTGTGTCTCTCATGAATAAATAAATAAAGTCTTTAAAAATAAATAAAATATTAAAAATGTTTCTTAAAGTTAAAAAAAAAAACCCAAGTATTCCTACATTCCAAAGCTTTTGGGTCTCTTCCTCTGAAGTATGTCAGGAAGCTGGGCCAACTCAGTGACCTTGGCGTGCCCATCGTGAGGCCCAGAATGCGGTACGCTTTACGTGAGCCAGGACTGCCGCGTCTTCCTTTATCATCCAGCACCTGAGCAGTGATCGTCACTCCCCAGAATTCTACCAATATAATTTGGAAAAATTTAACAGTTATTTTCTTGGGTGAAACCGTACTTTTGTCTCTGCCTCCTGGGGCCGACCCCATCACCAGCGTGGATGCCGGAAGAGGCAGAGGTGTTGATTCTGGAGGGTTCCTGGCAGCAGCTTGGGTGAAGCTGTTTCCACGTCTTCCTGCGGGAGCGGCCAGCCTCGGGCGGTGTAGGAGGACGTCCCTGTGCCCAGGGGACTCTCTGGGACTCGGGATGAAGGCCAGGAGAGCTGTGTGCCTGTGTCAGACCCGGGCCTGCTCCGTCTGACATCCGGACAGAGACAGCGGTTCAGCTTGTGTCTCATCCGGGCACCGTCTGGGCCAGACTTCACACGTCCCACAGACCCCGCCAGTGTTCCCAGTGCTCTGCACACACAAGCCACAGCTCCCTTTGAACTGGGGGCGGGGGGGGGGGGTCCTTGACGTCCACAGGACTCCTCTTCCTCCGGCCCTGCATCCCGCCATGTGCTGTCCACTCCTCGATGCCGGGATCTGAGCAGACCACCCGGGGGACACAGTGCTGAGTGTTTCTGGAAAGCAGCCGACTCAGGCAGAATGAGACCCCCCAGACATCGGGTTCACTCCCACACTCTGGGTTTGGCCACATGTATGGCCTTCGTCGTGCAGGCACAGAAGTTTGATTAATGTCAACACACCAGAAGCAGAATCTTTCCCATTCACCAAGTTTGAGTTCACAAAACTAATATTAACAATGCTGATTTGTTATTTTAACAATTAGAAATATTGTTCACAAAACCAGATAGTTAAGTTTGCGTGGACGGCAAACGCTACCCTGTCACGAGAGGCGAGGGCTCTCGGCTGCAAACAAGCGTGTTTCTCACCCAGAAGTGCTCAGGAGCCAGTCGGCAGAAGAGCGGCTGACGTAGAAATAACATGAGAAGGAGACCAGAGGAGGCAGGTGTTTGCGGAAGCAGATGCTGTGCACAGTGTACGTGCATCCCCTCCCAGGGAGATCTGGGAGTACTCCACAGAGGTGGCATTTGTGTTGGTTTGGGGGAAACCAAGGGTTTCAACAGATTCAGGCAGATTGGTTACAAAAAGAGTCACTAGAGCTCAAGGTGGCTTGGAGGGTTTGCATGTCTCCTGAGCCAGCCCTTCCCCTGCTGATCCCTGGAGGGGCCATCCTGGGCTTGGCGCTGGTGCCCAAGTGCCCCAGCACGAGGCTGATGGTGGGGCCACCTGTGGAAGCCCGAGAGGTCACACAGGGCAAGTACTGCACAGAGAAGGAAGCCACTTCCATCCGAGTATCAGTCCCCCATCCTGAAAAATAGACCTATTGTTGCTCCTCATTGGGGTCCCTCCTCATCATCGGGGTCCCTAATCAGGGCTCCTCGTCATCGGGGTCCCTCCTCATCGAGGTCCCCCGTCGGGGTCCTTCCTCCTCATTGGGGTCCCTCATTGGCTGTGTCTGCCCTTAGGACACTGGCCCTGGTTCCCTAGTACTCCTCAAATCCCCATTTTCTCCCACTTGGCTGGCTTCTCACCAGCTCCATCCAAAGCTCCAATGGGATTCAGAATCTCTCACTTTATTATACCAAGTAATTAACTTTTCTCTGTTGTTCCCTCCCATTAAGGTATTCCAGGGGGAAGTCTTATTTTTCTTAAACTAGATGTCCAACCAAATTGCTTTCCCCAACAAAGGCATTCTCTATCCAGGAGATGAATGCCCCGACACTTCTGAGGCACTAAAAGCTGCAGTAGGATTTTGCTCTACATGCAAATTATTTTCCCCGCTTACTTTTATGCTGATGATTCCCAACTATCTCAAGCCCTGGCCTTAAGACTCAGCCTTCTGCCTCCTGGACAGCTTAGCACCAACACCCCACAGGCCACGTCCCTTCACTTAACATCCTCTTCCACTCAAGCCCTCCTGTGGTGCTCTGTCTTGAAAGGCAACAAGGGGATCCCAGACTCTAGAAACCTGAGGGGCACGTGCCAGCACTCACAATTTCCCATCCGTTGCACTACCTCCCGTGCTGCCCGTGCCTGCCTGCCCTGTTACCCCCCGAGGACGTGCTGGAGACCGCCTTCCTCTCGCCTCTCCAGCGCATCCTCTGAGCCGGAGAACTGTGTTCCCCAACCACTGGTCAGGTCATGTTATTCCTCTAAATAAGCACCTTCCATGCAAAGCATTCTGGTTCCTCCGCACGGTGTCCAGGGCCCTCCCCATACCTGCCAAATGTGGGAATGTGCCTCCCACATCATCTCGTGTGTAGGAGTTTCTGCACGTGAGAACAAGAGTCGGCGCCGTGTGAAGTAGGGAACAACTTTGTCTTGCTCCTGCTTCTCGTGTTCATCACTAAGCCATGTATTCCTTGTTGACTTCTTAAGATTTATTTATTCCTTTTAGAGAGAGAGGAGAGCACAGAGGGAGAGGGAGAGAGAGTCCCAAGCAGACTCCGTGCTCAGCCTGACCAAGAGTCAGACCCTTCCCCTGCTGCCCCCCCCTCCCCCCGGGCGCCGCTCCTTGCTGACTTCTCACGGATATCTTCTCGTAGTTAAGGACGTTTTATTTGGACACTGCTCTGGCTGTGTGGCAAATTGAATATCCGGAGAAGTAGTCCTCCCTGCAAAACCCTGGACGCATACCCTGAATTGCCAGGCCAGGAACCAAGGCGTCCATGTGGGACAAAATGAAGAAAAAGCAGGAATGTAGAGGTTTATTTGGGGAGATGAAGCCTTGGGCTGCCCCTGTTGGGAGACGGGAGCCCTGAGGAGCTGGGTCAAGGAGGGGTGACTTCTGAGAGGGCTGAGTGACAAAGGACACAGGGCTGGCCACAGCGGTGAGACCGGTGCAGTCCCAGGGGACCCTGTGCTCAGGAGGACCAGGTCCCATGTGTCATTTCTGACACTAGTTTTACCTCTGAAGTTGCACTTTGTAAGTGAAGTCTGATGGGACAGTGGGGTCTGTGTGAGTGGAGGAGGCACGTGTGTGCCCTCCCACAGACAGCATTCATGATGCCCCACGGACAGAATGTCCCCAAGGACCGGGGCTGTGTGGGAGTTCAGTGAGGCTCAGGTGGGGACGGGGTAGGTGAGATACTTTCCTCTGTGCCCCCAGCGGCTGGCCTGACCTCGCCCTGGCCGAGGACCTGCACAAGCCCCTGCCAGCTGCGGCCTGCACCTGCCCGCCCAGGATCCGCCCAGGACCCCGCAGGAGCCACAGTGGTCGGTGACCTGCGAACAGGCCCAGCACCTGCACCTCAAGTAGATCCTTGTCCCAAAATGCTGCAGAGAACAACTGCTCCCAAGAATACTCTGGGAATGAAGAACTAGAGATACACAGGGAGGAAGGCTGGAGTCGTCCCTCACAGGGAACAGCAAACGGAGCCTCAATAGAGCTAAGCCTGCGCTTAGCAGAATGAAAGAACGATGCAGGTAAGAGGTAAATGACACAGAAGCAATAAGATTCAGAGTTGGTTTTCTGAAAATCTACACAAACTTGGCAAACCGTGAGCTAGATTCACCAAGAGAGGGAGAGAGGCCTCAAATAAATAAAACCACAAGTGCAAGAGCCCTCGTGGGATAAGGCGGCGCGGGAGGGCGCTGACAGCTCTGGGAGCCCCCTGTCCGTCTGTCCGTTTTTTCTCTCCAAATCCGAGAAAAAAAAAGAAAACACTGTTCTCGGGAGCACGAGACCACGGGGCCCTGGTGCGTCCGCTGCCCCGGGTCGCAGGAGGCGGATTCCCGCCACCCTCGCCAGGCGGCCCGTCTGCTGCGGCACCTCCCGCGGTGGGGGCTGCGTGCGTGATTCCAAGGCCGGTGGTGTGGGGTGTGGGGGCTGCGGGGCCCAGGCCGGGGCAGAGCCGCTGTGCGCAGGCGCGGAGAGTGCCTCCCTCTGCGGAGGGGGAGGGGGAGGAGGGGGAGCGGGAGGAGGAGCGGGAAGAGGAGCGGGAGCGAGAGGAGGAGCGGGAGGAGGAGCGGGAGCGGGAGGAGGAGCGGGAGGAGGAGGAGGAGCGGGAAGAGGAGCGGGAGGAGGAGCGGGAGCGGGAGGAGGAGCGAGAGGAGGAGCGGGAGCGGGAGGAGGAGCGAGAGGAGGAGCGGGAGGAGGAGCGGGAAGAGGAGCGGGAGGAGGAGCGGGAGCGGGAGGAGGAGCGTGAGCGGGAGGAGGAGCGGGAGGAGGAGCGTGAGCGGGAGGAGGAGCGGGAGGAGGAGCGGGAGGAGCGGGAGCGGGAGGAGGAGCGGGAGGAGGAGGAGGAGCGGGAAGAGGAGCGGGAGGAGGAGCGTGAGCGGGAGGAGGAGCGGGAGCGAGAGGAGGAGCGGGAGGAGGAGCGTGAGCGGGAGGAGGAGCGGGAGGAGGAGCGGGAACGGGAGGAGGAGCGAGAGGAGGAGCGGGAGGAGGAGCGGGAGCGGGAGGAGGAGCGAGAGGAGGAGCGGGAGCGGGAGGAGGAGCGGGAGGAGGAGCGGGAAGAAGAACGGGAGCGAGAGGAGGAGCGCGAGCGGGAGGAGGAGCGGGAAGAGGAGCGAGGAGGAGGAGCGGGAACGGGAGGAGGAGCGAGAGGAGGAGCGGGAGGAGGAGCGGGAGGAGGAGGAGGAGCGGGAAGAGGAGCGGGAGGAGGAGCGGGAGGAGGAGCGGGAGCGGGAGGAGGAGCGGGAGGAGGATCGGGAAGAAGAATGGGAGCGAGAGGAGGAGCGCGAGCGGGAGGAGGAGCGGGAAGAGGAGCGGGAGGAGGAGCGGGAGCGGGAGGAGGAGCGGGAGCCGTTGCGCTGCGGGGTCCTCAGCCTCCGCTCAGGCCCCCGGACCACACGCCTCGTGGAGGGTCGTGGACGGTCGTGCGCTCCGCCCAGAGCCGCACCCCAGGCACCTTGTTGGCGTCCAGCCCCGCGTGCGGCCGGGCGGGGGACGCAGGATGCACCGTCGGGGGCGCGGCCGGGGCGGGTGGGGCCCACGGAACGGGCGCTCCTGCGGGGTCCGGCCTCGAGTGCCGAGTGCCGGGGCGAGGCAGGCTGCTGGGCTCGCGGGGGCGCCGGGCCCTGAGCCCGCGGGGAGGCGGGGAGGCGGGGAGGCGGGGCGCCCCAGCCTCGCGAAGGAGCAGGGCCCCGCGCCCGGTCTTAGCCCCGGGCCCACGCCAGGCTCGGCGCCCACGGCGAAGCCGCGCCTTCGTGCTGTTTTAGGCCCCGAAGACTCCGGTGCCTGGTTTCAGCGGAGACAGGGCGGCCGCGGCGCTGCAGGAGGGGCTCGTGGGCGGCCCCCCGAGGCGGGAGGTGCCGAGCGGCCTCCGCGCACGGGGTCCCCGAGAATGTCCGTGTTCGTGCTCGGTGTCCCCGTGGCGGCCGAGGGCACAGACGCCGGGAGCCGGGCGCGCCTCGGCCAGCGCGGGGCGTCCACGGGTCGGAGGCTCACGCGGAGGGGCCGTGGCCTGGGGCCGCGACGCTGGGCCCGTCTCCGCGTCCGGGGCGTCCGCGGTGGGGTCGGGGCCAGGGTCCGTCCGGGCCGCCACGTCGGAGGCCCTGGGGCTGCGCGGTGCGGGGGCCCCGAGACCCGGCGCGCTCCCGGGGGGGACTGTGGGCCCTCTGCGTGCCCCGCAAGGTGCCCGCCCCTCCCGCGGCCCCGTGCCCGGTGCGGGGAGGGGGGGACCCTCCGCCCCTCGCCCCCCCGCCCCCCCGCCCCGCTGCTGCCCCGCTGCTGGCCCCGCACACCCACCTGCCCCAGGCGCGCCGCCCTCCTCCGGGGTCAGGCTCCGCCGGCTCCGCGCTGGGCTCCCCCCCCCCGGGACTGACGGGCTCGCGGCGCGGGTTCGACGCCCCCCGGTCCCCGACGGAGGCCGCCCGCGGGCCCTGGTGCGCAGGAGCCGCCGTCGCGTCCGGGCAGAGTCCGCGGGGGCCGGGCGGGGGCGTCCTCTGTCCGCGGAGCGCAGCCGAGCCCCGGAGCGCGCACCCGGCCCGACCCGACCCGGCCCGACCCGCGCCCGCAGCACACCCGGACACCCGGACACCCGGCCCGGCCCGAGCTTGGTCGCGTCTCGGCGCCCCCGGTCGTGCTTCCAGCGAGTCGCTCGGGACCAACTCGGGCTCCGGGGAGCCGCGGCGGACGCGGGGGAGGGTCGCGGGGGGCGGGCGTTGCGTCTGCGGGACGCGTGGTGGCGCTGCTCGGCCGAGCAGGTGGCCGCGGGGCGGGGGCGGGGGCGGGGGCGGGTCAGGTGCCACCGCGGGGGGCTCGGGTGCCTGGGGGGGGGCTCGGGTGCCACGGCGGGGAGCACGGGGGGGGGTCAGGTGCCACGTGCGCTCCCGCCCGCAGTGCTCAGGGCGCAGAGGAGGAGCCGCAGCTGCGGGACCCCCGGGCGCTCCACCGGGCTCCGCGGGCTCACGGAGGACAGCGAGGACCGAGGCCGGCGGGCAGTGACCGCCCGGGAAGGGGCCCTCGGGAGGCCGGGGCCGCGGGTCTCGCCGTCGCTGTGCGGCAAGGCTCTGTGTGAAGAGCGCGATGGGCTTCCTCGGAGGGCTGCGGCTGCGGCTGCGGGTGCGGGTGCGGCTGCGGGTGCGGGTGCGGCTGCGGGTGCGGGTGCGGGTGCGGCTGCGGCTGCGGGTGCGGCTGCGGGTGCGGGTGCGGCTGCGGGTGCGGGTGCGGCTGCGGGTGCGGGTGCGGGTGCGGCTGCGGGTGCGGCTGCGGGTGCGGGTGCGGCTGCGGGTGCGGGTGCGGGTGCGGCTGCGGGTGCGGGTGCGGCTGCGGGTGCGGCTGCGGGTGCGGGTGCGGGTGCGGGTGCGGCTGCGGGTGCGGGTGCGGCTGCGGGTGCGGCTGCGGGTGCGGGTGCGGCTGCGGGTGCGGGTGCGGCTGCGGGTGCGGCTGCGGGTGCGGCTGCGGCTGCGGGTGCGGCTGCGGGTGCGGGGAAGCCGCCCTCTACTCAGCCTTTCGGGGCGCAGAGCCCGCCGCCCCCGGGAGTCCTGTGAACCCGCCCCGCGGCTGCCACCAAGGCTCCGGGCCGTGGGGCTCCCCCGCAGGCCTTGCAGAGGCGGGGCCGTGGGTGAGGCGGTGGCGACCGCAGATCCGGGGCCTCGGGTCCGACCTCGGCCTGTCCACGGAGGCCCCGACGCCCGCAGGACGCTCTTCCCGCCCGTCACCTACTTACTCCAAAACAAGAGAACTTAATGTTAAGCTCAAGCCAGTCGTGGCACTGGGGCCCCACCAGCGGTTAGAGCCCGCGCGGCCAGCAGGCACAGACTTATCATAAATATTAGATGCCGCCCCTCGAGCAAGCTCATTCATTTTCAAAGTCCGTTGCAGTCGCTAATTGCTCACGTCTGCGCACACCCCTGAGCCAGATGGTGTTATTAACTCCGTTTCAGAGTGAGGGAGCAAACGCGCAGAAAACCTGATGGAGAAGGAGAAGCCGGGTGTCGGCTCGCCCTTTCCAGGCACCCGCTCCCCGGCAGGTGGGCCCCACGGGGCTGTCCCCCCCTCCCAGGGTGCCCGCAGCAGCTCTGAATCCACCGTGGGACACCCTGCAGGTGGTCACCCTGGCGGGTAGCATCCAAGCCCACCTTGTAGCAGCCCCAGGAAGGAGGCAGTTTTGAGGAGCAGGGGGGCCCCGAGGGCGAGGTCACCCAGGCAGCGGGGCCAGCCTGCGGTCTGCGTCCACCAGACACTCGGAAACCCGAGCCCGTTGGCGCCCGGGGCCGCTGGGCAGGAGAGCAGCCGTCTCCCGGCCGTCAGCCCACCTGTGTCCGTCCTTCGTGTTATTGACAGGACGTGTCCCATGGTGGCTCCCGCCCCAAGTGCACCTGCTTCACTGACCCCGCCCGCCCTGCCCCCTTCGAAGTCACACTATTGCTTCAGACGCTCAAACAGCAGAGAGCAAGTCAGACACAGGAACGAGTGTCAGGGCTGGTGGCCCTAGAGGGTCCAGCTTCTTCCCTTTCCTAGTTGGTAAGTCAGGCGTCTCCGGCTTGGGTGGAAGTCACGTGGTCCGTACGCTTAACTCCTCGGGGGGCAAGTGTTCAGTCCGCTGGGGGAGCTACCTGCTTCCATGGGGTAGGCCGAGGCATCCCAAGCCTTGAGACCAGCCCCCGGCCTCACACGGGGGAGGCGGCAGCAGAGGGCTGGGGACCGAGGGCAGGGCCGCCACACAGGGGCAAGGAGGGCAGCCCATGGCCCCAGGGCTGGTGGGAAGGCGGGCACAAGGAGGACCATGGGGACGGGAGCTGGCAGGCTGACCGCTGGACAAGCCCGACAGGGGGGTGGCCGGGAGATGCAGGGCTGAGGAGGGCGGTGTGGGGCGTCTCGGGGACTCCAGGAGGTGTTGGCGACGCCGACACCCCAGAGCAAGGCGCTGGGGCTGAGCAAGAGGAGGGCACCATGCCCATCGCAGGTGGTGGGAAAGCCAGGAAGCCTTCAAGCAGTGGGCAGTACGTGAAGTAGTTAAATTCACAGTCTTCCCCAGGGAGCCGGGACGAGGGTGGGGGTTGGATGAGGGGGACAAATGGGGCCCCACTCCTGAGTGGAGAAAGCGGTGTTTATGCATCTTGGGATGTGGGAGAAGCAGGTAGCACCAGCGCCCGTCCCCTCCCCGGGGGCCCCAGGGGACCCCACCTACAGACGAGAGAGACTCGGTCCTGCCATCACACCCCAGCCTGGGAAACAGGGCCGCCCCACACCCGGGCACCTGGTGATCAAGAGGATGCCCATTTGCCTCTGTTTGTGCAGGGCTCGGCCGCGGCGCCCCACGTCAGGGAGGTGTCATTGCTGCAGACACCTGTGCAGGCAGCCGCGAGGTGCGACATCCAGCCGGCAGACAAATGGTGGGGGTATGGCCTGGTGTGAAGCCGTCCCGTCCAGATGGTGGCTGAACCTCCAGCCCCATTGCCGCATCTCTCCCGCCCGGGCTGGGGGACACCCGTCTTGCCGCCGGGGGGGCCCCCATGTGCCAGGTTCTGGCTGGCATGGGTCCCGACGGTGTTCCCCGCCTTCCGCCCGTGCCTGATGAGCCGTCCCCTAGTGCCCGGCCTCTGAGGGCCCCACGCCAAAAGTTTCCCAGCACACCAGCGAGACAAAGGTGCAGGCATCCAGCCTGCGTTCCCAAGGGGACCTTTAGGTCCCCTGATTTCCTGGTTTTGCAGACGTTTCCCCAAGTCTCACCCCCAGCACTTCTTCCAGAATAGGTGCGGCCTTCAGGACCACGCAAAGCGGTGCATGGACACGAGGCCTCCCAGCCCTCCTTCGGCACCCCGTCACCGGGGTCCGTTAGGGATGCAGCAGACGGGACAGTTTTCATATCAGTTTTGCTTTGTGTTACCACGAACCAGCGGCGCCTCCTCGGACGGAATGCCAGGCCGCAGAGAGGACAGTCGTCCGCCCCGGGTGCTCGTGGAAGCGGTGGGAGGAACGGCTCAGGCCAGGCTGCTCCTGCCGCATCGGGTCACAGCAGCGGGCGTGGCGGCTGGAGGGAGAGCCCACGGGGGCAGGAGCAGGGACAGGGACCGGGACAGCCAGAGTGGCTGGGGTGGCCCAGGGCCAGGCTGAGCACACGTCACTGTGGGCGGGGGCCAGGGCCTGCCCCGGGATGGAGGCGAGGGAGATGGACCCCGAGTCCCCGCAGTGCCGTGCTCGTGCCTGGTGACACCTGCCCTCTGGTGCATCCTCGTCGCCTCCGGCCCTGGCGATCACCCCGCGGGGCAGATGCCATCCCACACAGCGGTCAGGACCTCGCCGAGTCACGGGGCTACCGGGTGGACCAAGGGGCCGAGCCCCGTTTGAGCGACAAAGTGGGCAGGCTGGGTGGTCAGCAGGGGCCCCTGAGCGGGGATGGAGAAGGCCAGCGTGAGGGGACGCGGGTGGCGCGGCCGGCTCTGCAGCCGCCAAGGGAGTAATACAGATTTCCAAAATCCCCTGGGTCTGATTGATGGCTCTCCTCTCCTTCCTGGCTGGCCCCTCGCCGCTTCCAGGAAAGGCCTGGCAGGCTGCAAACATCTGGGCTAAATCGGCCCTGCTGGGACAGCGGGACAGAGAGGGACGGCCGGGAAGAAGCTGCTCCGGCGGACATGTGCAGAGTCCCGGCCCTCCTGGGCCGCAGGGCTGACGTTTGTCCGACGCGAATTTCTGCGTCCCCAGGACTCGCCTCATTTCCATTCCTTCCCAGGGAAGCTTGTGGCTGTAATTCCTGTCGCGGCTCCAGGGTCATAACCAAAAACGCCTGACTTCACCTGCCACACGCTTCTGTTGGGCTGCTAATCTTTGTCTTTCCTTTTGGGCTCCAGGAGTTCTTTGCATATTAAGGATACAGGTTGTGACAGGAGATGAAATAGGTGTTTTTCTCATTGTCGGTGTTGGCTTCCTCATATGCTGATGGCAGTTTTTTTTTTTTTTTTTTTTTTTTTTTTTTTTTTTTTTTTTTTTTTTTTTTTTTCTGATGGCAGTTTTTCATGCAGAAGTTTTATTTTCATGTAGTTGGACTTATAAATTATTCTTTTACTGCATTTGGATTTTTAGTTTGAATTAACAAAGTCTTCCCTTGGTGACAAATTTACAAAGAAACCGGCCCATGATTTCCATCAGTGCTTTTCATGGTTGTATTTTTAACAGTTAAGGATTTGACTCTTAGGGAATTTATTTTGATGTATAACATGAGATTTGAGTGTGGCTTTTGTTTTTTATTATTTACTTGCTGGGTAGCCACTCAGCCATCCTGATGCCGTTTACCCATCAAGTTTTCGCTACTGGGGATCCCTGGGTGGCTCAGCGGTTTGGCGCTTGCCTTTGGCCCAGGGCGCGATCCTGGAGTCCCGGGATCGAGTCCCACGTCGGGCTCCCGGCATGGAGCCTGCTTCTCCCTCTGCCTCTCTCTCTCTCTCTCACTCTCTCTCTCTCTCTATGTCTATCATAAATGAATAAATAAAAAATCTTAAAAAAAAAGTTTTCGCTACTAATCTGCGATGTCATCTGTATTGTATGCCAGTTTCTCACATATTTCTGTGTTTACCTGTACTTTCTGCAGTTTTACGTTGTGGGTGCCTGTTCATGAGCCAGCACAGCAGGGTTTTAATTATTGAGACTATTATATGATTGAAGAGCAAATAGGGCTACTGATTTTTCTTAACTCTTCCTTTAAGGATTTTCCTGCCTATTTTGTTGGTTTCTTTTTCTATTTAAACTTTAGGATCAGACTGTCTACTCCTCTCCCCACAATAAAAAAAAAAAATGCAATGCAAAGATCCAGAAAAACCTTAAACTATCTTTATTTTTATTCATTTAGTGCATATTCAGTAATGCATTAATTTATAGAGTTAGGGAAGACAGAGGTTCTTCCCACTTGTTCAGACTTTCATATATGAATTTTTATGTGAATGTTTTTAAACGTGTTTCTTACATAGATTTTAACTTTCTTAAGCTCATTCCTGATGCTGATCTTTGTTTTTTGGCTAATTAAATAGGGGTATTTTTTTTTTTCCTATTCTAGCTTATAAAGCTGTTCGTTTCTTTATGTTAATGTTATATTCTGATATCTTACTAAATTTTCTTACTATTTGGTTTTCACTTGATATTGTCTTTGGGTTGTGATAGATGTATTTTTTTTAAAAGATTTTATTTATTTATTCATGAGAGGCACAGAGAGGGGCAGAGACCCAGGCAGAGGGAGAAGCAGGCTCCATGCAGGGAGCCCGACGTGGGACTCGATCCCGGGTCTCCAGGATCACACCCCGGGCTGAAGATGGCGCTAAACCGCTGAGCCACCAGGGCTACCCGAGATAGATGAATCTTAACATGTTAAGAAAATATCGAATCCTATTTTATTAAAGTTTTTAATGCTTGATTTTATCAGATACTTTTTAAGCTTTGGTGAAGATGATCCCATTTTTTAAAATCCTCTGATCTATTACAAGATAAAACAAAGTACCCATAACCAGCTTTTGAAACCAAGTTTTTGAATTTTATTTTGACACATAATTATGTGTAGCTGCAGCCTGAAGCATGTGTCATTCAGAACCCAGTTTTCCATAAAGACATACTGCTGTCTTATGCAGTGAGAGTTCAACAGCAGCTTGAATTAATTTAACAAAATACGCTAGCAGAGGAAACTTAGAGCTAGTGCAATCATGCCATCATTTAAAAGCTTACATTTTGCTGAGTCTGAAACAGAATTTATGCATAAAATAAATACAGATATACTTGAATGAATAAAGCAATGTTCAGTGTGTCATCTTAAATTCTTCCCTGAATAAAGCAGGTGTGTATGGGTGGAAGGGCAGGGGTTGGTTTGTGGGCAGGTAGATGATAAAAAGATGAAGTCAGTAAATTTACACGGGCATGATGCACACTTTTCAAACCCTTTGTAAAAGTGAAATAAGAAGCAAGAAAGCAAGTGAGTAGGAAAGTTGAGTGTGCAGATGCTACTGTGAAGACGGGCCTGCAGGAGCCCTGGTCTCCGTGGCAACCGCGCAGGGAGGGGCGGCGAGGAGATGCCCCAGCGCCCGCCCATTTCCATCTCTGAAACACCTTTGTGTCCTGAGCTCGTTTGTCAACCTCTCGATTCTGCAGAATCACATTACGGTTTTGTGGTGATTGCAAACCCAGAGTAGAAAAACATTTCTGCCTCCACGGGACAGAGCGGGCACTTGCCATTAAAAGGAAGCAATCTTCAGGCTTTAAAAAATATCTATGTATCCCCTGGGATTCAGCGGGGGCATGAGGAGACGGATCCCCGCGTCTGGACTCATAAATCTCTAGCATCGCATCCAGCATCCAGGGTTTGATGTTACTTGGGCCCTGGCGGTGTCTTTCAGTGGTCTACCACGTGGACATCTGGGTTATTTGTGTCCTTTGCGATGAGGCTGGCAATAAATATATCACCTGGGCGTTGGGGCAGCTGAGAAAGACCCATGGAATTGAGAGCTAGTCACCTGAGGGCACATGTCCCTCCTCCCGGGCCGCCTTCCATGGAACACCTGCCCAGCGATCGCACCCCCGCCCCAGTGGGGACCCTGGGGACCTGGGGTTTGAGGGGGTGGCTGCGAACTGCGGTGGAGCTCTGCACCTGCTCAGCACGGCTCCCGGCTTGCCGCCGTACCCCAGCGGGGTTCACTCTTGTTCACACTCATCAACGATTCCTTACGATGGGATGGGTCTTGAGGCTTTGGTGCGGATGTGTCCCCCAAAGGGCAAACACCGCCACCAAGCCGGAGCTCGTCAGCCCGGCACCGGTGGGAGGGTGCTTCCGGGTCTCCATCTGCTACTCCTTGATGTCAGTCCTTCAGGTGCCGTGAGGCCGAGGCCTGTGTGCTGCGAGGGGAGAGGAGGCCCCGGTGGCTGCAGGACAGCGGATCCCGTTCAGAGGCTGCACGTCCAGATGAGCCGTGGGAAGTGAGGAGCCCAAGCCCGCTTCCAGCACGTTCCGGGGCAAGGGTGGTGGGGCATGGGAGCGAGGTGGCCCAGGGCAGAGCTTCGTGGGCGGTGTCCAGGAGCGTGTGATAAAGACGCAGCTGTAAGACCTGCGGGGCCTTTCTGCTCCTGGCCTGGTGGGCATCACCCAGGGCCCCACGTCCTCCGCGGCCTCCCACTGCACCCGGAGGGCCCGCGGTGCACACGGGGACTCTGCAAACCCAGCGACGTGGTCTACGTGCCCTGTGGCTCGGATGTGGGCAGTGCATTTTGCTCCTTTATTTCCTGCACTCTGAAAGGATTTACTGTCTGTCCTACTGTCTGTAGGATTTACCGTCTGTATAATCAACCAAGCATCGGATAAGCGGAAACCCTCCAAGACGGTCCTGCAAGCATGCGGGTGGGGAACCCATGATCTCAGGCAAGACGTCGTCTTCGCTTGGGCCTGGGTTGCCTGGAGGACAATCCAGACGCACGCAGCCCAGTCGGGAGACCTGTGTGGATCGGATGCATCCCCGGCGAGGAGCAGCTCCTTGGCGTGGGCCAACGGATTATGTAAAGTGAGTGTTATTTATTTATCTTTCCCAGAAAACAGAAAACTCACTTACACACTTGCCATTCGACTTGGCAGAGGCTGAGATGAGGTGGTGACACTTCCATGTATACGGAAGGAGTTTGAAAACATTCACAGCAAATTGAAACTAATCTTGACAGATACGTGCCCAACAGAGGGCCGCAGCCAGGGATCCCTCGGGAGGTGCCAGGGGGCGTGCGCAGGGCGGCCTCGCGTGGGGCCCTTCCTCCGGGCGGCAACCCCGGGGCTCCCAGGCCGCAGACCAGCGCCCCCGGCAGGTGCACCTGCGGGAAGGGAAGCCGCTCCGAGCGCGGGGCCTGAGTGCGGGCCGTGGGGCCGCGGGCTCCTGGGGCCGTGGCCGCGCGCTCCGCCGGCTGGTCCTGCGCCCCTGTCACCTGGCGCCCCAGCCAAGCGCCCAGCATCACACCTCATTAGTCTGCCGCCCGCGCACGGCCCCTCCTGCCAGCCGCTGCCTCGGCTGCCAAAACACAATCTGTCCCGCCGCCGGGCCAGGCGCCCGCCCCGCCCCCGGCCCGCGTCCCCGCAGCTTCCACGGTGCCTGCGGCTGGACTTTGGCAGCCCCCAGAGGGCCCTTAATCCGCTTTTCCCTCCGAGGGGGAATTCTTCCGAGCGATCCGCCTTTGTGCCGCAGCTCCCGGGGGCACAGCTCCCGCCAGGCTTCCCCCGGCTGCGGTGCCCTGGGGCGCGCCCCCTCGGCCCACAAGCGGCTGTGCCCCTGCCCCGGGCGCCAGGCACCGAGTGGGCGCCGAGGCGGCGCTGCGGGGTGGGAGGGTCCGGGGTCCGCGCCTCCGCCCGTCGGGTGAGTCGGGGGTCTGAGCCTCGCCCGTCGGGGTCAGTCCGGGTCTGAGCCTCTGCCTTTCGGGGTGAGTCCGGGTCTGCGCCTCTGCCCGTCGGGGTCAGTCCGGGTCCACGCCTCTGCCCGTCGGGGTGAGTCCGGGTCTGAGCCTCGCCCGTCGGGGTGAGTCCGGGTCCACGCCTCTGCCCGTCGGGGTGAGTCCGGGTCCACGCCTCAGCCCGTCAGGGTGAGTCCGGGTCCACGCCTCTGCCCGTCGGGGTGAGTCCGGGTCCACGCCTCAGCCCGTCGGGGTGAGTCCGGGTCCACGCCTCTGCCCGTCGGGGTGAGTCCGGGTCCGCGCCTCTGCCCGTCGGGGTGAGTCCGGGTCTGCGCCTCTGCCCATCGGGTGAGTCCGGGTCCACGCCTCTGCCCGTCGGGGTGAGTCCAGGTCTGCACCTCTGCCCGTCGGGGTCAGTCTGGGTCTGAGCCTCTGCCTTTCGGGGTGAGTCCGGGTCTGCGCCTCTGCCCGTCGGGTGAGTCCAGGTCTGAGCCTCTGCCCGTCGGGGTGAGTCCAGGTCTGAGCCTCTGCCCGTCGGGGTGAGTCCAGGTCTGAGCCTCTGCCCGTCGGGGTGAGTCCGGGTCTGCGCCTCTGCCCGTCGGGTGAGTCCAGGTCTGAGCCTCTGCCTGTCGGGGTGAGTCCGGGTCTGCGCCTCTGCCTGTCGGGGTCAGTCCGGGTCTGAGCCTCTGCCCGTCGGGGTGAGTCCGGGTCTGAGCCTCGCCCGTCGGGGTGAGTCCGGGTCCACGCCTCTGCCCGTCGGGGTGAGTCCGGGTCCACGCCTCAGCCCGTCAGGGTGAGTCCGGGTCCACGCCTCTGCCCGTCGGGGTGAGTCCGGGTCTGAGCCTCTGCCCGTCGGGGTGAGTCCGGGTCTGAGCCTCGCCCGTCGGGGTGAGTCCGGGTCCACGCCTCAGCCCGTCAGGGTGAGTCCGGGTCCACGCCTCAGCCCGTCAGGGTGAGTCCGGGTCCACGCCTCTGCCCGTCGGGGTGAGTCCGGGTCTGAGCCTCTGCCCGTCGGGGTGAGTCCGGGTCTGAGCCTCGCCCGTCGGGGTGAGTCCGGGTCCACGCCTCAGCCCGTCAGGGTGAGTCCGGGTCCACGCCTCTGCCCGTCGGGGTGAGTCCGGGTCTGCGCCTCTGCCCATCGGGTGAGTCCGGGTCCACGCCTCTGCCCGTCGGGGTGAGTCCAGGTCTGCACCTCTGCCCGTCGGGGTCAGTCTGGGTCTGAGCCTCCGCCTTTCGGGGTGAGTCCGGGTCTGCGCCTCTGCCCGTCGGGTGAGTCCAGGTCTGAGCCTCTGCCCGTCGGGGTGAGTCCGGGTCTGAGCCTCTGCCCGTCGGGGTGAGTCCAGGTCTGAGCCTCTGCCCGTCGGGGTGAGTCCGGGTCTGCGCCTCTGCCCGTCGGGTGAGTCCAGGTCTGAGCCTCTGCCTGTCGGGGTGAGTCCGGGTCTGCGCCTCTGCCTGTCGGGGTCAGTCCGGGTCTGAGCCTCTGCCCGTCGGGGTGAGTCCAGGTCTGCGCCTCCGCCCGTCGGGTGAGTCCAGGTCTGAGCCTCCGCCCGTCGGGGTGAGTCCGGGTCTGCACCTCTGCCCGTCGGGTGAGTCCGGGTCTGAGCCTCCGCCCGTCGGGGTCAGTCTGGGTCTGCGCCTCTGCCCGTCGGGGTCAGTCCGGGTCTGCGCCTCTGCCCGTCGGCTGAGTCCGGGTCTGAGCCTCTGCCCGTCGGGGTGAGTCCAGGTCTGCGCCTCTGCCCGTCGGGGTCAGTTCGGGTCTGAGCCTCCACCCGTCGGGGTCAGTCCGGGTCCACGCCTCTGCCCGTCGGGTGAGTCCAGGTCTGAGCCTCCGCCTTTCGGGGTGAGTCCGGGTCTGCGCCTCTGCCCGTCGGGTGAGTCCGGGTCTGAGCCTCTGCCCGTCGGGGTGAGTCCGGGTCTGCGCCTCCGCCCGTCGGGGTCAGTCTGGGTCCGAGCCTCCATCCGTCGGGGAACCTGGCCGCGGAGGCCTGTGCTGGGAGCAGCACGTTCGGGGCAGCGAGGAGCCGGCGGGAGGCTGCGGGACGTCGTCCGGGGGCAGGGGTGTCACAGGCCCCCCTGGTCCCCCTCCCCCTGGGAGCTCAGTCGGGCCCCGCCGCGCTTCCGACGGAACCTCCGTCCTGCCCAAGGGGAGGCCGCGTGCGCCGTGGGGGAGTCGCCGCACCCAGGGCCGGGCTGTCGGCCGCCCACGCCCCTTCGGAACCGCGGTTTGTGCAGCTCGAGGCGGGAGGGCCGTGTGCTCCGGGCCTGCGCCCCTGAAGCAGGGCAGCGTCACTGCCCCCTGGAGACACCGCGGCCCCTGGGGACCCACTGCCACGGGGGTGGGGAGGAGGGGCTCGAACACCCCCGGGGGCAGGGGACCCCGCGCGGAGGCCTGTAGGCTACAACCTGTGGCTGTGCGCCCCGTGTTGTGGGGAACCTGGCTCACGCCCCCCACCTCGCCCCTGCCCCGGGGCCCCCACCACCTTCCTGGGGCCTCCTGGGCCCTCGGGTCCTCAGGTTTCCTGCCCGAGCGCGCCCTGCCTGCCCCCAGCTCCGCTGACCTCCGCCCTCACCACCCAGAGCTGCAGCCAGATCAGCTGTGTCCACCTGCCAGTTGCCTTTGAGTGAAATTTCCCCGCTGCCCCTGAAGCCTTCGGGCGGCTGAGTGCCCACTGCGCCCACCACAGCATCACAGCCGCCCTCCCGTGGGTGGTGGCCCCAAGGGGACGCATAGCTCAGGGGCAGGAAGGGGGTGGACAGTCTGCACGGGGAGCCCTGGGCTAGGCGCCCCCCGGAGCGTGACCCCGGCCGCATGCGCCCCACAGGAGATGCCACCTGCGTGGGCAGCGGCGGGGTGTTGCCTTGCAGAAGTGGCTCATCTGTCCCCGCGTGCCCTGTGGAGGCCCATGCATGAGGCCCACGCGCAACACCCACCAAGGCTAAGGGGCAGGGCGCGAGCCCCGCGGGACGCCGCCCCGAGATGACCTTGCGCCTTGCAGCAGGGTGCATGTCCCTTTGCCTCTGCCCGGTTCACCCTTGCAGATGAGAGAAGTAGCGGGCGGCCCGGAGGCCACATCAGGGCAGGGGCCGGTCAGACCCTGGGCCTGTCCCACCTCCGCAGCACTCTTTCCCGGGGCCTGAGGGCAAATCCTGCCCCCCACGCAGTGCTCCATGCCAGGCAGCCACATTCTCTCCGTGGGCAGGTCCTTACGGTTAGAAACGCAGTGTCTGACACGTCTGAAAAGTCAGCAGGTGCCCAGCGGGAACGTGGATGGGGAGTCCATCCGTCCCCTGGGCTCCCAGGATCCCGAGAGCCACTCGGCCGGGTGCCACGGCCAGGGATCCAGGCGGGGGTCCTGCCCCCAGGGACGAGCTCCTGGTCCCCAAGCTGCAGGCTCCTTACCTACAAGACAGGGATGAAAACTGTTTTATGTCACTCCTGTGCTCAGACAGGCAGCGACTCCACGCAGTACACGGTCCAAGTGGGGACCCCCCGCGCCCCCTCCAGCCCCCGACTGCCCAAGCCTGCAAACCTTGAAGACACCAGTCCCTCCCACAGACTACTGGCCGGTGGCCCTCGGGCGGGGCCCAGAAACGGGACTGGGACTGACAGGTGGTGTGGCCTGGGGATGAGCCTGGAGCGCCAGCCTGCGAGGTGCAGTGGCGGCCAGAGCGGAGCCTGGGGTCGGGAAGCGGTGGGGCCTGGGCAGCTGCTGTTGGACGAGGGGCCTTAGATCGTGGGCTGAAGTGGGGGGCAAGCTGCTCACAACATGGGCCTGGGGCTCCCGACCTGGGAGGACCTGCCGGCCGGCTGCTGGGAGGGCGGTGTGGAGCCGGGCCTGGGAAAGGGAGCAGGGCCCGGGGTGGCTGCGAGCTGCGAGCCCAGCGCGGCCTCCACACGATCGGAACCATCAGAAACAGTCTGAGCACAAAGAGGTTCAAGCTCAGGACCGCAAGGCTCCCCCAGGGCTGGCGTTCCCTGTCCACGCGGGTGGGTGCTCGCAGTGCGGCCGCGGCTACGGGCATCAGATATTCTGAGTATCCGCCTGGGTTTGGTTAGTCTCCTGCGTCACCGGGTTGATGCCCACGGAGCGGCCACAGGATCTGGTTCAGGGTGTGCGGGCGCTTCGCCGACCTCCAGGCCCCGGCGAGAGCTCAGGGTCGGACCAGGCAGCGATCCGGGCCAGGCCTGTTCACCTGCCGGGGCCCCCGGCGCCCCCAGCACAGCCCGCGCTGCTCTCTCCGTGCCCACTGCAGACACTGGGCTTGAACCCGCGCCGTCTAGAGGGTCTAGAGGACTCCCAGGACGCCTTCCTAGCTTGGCTTCCTGGTGAAGGCGAGGGGGGTCGGGCGGGTCAGCGGCCAGTCCCCCGTGACCGCCTGTGCCCAGGGAGCACTTCCGTCGGGAGGTTACTTTTTAAGCCGTTTGGAAGGAATGCTTCAGACGGAGTATTAGTGCTTGTTGGGCGTGTGCGTTAAGTGTCCTCTCCTGTTCTGGTTCACAGAAGTGGTTTGACAAGGTCCTGTTTGCACCTCTGATGCCCTCATGCAGTCGTCAAAGTGGGAACCAGCGTTTGCACACAAACTGTTCACTTTACCTGGGTCGGATTTATTCGTCTGCTGGGGGACATGTTTTGTGTATTTTAAAATAACTTTCCCTCTGTGATCTTAAAGATGTTTCCCTATATTTACTTCCAAAATCTCCCAAAATTAACATTTTGCTTTTTCCTCTTATGGCTTTATTCCCCCAGGAATGTATAAACAAGTCTGAGGAATATAATTTCATCACAGCCGACTTGCCCAGCGTCTACTTTTATAAAGTAGACACACCGTGATCTTTATCACGCGTACCTGTGCAAGTGTGCGCTGCAGAGGCGTTAAATACACTCACAACATTGTGTGACCGTCACCATGTCGTCCCCCAGACCCGTTTCCTCGTCTGCACTGTAACTCTGTCCCTGTTAAACGCTGACCCCCGACTTCCCCTCTGCCTTCCATCTCCGGGAGTTTGCTGTTCCGGGCGCCTCGCACACAGGCTGTCCCACGCACCTGTCCTGCGCCTGCTTGTCGTGCTGAGCACCACGGGTTCAAGGGCCACCGATGTGGTACCGTCCCATCTTCCTTCCCTTGTGGGGCGGGATACTCCCTCCCCGTAGGTCGTGGTCATGCTGTTCGTCGGGTCGCCTGCTGACGGACCTTTGGGTTGCTTCCCTCTTGCGAAAAATGCTGCCATGAGCATCTGTGCACACGCACCTGTGCGAGTCCCCGCTCTCAGGCATCCTGGGCCTACCTCGGGACGTGGGACTGTGGGTCAGACCATAATTCTGTGTTTTATTTTTTGAGGAGCCATAGGCTCACTGCCACACTGCTTTGCATTCCTGCCCACAGCGCACGAAGGCTCCAAGTTCTCCACATCCTCTCCAACATTTGTTTTCTCTCCTAAAAAAACTGTCTGCTAGCCATCCTGGCCGGGGTGGAGCAGTACGTCACCGGGGTCTTCGTTTGTGGTTCCCTGATGACTAATGATGGGGAGTAGCTTTGTGTGCTTGTTGGTCCTTTGTACGTTTCTTTGGAGAAATCGTTCAAGTCCTCTGCCCATGTTTTAATTTTCTTGTTTGTTTCTGTTCAGTTGTAGGAGTTCTTTATATACTCTGGATACTAATCCCTTATCAGATATGTTTATAGATATATTCTTCCGTTTTGTAGGTTGTCTCTTTGCTTTCTTGGTAGTGTCCTTTGAGGAACAAAAGTGATTATTTTTGTCATAATTTATTTGTTTTTCCTTTCATTGCCTGTGCTTTTTAAAAAATTTTATTTATTTTTATTGCCTGTGCTTTTTAAAATCTTTTATTTTTATTTTATTTTTTATAGCCTCTGCTTTTGATGTCATCTCAGAGGTTACCTTTTCACAGTGCTTTCTTCCTGTAGTCCTGGCCCTTGCTGTGTCGTATGCCCACATTCCGGAAACGTGTGCCCGTTTCTGGTTCTCCGCCGAGTCCTTGCGCCACCTGCTGTGGCTGCAGGGCAGGCCCGACGCCACAGGGCTGGCACCACCGCCTTCCCTGTCCTCCCTCCTCCTCTCACCTGTTCTTTGCTGTTCTTCGGGTTTGTGCTAATGACATTCAGGATCAGCTCGTCAGGTTCCGTAATAAATCTTATGAGAATCCTGGTCGGAATGGCATTTATTTATTTATTTATTTATTTATTTATTTATTTAGAGGGAGAGAGGAGGGTCACAGGGAGAGGGAGACAGAATCGCAAGCAGACTCTGTGCTGAGCACGGAGCTCGACACGGGGCTCCATGTCACGACCTCCAGATCACGACTGGACCTGAAACCAAGAAGCGGGTGCTCAACCGACGGCACCCCCCTGGGAGGCCCCCAGAACGACATCTACCTCGTAGGCCCTTAAGGCGGAGAATTGCTAGACTCACAACACTAGTCCTCACGTCCATAAACGCAGCGTGACACCGTGCTCTGCTCCAACCTGCTTCGTATGCTCCGTGGTGTCTGGACTCCACGTCCCCAAAGATCCTGCAATCGGAACCGTCAGAAACAGTCTGAGCACAAAGAGGTTCAAGCTCAGGACCGCAAGGCTGAGCAGACTTGTTATTTGCAGACTCACTGAGATTTTAAAAATATCTTGCTACTGCTCATGATATATTCTTTTTCCTATTACATCTAATAATTGGTAACTAGTGGTTATAAGAATGCTACTAGTTCTGGTAAATAGATCTTAATGACTTCCTCCTCGCTTGTCCTCTGTTTCAGTTTCTCTTAAAATTCACCCTAACATCTTAACATGCATATAATTTCATTTTTAACAAATGAGAATCTGTTCAGTATTCCTATCGTTCCAAACAGGAAAAAGATTTTGGCATTTAAACTACGTACATTTAAACATGAAGTTAGTTTCCCTCCTTCCCCTCTAATCCCCTCTATTTCTTCTATTCCCCGGATGAGTGAGACCATGTGATGACTGTCCTCCCACGACTTCCCTCACTCAGCGTCATGCCCTCCAGTTCCACCCACGTCAAAGCCCACGCTGGGTGCTCGTCCTTCCTGACGGCTGAGCGATATCCCACTGTAGCTATAGGACCAGTCTTCTGTACCCGTCATCTGTCGAAGGACACCGAGGCTCCTTCCACGGTTTCCTCTCGTTCTTAAATGACGTTTGATGGAGCGTAACACCCAGGCTCGTGTTGGTTTCCTCTCCCCTCTGGTGACGTCAGCGCGGTGTCCCTCCTGGCAGCTGACAAGTGTGCGGAGCTTCTAGGTGCTGTCTTCTCGCCCAGGGGTGGCTAGGAGCTGCCCTCTGTGCGACTGCGGGGGTGGACATGGGGGTGCACGCGGGGGGCACAAGGGGGTGCACGGGGGGCGCAAGAGGGTGAACGTGGGGGTGCACGGGGGGGCACACGGGGAGTGGACGTGAGGCACACAGAGGCTGAGGTGGGGGTGCACAGGGGGTGGACGTGGGGGCGCATGAGGGGGCTCATGGGGGGCGCACAGTGGGGGGTACACGGGGGGATGGGCATGGGGGCACATGGGGAGCACATGGGGGCAGGGGGGGTAGACATGGGGGTGCATGGGGGGCTCCTGGGGGGGCACACGGGGTGATGGATGTGGGGGCGCATGGGGGGTGCACGAGAGCGCATGGGGGGGCAGACGCAGGGGCACATGGGGTGCGCACGGGGGGGTGGACGTGGGGTCGCATTGGGGGGCACACGGGGGGTGGACGTGGGGGCACACGGCGGGCTCATGGGGGTGGATGTGGGGGTGCATGGGGGGCACATGGGTGAATGTGGGGGCACACAGGGGGCGCACGGGGGCATACGGGGGGCGGAGGTGGGGTGCAAGGGGGTGGATGTGGGAGCACATGGGAGGTTGGATGGGGGCGCATGGGGAGCACATGGGGGCAAGGGGGGCAGACATGGGGGCACATGGGGGGCTCCCGGGGGGGACATGGGGGATGGGCGTGGGAATGCATAGGGAGCGCATTGGGAGGGGCATGGGGGGGCGGACATGGGGGCGCATGGGGGGTGCACGGGGAGCGCACAGGGAGCAGACGTGGGGGCACATGGGGCACGCATAGGGGGTTGGACGTGGGGGCACACGGGGGAGTGCATGGGGGTGCAGCCACACTTCCTCCTGCGAGCTTGAGCCCTTGGCCTCTAGTTTGTGAAAACGCTGAGCTGTTTGTCCGTCGAGGCCTGGTCCCCACGAGCCCCACGGGTGGGCGCCCGTAACCGTTGGAAGCCCCAGTGAAAGCTCTTCTTGTCCTCAGGACCGTCTGAAGCAGCGGGGGCTCCCCTGCGATCCGTCTGCTGCTCCTCCCATCTTAAAAATCTTAAAAATGTCAAATTTCTGACTGTGCATCTTCATGTCCCCCGATTTTTAGAACCTCTGTTTTCCGTCACTGATTCTGTTTTCAGAATGGATGCTGTTTCTTCGTGTCCTCCCAAACTTGCATATTTTACGGTGTCTCCCGCCTTCCCTACGACCCGTTTCCCCGGAGAGACCATGGCCTTCCAGCCATGCGTGCGCGGCCGTGACTGTGCAACTGAGGACGTTTCCACTGCGACCGGGGCTCGAGGTTCGCGGCCAAGCCCGCCCTGTGGAGGCCCTTCTGCCCCCAGGGCCTGGCTCCCGCCGCTGCCCGCCCAGGGCCTCTCCTCCCAGGGGGCCACATTGCCTCTGCTGTCCCTCAGGCGGAAATTTCCGGAAGGGAGGGATTTCCTGGCCTGTCCCTGTCCATTGGTTTCTCTCCTCCATGGATCCTCGGCCCCTGGGGTCTTAGAGCTCGTCCCAGGGGCGTCAGTCTCCACACTTCATTTCTTTGGTTCCTGTGGGGTGAAGACCCCTTAGCGTGGTGCTGGGGTCTAGGATGTGCATTAGGTCTCTGATGAGAGACAGACGTGTCTTCTGTGGTCAGGAGGGGACTTCTGGAGAGGGTGGGGGTGCGTTGCCCGGTGAGACGACGGCCTGGTGGGGTCCATCCCACCCCTGACCTCGTGGGGTGGGCCAGGGGCTGGGGGTGGGGTCCAGGCCCCAGTGGCTGACGCTGCTGTTGGACAGGCCTGTGGGATGAAGCCTCCAGGAAAACCCAGAGGACGGGTATGTGAACAGGTGGGCCCTGGGGAGAGTGGCCCGTGGAGAGGGAGCAGAAGCTCCGCACCCCTCGCGTGCCTGCCCACGCGTGTCCCCCATGCGGCTGCTCCCCTGGCCTGCTCTGTCACAGAGATCTCGGAGCCGCTCTAGTGCTTGGCCCCAAGGGGCTGGGGAGCCTCTGATCTACAGCTGATGGGGCCAGAAGCGCAGACGGCAGCAGGGCTGGAGACTGGCCTCTCTGGGGGGCAGGCGGTGGGGCCGAGCCCCCAGCCCGGGGTCTGACTCTACGCGGCCCGTGGTGTCAGAGCTGGGCTGAGCTGCAGGGCCCGCAGCTGGTGTCTGGGCACGTCCCCCACTGGGCAATGAGCGCAGAACCCCAATACGTAGCTTTCCTGTCGCAGCCATGTCAGTGGGTTGCGGGGATCTGAAAATCAGGGCCTCCCTCCGCGGCATCCCCGTGGGCTGCGGCATTTTACCATTACACATTCATTCCTGCGGCTTGTGCGTTGTGCAGCGGCTGTCCTTCCTCAAATGCAGGTGAGCGCGGAAGGAATCGCTCCCCACGGGGAGGGCCTCTCCCGGCCGCGGGTCCTGGGGATGCCACTGCCATGCCACGAGGCTCATCTGCGTCCAGAGGCTCTGTGTGCACGAAACACACCAGATTTTGAAGACATATGTGGAAAAAGACAGTGAAATATCTCATCAATAATCATGTTGTATTGATTGCATGTCGAAATGACAGAATTCTGGATGGAGTCTTTGGCTAAAGTGGATTTCCCCATTTCTTCTAATTTTTGGATGTGGCTCTGGTCGTGTCTGTGTTGGGGGCGCGGGTCCAGACGCGAAGCCCCGCGGGGCTGCGGGCTCGGGGAGCACAGGGGCCAGCGGGGCCCCGCCGGCCGTGCACCTGCTCCTGAGGGCCCCGCTCACATCCCATCCCACGTCGGCCGCCCGTGGGGCAGCAGGTGCCACGCGCCAGGCCCTGGGCCTCCCGGTCTCTGTGCCCTGCCACGTCCTTGCATGAACACCGCAGACGATTAAGCTGTGATTTTGCTCTGGTCTTTCACGGTGTGGTGGCCACGAGCCGCGCCGCCTCCTCCGTTTCCAAGGGAAGGGCGAAGCGTCTTCCTCCCGGCGAGGCCGTGGTCATTAGGGACCCAGAGAGCACTTCCTGCAGGGCCTTAATCCTGGGGCCTCCGGTCCTGTTATGATTCACTCACTGGACGGTTGAAAGGCCCGGATTCAAAGGGAGCGCGAACCTTTGCCCCCCGGGAACAAAGGCCAGAGATTAGCTCCGTGTTATCCATCAGCGCTGCCGGGGGGGCCCACGCCTTCACCTGCGGAGGCCTTCGTTAGCGCCTCCCAAGCAACCAAAGGTCAGTCCGGGCCGCGGTTTTGTCCGAGTCCCAGATGGGAGCCCCGAATTACCTCCAAACTCGGCCTCAAAGCACCGGAGATGGAGCGCGGATTAGCGTCTTAATCCAGCAGTGAGGCTGGGCGCCTGCCCTGCGGTGGGGCTGCGGTGGGTTTGGGGCCTCCACGCACAGACCTTGGGGGCCTGGGGGCGTCCTCACGGGCTCTGCCCGCAGGCCTAGGGGACCACGCCACCTGTCGGGAGGCAGGTGCTCTCTGTCTGCCAGGCCCTGGTCACAGGCTCCCCTGCTGCCCGGTGGGGCGGCCGGGGTGGCAGGAGGGGAGCCCGTCTCCCCGCGCCCAGCACCCACCCCTCTGCCTGCGAGGCCTCAGCCCCTCTTTGCCTGTGGAGCCCCAGGGGCTGCTCGTGGAGGCCGAGCGGGCGGCGACTGCCGTCGGAGGGGCCGGTCCCCGAGGCTGGCGCTGGCGGGACAGGCCAGAGGGACTGCAGTGGCCGCAGCCTGCAAGCTTCCCGCCGGCTGCACCTGGGACCCCACTGTAGCTCCTCCATGGTCTTCGCTGTCTCCAAGTGGTCCAAGGCGAGTTGGACCACTCGCCTTCCGCCCTGGGCGGCCCGGGCCCAGTTGCCACCCGCCGGTCCCTTCACTGCCCACAGCAGACCTGCTGCCGCCGCAGGGACGCCCGGCTCCCCGGCTGTGTGCCTGGGAAGCCCCTGCCCTGAGCTGCCCTGGCTGCTGTGCCGGTGTGTGCCCTTGGGCCCGGGGCGCGGCCGTGGCCTCAGAACGGAAGCTGTAGCGAACAGGAAGCTGCAAGGTGTTTGGATTAAAAAAATCTATAGAAAACTCAGTGGAAATGCTGGATGATCTTTCTTTCTTTCCTTCTTTCTTCCCTTCTTTCTTTTTATTTTCTTTCTTTCAAAAGATTTTATTTATCTATGAGAGACACAGAGAAAGAGAGAGAGAGAGAGAGGCTGAGACACAGGCAGAGGGAGAAGCAGGCTCCATGCAGGGAGCCCGACGTGGGACTCGATCCTGGGACCCTGGGATCCTGGGATCCTGCCCGAGCTGAAGGCAGATGCTCAACCACTGAGCCCCCCGGGCATCCCTGGATGGTCTGTCTATTCTGAACGGGAAATGACATGAAAGCTGCTGTCACCTGAGCAGGCAGGGATGTGAAGCTGAGAATATGCAGAAGTGCTGTTTATTTGCACACACAGATTCTCTCCCTTCTGGCCTCCTCCCCTCTGTCCTCCCCTCCTGCCTCCCCTCTGACCTCCTCTTCTGCCTCCCCTTCAGCCTCCCCTCCTGGCCTCCTCCCCTCTCTGCTTCCCCTCCTGCCTCCCCTCCCTGCCTCCCCTCTGGCCTCCCCTCCTGGCCTCCGGATCAGGGAGCCGCCGCCTGCACAGGGCCCAGCGCTGTCCTGGTCTTCCCATCTGCTCCCGGCTTGGACTCCAGCTCACAGACCTGGCTCCAGACCCACCTCCCCGCTGGGTGGCCCGTGTCCCCATTTCTCCAGGCGCACAGGGCCCCCCGCCCGAGAGATCCAGGTCTCGTTCATGTTTTCGGCACAGACACTGCGGCACGGGGAGCACTGCTCCATCTTTCGGTCTGACCCTCGAGCCAGGTCCACACGCTGAGGGCAGGAGAGGCAGGCGGGCGGTCAGGCGGGATCTGACCCTGTCCCAGGAGCTCATGCACATGGAGGCCTGCAGAGAAGGGAGCATTTACCTCCCTGGGGGACGAGGGGACGGGCTCCCAGGCCCGTGGGCCGTTGCTGGGCACAGTTGCCGCCAGCTCCCTTCCAGCTCCATTCTGGGCATCCTGGCAGCTCCGGGACTCCGACCCCACTTTCTGAATCCCGTGGCTCGTCCCCACCCCATGCTCCCCAGGCCGTGCTCCTGAGCTCAGGCCCCTCCCCGGAGCCAGCGTGCGTGTGGACTATCGGTCACAAGTACGATCCCCTAACTGTGGGTGATGCCACCAACCATGGTTATGGCAGACCATGAGAAATGGGTGTGAATTTTTTTTAAATAAATTTATTTTTTATTGATGTTCAATTTGTCAACATATAGAATAACACCCAGTGCTCATCCCGTCAAGTGCCCCCCTTAGTGCCCGTCACCCAGCCACCCCCACCCCCCACCCACCTCTCCTTCCACCCCCCCTAGTTCATTTCCCAGAGTTAGGAGTCTTTCACATTCTGTCTTGGGTGTGAATTTTAATTTCTTTCACTAATGGTAAAAAGCATGCATCTCTCCAATCCTATGATTCCCCGCAGAGGGACTTGTGCCCGGGCGTGTGCACCTGCCAGCTGGTAATCCGGGCCAGGATCACAGACCACACCTACAGAACAGAGCGGGGCCTGTGACTCTGACCTTGGTGTCATGCGTGCGTTAAACTCGGAGTCCTGTTCTTTCACACACGCTTTATTTGGGGATTTATGTCTTGAAAATGATTGTTAAGGGCTCCATGTCCTGACAGGCAGCACAGGCAGCTCCAGGCCTGCCAGGAATGTGGGGTGGTTTCCAGAGCCTGCCTGGCCGGCCGCAGGGCAACCTGGGGCCTGAGCTGGTGACCCCCACCCCCCTGCCGGGCTGGAGAAGGTGGAGCGCGTGTGTGCACGTGGGCCTGACCCGCAGACTCAGCCACGCCATACGAGTGTGCGAGTGTCGTTAGCCTGTTTTTCCAGGAGAGGGGGCTTTATATATTGGGGGTCCTCCTCTGAGGAATCTGAATTGTGCATCATCAGATATCACTTAGATCAAATAAAGCCGTCGTGATTCTGCAACACATGGGGCTCTCAGGGACCCGGGGCCACGGGCAGCGTGTGGCAGGTCCCATGCATTTCCCAGTGCACGCGGCCAGTCAGACCCATCAGGGGCCAGAGTCCTTTTTGCACCTGCTACCGGAAGCTAGAGTTCTGGCCACTGTGCGTTCCCCCATAAGGAACCCGAATCACATGCAGAAGCAGCATTTCCTACAGGAACATAATCAAATAGATCCTGTCAACTTAAGAGTGTCTAAGCGCAGATGTTTTGTGCAAAAACATAAGCAGGAGGTTTGGAAATGCCGTCAGTCGGGGCCCGTTTTCCTGCTGAATGTCTATGAACTAATTTCACGGCTGCTTCCATGTGCATTAGCATCGTGCTGGTTACGGGGTGGGCAGGTGGGGAGGTGCTGGGGTTGAAGAGTAGGATCTTCCTTGGATCTGCACCTGCTTGAGAGGATGCTGGTGCCTGGATGAGGCCCTCTTTCTGCTCCAGGCCTGTCGTGACGAGGGCAGGTCCGACTGGGCACGCAGGATCCACCCCCCCCCCCCGGGTTATTCTGCTATGCAAGCCCCGTTTGCTGGGATTTCTATCCCTGACTCACAGTGGGGGCCCTGTGGGGGTGCGGTGGGGGCTGCGGCAGGTTCTTTCACCTGCGCTTCCGTTTTTACCAGGAAGGGAACGGGAGTGCCAGTCTTGGTTTCTCTGCTGCGACCACCGAGTAAATACGCTTAAAATGTCTTAATCTTTTTGGAAGGAAGGTGTTCTGCAAAACCCCAAGTGATTACTCTTAGGCTGGAATTTTTAGAACTTGTTTCTCCTTGAATGTATTGATTATGTCTAAATTGAAAGCTTATTTTCTCAAAAACTGACCCGATTTCTTGGACTCAGTGCTGGTCTCAGAAGCCAGCAACCTGCATCTCGTACCAGCGGCAGCTCCGTGTAGTCACCTAGGAAAAACGGAAAGGTTTTGGAATGAAACAAATTTACTATTATTTTTGCTGAAAACAAGGTTAGTTTTGCTCAGAAGCAGCGGGTGCGGCTCTGCGTTGTGCTGCCCCGGCCTGGAGGCCCGCGGCAGGGGCCCATGGAGGCCCCTGGGGACACAGCCAGGGAGGCTCTGGGGGCCTCGGGTCAGAGCCTTCAGGGAGCGCGGGAAGCCTCCCTTGCCCGGCAGGTCCACGGCCGGAGGACGCCCTGGTGGAGGCGTCTGTGCTCCGCGATCTCCGATCTCCGAGGTGGTCTCATTCTCACGCATCGTGAGGTGGCCTGTGGCCATCGGGAGACCGCGGGTCCCCTTGCACTCCAGCGATGGTGGGGCCCCAGGTGTGGGTCCCCCAGGGGAGCTCCGTGGCTGGCCCTGCCCACCCCCTCCCTGCTGCTCCTGCCACCCCACTGAGTGCCCGGGGCACTGGCAGCCACTGTGTGTCATCGAGACGTCCTCTGAGTAAACCGTTGGAAGGCACTGTCTTTGAGAAATGGCCTTCTTCTGAGCTGTCTCCCGCATTTCTCTCTGTCTCGGTGTGGCTGAGTGACATGCCGTGGAGGATGCACACGGAGCCGCCACACTGTGCCCCTGGCATGGGTTAGCTCGCCAGGGATGCCAGCTGTCCCCCGGCAGGCACCAGGGCCGGGACCGGGGCAGTAGCGTGTCCTGATTTGTGCTCATAGCCACTTGGATGCGAGGACACGAGCTCCGGGGGTGCAGCGCCCGTGGGCTGAGACCCGCCGAGCCCCAGGGCCTGCAGGTGCGAGGTGCGCCCGTGTCCCGGCTGGGGTGGGGAGGTGAGCCCTGCGGGCGCGGGCCCGCGTCCTTCCCTTGACAAATGCCTGCGTCCTATCTGCGTGTCCAGGAGAGCGTGGCGGCCCACGAGTCCCCAGCGAGGAGCAAAGACGACCGCTGGCGACCGGCCGGGCTGCGGGGTGACCCCGGGGCCGAGCCGCCGCCCGCCAGGCCCCGTGAGAAGGCCTTGGACTGGCCGCTCGAGCCCGCCAGGCCCGTCCACACCGGCGCCCTGGAGCGAGCTCTGGTTTGTCGTCGCGGTGGCGCAGATGACATATGGGGCCCGGCCCGCAAGCGCAGGGAGCTGAGGACAAGGACCCTCGCGGGCTTTCCTGCACGAGGGCTGCAGGCCCGGAGACCTGCCGGGCCCTGTGTGCTCGCCACGGGCGCCCCCTGCGCGGCGAAGCTGATGCTCCGTGTCCAGAGCCACCAAGGGGGTCAGCAGCGGCGGGTCGCGTGTGCCCCGACTGACCCTCCGCCGTGTGTGTCGCCAGCGAGGTGAGGCGCTGCTCCCTCCGGCCTGAATCCGGACAGGCCCCAGGGCGGGGCCCCAGCGCAGGGCCGCCCGCAGCTAGACCTGCAGGAGAGCCTTGGCCTGAGCCAGGCGTCGGGGCACCGGCGGGGCTGCTGGTGGCGGGGGTGGCCGTGGGGACGGGCTGCCCGGGGCGCAGGGCCTGGGCCACAGGACGGGGCCGCCGGGGAGGGCGAGCCGGGCGCCCGGGAAGGTCCCAGGTCCAGTCCGGCGCCCGGGCTCCGCCTCTGTCCGTGCGATCCGGGCGGCTGAACGCGGGGCCAGTGGGCGCTCGGGAGGCGCTGGGATGCTGTCCGGGTGTGGGGCGGGAGGCCTGCAGGGCCCGGGAGACGGGCGCCCTGGGGCGGGGCCCGGTGACGGCCGCTGGGTTTCTGCTCCTCCCTGGACCGGAGCCTCAGCGCTGGAGGAGGACGGCGAGGGCCTCCGGGTGCAGAGCGAGGGGGCGGGGCCTGGAGGGTGGGGGCGGGGCCTGGGGCTGGGGGTGGAGCCTGGAGGGTGGGGGCGGGGCCTGGAGGGTGGGGGCGGGGCCTGGGGCTGGGGGCGGGGCCTGGAGGGTGGGGGCGGGGCCTGGGGCTGGGGGTGGAGCCTGGAGGGTGGGGGCGGGGGCCTGGAGGGGTGGGGGTGGAGCCTGGAGGGGCGGGGGCGGGGCCTGGAGGGGTGGGGGCGGGGCCTGGAGGGTGGGGCGGGGCCTGGGGACTGGAGGCAGAGCCTGGAGGTGTGGGGGCGGGGCCTGGGGAAGCGGGGGCGGGGCCTGGAGGGGCAGGGGCGGGGCCCGGAGGGTGGGGGCGGGGGCCTGGCGGGGTGGGGGCGTGGCCTGGGGACTGGAGGCGGAGCCTGGAGGGGTGGGGGCGGGGCCTGGAGGGGCGGGGTCGTGGCCTGGAGGGTGGGGGCAGGGCCTGGAGTGTGGGGGCGGAGCCTGGAGGGGTGGGGCGGGGCCTGGAGGAGCTCGGGGAGGTGCCTGGGGGGCTGGGGGTGGAGCCTGGAGGAGTGGGGCGGGGCCTGTAGGGTGGGGGCGGGGCCTGGACGGTGGGGACGGGGCCTGTAGGGCTGGGGGCGGAGCCTGGAGGGGCCAGAGAGCAGAGCCTGGAGGGGTTGGGGGCGGAGCCTAGGGGGCTGGGGGTCAGAGCTAGGAGGGGCTGGGTGGAGGGGCTGGTGGGCAGAATCTACAGGGGCTGGGGGGTGCCTGGAGGGGCGGGGGCAGAGCCTGGAGGGGCTGGGGGAGGAGCCTGGGGGCTGGGGGCCCCATTTACTCAGGCCCCTTCCTTTCTCCCCAGGCCTGCAGCTGCCAGTCCTCAGGCCTCCTCCTCTGCTCCCTTCCTAGTTTGCTTGAGGGGTCGTCTTGCCACCGGCTCCTCACCCCATAGCCAGGGGCCTGTCAATCCTCGTCCACATCGGAATCACAGGGAGTTCCCAGACCCCTGAGTCCAGACCCTGCTTCCAGACGCGGATTTAAATGACCTCGTGGTAACCACAAGATCCTAGGAATAAACCTCGCCAAAGAGGCGGAGGATCCCTACTCAGAAAACTATAGAGCACTCATGAAAGAAATTGAGGAAGACAGAGTTGGAACAAATAATCCTAAAATTTGTATGGAAGCAGAAAACACCCTGAATAGCCAAAAGAATATTGAAAAAGAAAACCAGAGCTGGGGGCATCACAATGCCAGATTTCAGGTTGTACCACAAAGCCGTGACCATCCAGACAGTGTGGTCCTGGCACAGGAACAGACACACAGATCAATGGAACAGAACAGAGAACCCAGAAATGGGCCCTCAGCCCTGTGGTCAACTAATATTCGACAAAGCAGGAAAGACCACCCACTGGAAAGAGGACCGTCTATTTCGACAAGTGGTGCTGGGAAAATTGGACACCACGTGCAGAGGAGCCAAGCTGGGCCGTTCTCTTACACCGGAACAGAGATAAACTCAAAATGGATGAAAGATCTACATGTGAGACAGGAGCCCATCAAAGTCCTAGAGGCGAACACAGGCGGCCACCTCCGTGACCTTTGACCGCAGCAACCTCTTGCTAGACGGGTCTCCGTTAGCAGGGAAACAAAAGGAAAGATGAACTGTTGGAACTTCATCAAAAGAAAAAGCTTCTGCACAGCAAAAGACACAGTCAACAAAACCAGAAGACAACGCACAGAATGGGGGAGGATATTTGCAAACGACATGTCAGACGAGGGGCTAGGATGCAAGATCCATGAAGAACTTGCCAAGCCCAACACCCAGAGAACAAATAATCCATCATGAAACGGGCAGACGACGTACACGTGGCCAACAGGCACATGAAAAAATGCTCCACTTGCCTCGGCACCAGGGAAATACAGATCAAACCCCAGGGAGATGCCAGCTCACACCTGTTGGAATGACTAAAACGAGCAACTCGGGAGACAACAGGCGATGGTGAGGATGTGGAGAGAGGGGAGCCCTTGCGCGCTGCGGTGGGAACGCAGGCTGGTGCAGCCGCTGTGGAGAAGAGCGTGGGGGTAACTTCTTGTCCCTCAAGAAGTCACTAATAGAGCTGCCCTACGACCCAGCAGTGCAACCACTGGGTATTTACCCCGAAGACGCACATGTAGGGAAACGCCGGGGCACCTGTGCCCCAGTGTTCACAGCAGCAGTGTCCACAACAGCCACACTGTGGGGCGCCTGGGTGCCCTCGGACAGGTGATGGATAAGGGCAGGTGGTCCACGTGTACGGCGGAATCACTCAGCCGTCAGGAAGAATGGAATCTGGCCGTTTGCAACCACGTGGATGGACCTGGAGGGGATGACGCTGAGCGAAGCAAGTCAGGCGGAGGAGGACAACCGTCGTGTGGTCTCACTCCCCTGTGGAGCAGGAGAACAAACCAGGAAGGAACAGAAGAGTAAGATGAAAACGGAGGGAGACAAACCATTAGAGACTCTTAACTCGGGAACGGTCGCTGGAGGGAGGGCTGGGGGGACGGGGAAGCCGGGGGACTGCCCGCAGGAGGGCACGTGATGCATGAGCACTGGGTGTACGTCTAAGTGAGGAGTCACTAAATTTGCTTCTGAAAGTAATATGCACTATATGCTAATTAATTGAATTTAAATTTTAAAAAAATTTAAATCTGACCTGACCTCATCTGAGGCCCTGGCATCGGTGGTGTTGAGTTTTTTTTTTTTGACACCAGAGCCTTGAAAAATGTCACCAGCACCTGTCCCAAGAAGCCAGGGTTCCAGCCTGCTGACGGAGGCTGCGGACAGGAGCGTGGGCCCGTGCGCCGGGTTGGGCCCCTCACAGCTGCGAGGCCCACCCCACAAAGCGCCCCCCGTCCTGGGGTCTGGGCTGAGGGCTCGCCCACCCCTGAGTCCCTGCTTGGGCCGCCTGGACGTGCCCTGGGCCGCGAGTGCTCCTGCTCCTGCAGCAGCATCCAGAACTTTCCTCCCTGCTGACCACTTCCTCGGGGGCTTTGTCCTTAGACAAGACGGAGGAGCGGCCTCTGCGGGTTTCCCCAGGCTCCCGCGGCCTCCGCACATCACACGGGGCGGGACCATGGGCAGGAGCGGGGAGCAGGCCGGCGGCCCCACGAGCATCTGGAAATCTGGGCTCCTGGGGGAAATCTGATCTTAACATAAACTGGTTTTCAGAGACACAAGCGAAATAAAACATTGTACGGCTCAGGTTAGGGTCGTGTCCCCATGTCCCCTGCCCTGGCCCGTGTCTCCCGGCCTCATAAGGTGGGTCTCAGCTGGGTCCACCGTGAGCATGGCCCCGGAAGCACAGCGGGAGCACCCCCGGGAGCACCGCTGGGAGCAGCACCGCGAGCTCCGCCTCCGGACCAACACCGCGAGCACCGCTGGGAGCACCACTGGGAGCAGCACCGCGAGCACTGCGAGCACCGCTGGAAGCATCGCTGGGAGCAGCACCACGAGCACCATCGCGAGCACCACCTCGGGAGCACCACCTCGGGAGCATTGCTGGGAGCACTGCCTCGCGAGCACCACCATGAGCATCGCTGGGAGCACCACCACGAGCACTGCCTCAAGAGAACCACCGGGAACATCACCGCGAGCACCGCTGCAAGCACTGCCTCGGGAGCTCCACTGTGGGAGTACCATTGTGAGCACCACTGTGAGCACCACTGCGAGCACCACGTGAGCACCACCAAGAGCACCACCGCGAGCACTGCGCAGGGGCACCTGACGGCGGATGGCAGGCCAGGAGGGGGCAACCTGGGCCCTCCTCGAAGGCCCTGTGGCAAGGCGGGCCACTGCGGGGGGCGGCGTCCTGGAAGGGCCCTGGCGGGAGAGCTGAGCACAGGGACGCCCCCAGGGCCCAGACCTCTCCTGCCCACCATTGCCACCAGCCCTGCAGCTCTGACCTGCTTGGCTCAGGGCTCCAGAGTCCACCTGGACATCCAGGCTCCAGCCCAGGGGGCCACCGGCCGGCCTGGGATGCCAGGACCTCTGGCCCTTGTTGCCCTGACTGGCGGCCCCAGGACATTGTCTTCTCAGTGATAGGAAAGTGGTCCCCCCCGCCCCCCAGAAGCTGTGCTGATCTCTGCGTATCTACATCGCCAGTTACACCAGGACCCAAGAGAAGAGCATTGACCCAGTCTGACACCCTCAGATGTGGCTCTCTGAGCACAGACCCCTGCATGGACCCCCGAGCATGGAGCCCTCACACAGTTCCCCCAGGCATGGAGCCCCGCATGGACCCCCCCAGCACAGTTCCCCAGAGCACAGCCCCCTCCATAATCATGGTCCTCTTGAGCATGGACCCCCTAAGCGTGGACCCACCCTGAGCATGGACCCCCGGAGCCCTTGTTCTGCGAGAGAACCTCTAAGTAGATAGTGAAAAGTTAAAGTTGTAAATTGATTTATTAACCCCAACAACTATATGGTCCTACACCTGTACAGGGTGACATAGACCACACCCCAGTAGAGAGATTAACACGGAATAGGAAAAAATATTCTACTAATTATCAGACAGAAAGGGGGAAATAAAACAATGGAAAATATAAGGGCCAAAAAGTAATAAAAGAGTAAACATCTCCAACCATATTGGTAATTAAATAGAAATGGCTGAAACATATTAATCGAAAAAGATTATCAGACTGGATTTAAAGAGAAGAGCCAGCTCTCTTGGCTACAGGACGCCTCCTGTAAACAAAATGCTACCAGGCAAACATCGATAAAGGGAAACTGTGGTGGGCTGCGCTGGTGTGAGGCCAGTAGACTTCAGAGCAAGGAAACCATCAATAAAGGAGACGACACAGTGACAAATGGTCAATTTACCGGTTTACAATCCTGAGCACACGGATGTGTACAGGATTCATGAAATATAAGCTGATAGATCTGAAAAAAGCCACGAGGAATCCGTGATTATAGTGGGAGACTGCAAGACTCGCGAATCAGTAATGGGCAGAGCTAGCAGAAGGGGTGAGGCGCCCAGCAGCTGCCCTGCGGACGGGGGTGCAGACAGGACCACACGGGGAGTACACGGAGACCCTCTCAGGGGTTCACGAGACGTCCAGCAAATAAGCCATCGGTGGTTATAAAAACTGATACATTTAAAAGAGCTGAAATCATATGAAACATGTTTTCTGACCATAGTAAAATTGAAGTGAAAATAACAAAAAAGATGTTCAGGAAACCTCTAACTACTTGAAAACCAAATGACACAGGTAATCTGTAGGGCAAAGAGACCATTGCGAGGAAATTAGAAAATATTTTGAACTGTATTAAAGTTGGAAAAAAGGGAAATGAGAAAATGAATAAATTCAAGACAGATTTTTAAAAAATGAACAAAATCAGTAAACCTCTAGTCAGAATGACAAAGAAGGAAAGAGAAAAAAATGTAACGTGGCGAATAAATGAGGATGTGCCCTTACAGACCCGCAGACATTCAGACGGCAGTGAGGCGCCCCGTGAACGGCGTTGCACACGCACATCCGACAAATAGGACGACCGATTCCTTAAAAGCTGCAAACTATTAAAACACACTCAGAAGAAATAGAGAAACTGAATAGTCCTACCTCTATTAAAGGGACTGATTTTTTTTAAAAGATTTATTTATTTATTTATGATAGAGAGAGAGAGAGAGAGAGAGAGAGAGGCAGAGACACAGGCAGAGGGAGAAGCAGGCTCCATGCAGGGAGCCCGACGCGGGACTTGATCCCGGGACTCCAGGATCGCACCCTGGGCCGAAGGCAGGCGCTAAACCGCTGAGCCACCCAGGGATCCCCTAAAGGGACTGATTTTGTAGTTAAAAATCTTCCAAAACGTGACTGGGTGATTTCATTGGCAAATTCTATTTTCTGGCACAATCCACGTGTGCGGAACGCACGCCGGCGCCAGGCACAGATTTCTCGGATGAGCCACATGGAGGAGGTGGCCATGTCTGGCAGCCACGGAGAGACTTGTTTCTTTGCAATTGTAAAACTTTCACCTTAAAACTTTCTTAGGGTGTGTGGCGGAGGAATCAGTGCCCCCTGAGACCTTCGTGTTTTAATCCCAGATCCTGTGGATTGTTAGCTCACGTGACAGAGGAGAACGCATGGGCTTGGTGTCACCCGGCTGGACTTGAGACGGGGACATTATCCTGGACAAGGTGGGTGCGCCCAGGGCTGTCAGCAGGTCCTTAAACGTGGATGTGGGGGCCCAAGGGCAGGTCCGCGGGGGGCGGGTGTGAAAAAGGCCCCAGCCGGCAGGCTTTGGACGCGGGGAAGGGGCGCTGAGCCAACCCCCCTGCGCCTGCCCAGAAGCTCAGCTAAGGCAGGCCGAGTCCTGGGCTTCGGGGGGACCCAGAGCTGCTGGCACCGGGTGTGAGCCTGGTGAGGCCCCGTTAGGACTTCGCTTTAAGCCACCAATTGCTGTTACCTGTCACAGCAGCAGGGGATGCTGACCCGGCCGCAGGCCTGGCCCTGGCCCTCCTGGTGTGGCTTCCGGGGGTCAGACTCCCGGGCCGAGCACCCAGACACTCGGGGTGGCACTGCAGCTTCCCGGAGGATCCTGCCCGCCCGGGGGGAGGGGCGCTGCGGGGGCCCCGGGGAAAACCGGGGTGCTTTCCAGGCCAGCGTCTCTGGGATCGGGAACAAATGACCCGTGACACTGTTTGTTTCCTGCCAGATGATTAGAAAACCAGCCTCGGTCTGGGACCAGGCCGCAGGCGGGGACCGTCTGACTCCCGTGCGAGTGCGGGCGTGTTGGGGGGCCCAGGACGGCTGTGTGCCTGCGACGGGGCGTCCTCCAGCGCCTTGCGGTGACAGCCTGGGCGGGACCCCGTGGGGCTCACAGCCCAGATGCCCCTGGGTTCCACGTGGCCCTCGGCCCCTGCCGCTGTCCCTCCGTGTCCCCTGCCGCTGTCCCTCCATGTCCCTGCCCTCCCTCCATGCCCGCCGTCCCTCCGTGTCCCCGCCGTCCCTCCGTGTCCCTACCATCCCTCTGTACCCCCACCGTCCTTCCATGTCCCTGCTGTCCCTCCGTGTCCCCTGCCCTCCCTCCATGCCCGCCGTCCCTCCGTGTCCCCGCCGTCCCTCCGTGTCCCCGCCGTCCCTCCATGTCCCTGCCATCCCTCTGTACCCCCGCCGTCCTTCCATGTCCCTGCCGTCCCTCCGTGTCCCCTACCGCTGTCCCTCCATGTCCCTGCCCTCCCTCCATGCCCGCCATCCCTCCGTGTCCCCGCCATCTCTCCGTGCCTCCGCCGTCCCTCCATGTCCCCGCCATCCCTCTGTGCCCCCACCGTCCTTCCATGTCCCTGCTGTCCCTCCATGTCCCGCTGTCCGTCTGTACCCTTACAGTCTCTCCGTGCCCGCCATCCCTCCGTGTCCCCGCCGTCCCTCTCTGCAGGACGCACAGGGCACAGAGCCACACTGGCAGATGGATGGACCAATTCCCGCCACCCCGGGAGAGCCCATCAGGGGTATCCTGGAGCTCCCAGGACGTGAACCAGAAGGACCCAATGATCCGAACACCACGTCCTGTGGGCTCCGTGAGCAGGATGGCATGAGCTCATTAACTGCTGAGCTGACAGGATGGCCCCCGGGGTTCCTGCCACATGCCCCGAAACCGAGCAGGGGACCTCTTGGAATCGTGGGCAGGGGAGCAGTTAACACCCCCTACCGAGGGGACCACGCTTCCCTGGAAGGCCGGGGGGGCCTGGGGGCAGCCCACTGAGGTGACGGGGAGCATGGAGGACGGGGTGGTGGCCGCAGGGCTGCGGAGGCCCTGACGGGTGTACGCAGGGGCGGGAGGGCAGGACCTGCAGGGGTCATGGGGGAAGGGAGAGAGCGGGGAGGGCGGGGCGAGGGCCGGGAAGCTGCTGGGTGCCCTGAGGGTGAGCACGGCCTTTAGACAGTCTGACCCGGGTCCTGGGGCGGAGTGAGCTCCCTGCAGAGCAGGGCACCGGAGGGGAGCCAGGGTGCTTGGCCTCCCGGCACCATTGGGCCCCCGGGTGCTCGGCCTCCCCCTACCATCGGGCCCCCGGGTGCTCGGCCTCCCCCCACCATCGGGCCCCCGGGTGCTCGGCCTCCCCCTACCATCGGGCCCCCGGGTGCTCGGCCTCCTCCCACCATCGGGCCCCTGGGTGCTCGCCCTCCCCCCACCATCGGTGGCCCCGTCTCAGCCCCCGGGACCCCCCAGCCGACCCCCCTCTCCCCACAGCGTTTACCTGGGGCTTTAGGGGAAGGAGCTGGAAGCGGAGGCGGAGTGCAGGTGCCTTCCTGTCTCCAGGATCCATGAAGGACACCTCAGCTCAAGGCCGTCACCCGCCCAGAGCGTCCCCAGGGCCCAGCGTCCCCTCCCAGTGGCCTGTGCCGCCCACCAGCACCCGCTGGGCCTGGGGAGCCCACCTGGCGTGTCAGAGGGCCCCCACCCCGGGCTGCCTGGGGGACCTGCTCCTGCGCTTCTGGTCAGTGGCCTTAGACCCGTCTCATGGCGACTGCACAACAGCTGCTTTACCTCTTCCCGGGTTTGATACGTGGCTCCTCCCTCCGTCCGCGGGGACCAGCCGCTCGGGGACTGCCCTGCCCTGGCCAGGGCTTGCTCTCACCGGTCCGTGCGTGGACTCCCCGGGTGGCTCCTGGCTCTCGGCAAGGGCAGCCCACCTAACGTCCCAGCTCTCCCCCCGGGACACGTGGCCACCGTCCTCGGCCAAGTGCGGGCCTCTCCCCAGCACCCCGGCTGCCGAGCCCCTCTGTGCACTGGCTTCCCCGACGGGAACACGATGGGGTCCGAGGGTCTGTGTGGCGGTCGGCGTGATTCTGGGGCTGCACGAAACAACTGTCTCCTTGAAAATACGCTCGCCACTAATTTTGCCTTTATTTTCTCCCTGTCCTTTTTGGACAAAGCAACGCTGCCCACAGCGCTCGGCTTCTGGCTGCCCACCCAGCGGCGTTCCCGGCCCCCCAGCCCACGAAGACTGTCCTCGGGGCCTGTGCCCTCCCTGGTGCCCTGACCCGCCTCAGGGGGACCCATCCCAGGCCCCCCCTGCCGACTATGGCATCGGCGGGGAGTGTTTCCTGCTGGTGGGAAATGTGGTGGCGTGAGAAAGAAGCCCCTGCCTCCTGAGTGTCCCGAGCCCCGGGCACCCACGTGCAGGAAATGACAAAGCAGTGCGCTGGCCTGGGAGCAGCGGCCGCCTCGTGGGGTTTTCTGCTGGGATGAGGCCCCTGGGCAGGCCTCCCTCCTGAGCCAGGGCCCCAGTTCTCTGGCCCGGGACAGGTAGTGCCGGGTGCACCCCGTGGGCCTGACCCAGCTCACGACCTCCTCGTCGGTTCGACGCCGAGAAGTCACACCGGACACGTGCTGGGCACCGAGCCTGGAGCCAGCCCTGAGTCATTCTGGGATATCTCATTCCACTGCAGGATCTCTTTTTGAAACAACCAACCTAAATTCCTCAGTCCGCCAACGTGGTGTGCACAGAAGACTCCCCCACGGGTGGCCGCCGCCGCCTGGCTGGGGACGAATCAAGCTCCCAGGTGGCAGGGAGCCATGGTCAAGCGCGAGGATCCGCCTAGGGCTGCTGTCTCCCCACCCTCATCGTCCACTCTCACCCTTCTGTTGACAGAAAGGCCCCGTGGCCCCGGGGGAGGACTTCAGTCCAGCCCCATGGGGGACACTGGAGGCCCAGGTCCGGCCCAGAGCCCGGATCCCAACCTGCCATGGCCTCTCCACCTGCAGAGGCCGGGCTCTCGAGAGGCCCCCTCACCTGAGCCCCCCTCCATCTTTTGGGAATTTGGAAGAACAGCGCTCCCCAGAGAGCGCCGATGGGGGGCTGCTAGACTTCATACACTAGGGTGTATTTTGAGTGGAGCCAATCGGTCAGTCGAGTTTTCTGGGTTTCCAAAAGTGTCGGCAGCCACTGACGAGAACACTTTCCGGCACCTGGGGGTCAGTGTGGCCCCTCAGGAGGGAGGGTGTGGTTAGGACGGGCTCTCACGGCCACGTGCTTGGCGTCTTCCGAGGCCGACGCTGAGGAGGAGCCACAGTCATGGGGGCTCAGGGTGCCACGGCGACCCCAGAGGCGGGTCAGTCCGATGCCGGCAGATGCTCACAAGATGCTCACTGACCTGGACTGAATTGAGTCCTAGGGGGGATTTGCCCGGATTCTGATGGATGAAACCCACGCTTGCGGGCCAGGGAGCTCCTTCCCTCCTGCTCCTGCCCTTCCAGGCTGGCCGGCCTCCGCCCTGGCGGCTCCTCCGTGTGCACTGCCCCATTAGTTATACGGACCCCGCTGGTCCCTGTCCGGGCCGCCCCCGGTGCCCTTGTCCCCAAGTCTCCTAGTGCTTACCGCTGGCTGTCGAGCCAGAACGAGCTTCCTCTCATTTGCCCTAAATCCCGACACGCAGTTTTTTATACCAGCCCCTCCCTCCCACACCTGCAAGCCTCAGAGATACTCCCTGAGAACCGGACTGTGTCTTATCCTCACTGAAGAGTCCACAGCTTTCCCCATCACAGAATCCCAATAAATTGAGAATCGATCGAGGAATTAACATCAGGGTTGTTTTCTGACTTTGCTGCCCTTCCCTCCTCTTCTACCCTCAATGACCTCATTTCTACCCTTTCTCTGTGTCTATGATACTTTCTGACCCTTCCTAGTGAGACCTGGAGCCGATAATGGGGGACCCAGGGAGAACTCCAGGAAAGGGGTGGGGATCTCAGGCTGGGGCGCTCCGAATCACCACCAGCCCTCACCGTGCCCGCGTCCTCGGACTCCGCCTTGTGCCTGATGTGGGGTAGCTGAGCAGCCCGCTCCATCTTTCCAGAGCAGGAGGCGTGGCTCCAAGCGCCACGATGCAGTTGCACATCCTCCTTTGAAGCTGCCACAGGGACGCCAGGGTGGCTCAGCAGTTGGGTGGCCGCCTTCGGCTCAGCTCGTGATCCTGGGATCCGGGATCGAGTCCCGCATCGGGCTCCCCTCGAGGAGCCTGCTTCTCCCTCTGCCTGTGTCTCTGCCTCTCTCTCTTTCTATGTCTCTCATGAATAAATAAATAAATATTAAAAAAAGAAGCTGCCACAACCCACTCCTTGGGCAAACCAGGAGCGCCAGGCATCTGACATCTCCCCGTCTCCCTCCTGGAAAATGGGAGTATCCCAGCTAGGGTGCCGTTCGGTGTGGGCTGCACGGGATTGGGCAGTTTGTCCATGGACTGGAGGGTGGCCCGGCCAGGTTACGTGGAGCACGTGCTTGGCCTCTTTATATAATTTACACCCAATAAATTATTTCAGCAGCTATAAATAACAGTAATTAGCGACTGCCTAGTTTCCGACTTCTGAGAACGTTTATTCCAAGTCGAGAAGACCGGCTGTGGACCAAGTCTAGCTTTTAGCCCAGTGGCTTGTCCCACCTGCAGCAGGCGATCAACAGCTATTAAAATGGAAATTATGTCCTCGAGCCTGTTTCTGTGACTTCAGTCTCTGGATGGAGAGCTGCCATCATTTCCCGCTGAACGATCGTGAGACCAGAGCAACGCTCTTTACCATTAGTATCGTGGTGACTCAGCACGTTAGTGAGAGGCCTGGGTTGTATGACTAGATCACGGGGACATGCAAATATCCTATATTTTCCTCTGAGAAGAGCTCTCAGTCAATATATACGGTTCCAGATGTCTCTCATTTGGCTCGGTGGGTGTGCGGTTCTTAAAAAGTTGAATTATTTGAACTACAGAGGGACGTGTACTCTTCTTCAAGGTGGATGGGAGGAATTCCGACTGGGGTGCACACCTGCCTCATGCTTGCCTTCCCCAACGTGCCGTCCCCGCTCCGTGCCCACGCACGACCGTGCACGCTGACCCCAGCTGCAGCAGAGAAAACCCAGGGCCTTGGACAGTGAGATGTTCTGTGGTTTTTGGCTTTCACTTCGAGCTGATGTTTTCCACCAGGAGGAATGACAATTTTCCCCTCTGAAGATGACATCAAGCAGGATTAAAATGACATCTGTGCTTCTACCCCGAAGTCAGCTAAAAACAGCAACAGGAGCAAGAGAAGATGCGCGTAGACAGAATCTCGTGTCTGATGGTACAGGTAGGAAGAGGCAACTGTGTGTCGTCAAGTAGAAAAAATGAGAAATCTCATGTTATGCAGATATGAGTTTTGGACCTTATTGGAGACAGAGCACAAAGAGAAAATTTTAATATGCACATAAAAACGAGTTTTTTAGAAAATATTTGTGCATGTGTTTAAAAATCTATAGATTTAGGGTGTGGTAATGGATCCCACAGATCTTGCTTGTGCCCCAGAAAACCTCACGTATTAATGGGTTTCCTACAGCCGAGCGGCTGAATTGGTGCCCCTGGCGTGTTTACCATCACTGAGGACTCACCCCGTGTGGCCCTTCCTTGGCGCGGCATCAGTACGACATTGTGGCAGAGGCGAGCCCTCGAGAGACCAACTGTGCCGACAGAGAGAGGCTCAGCCCCCGGGCAGCGGACTTCCGAGGGGCAGTCAGCGTCGTCGCGTCCCCCGAAGGCATGGCAGGTCCCTCTCTTCCTGGAAGATCACCCTGACTGGCTGGGGGCGCGGCCAGGCCCGAGGCTGCAGGCCACATGTGCTCACCCGGGGGGACACCTGCCCTGCTAGAGCTTGGCCCGTCCTTGGCCACGTGGGCATGGGCCGGGTCTTTCTTGCTGCCACCTCCTTGTCCCATAGGACCCCTCCCTGAAGACCCGTTCTGTTTAGGGTCCCGCTTTCACTTTGCTGAAAGGGAGGGGAGGCGGAGGCTGAGAATGCTTACCCCGTGTTGAACCAGCTCAGAGGCACCGGCGCTCCCGGACGGGCTCCCGGGAGGTCCTTCAGAGGATGCGGGGAAGCGTCCAATTCCTCTGCGGACGTTGCAGGCCTGTCTGAAACATCTCCTCCCTTGCCGGGTTCTTGGCCCTCCTGAGCCTCACCTCTTGGAGGATTGCTTTGCTGTGGACGTGAACTCACACCCATTGCCGTGGCCCAAGCGACCCCCCCAGTTCTTGGGGGCCAGAGAGGTCTCGGAGGAAATGAGTGGACAGCGGTCAGACCGGTCAGGACTGGACGTGGAGACAGTGCCTGGAGCCTGGAGGTAGGTTTCTGGTGGCTCCACGAAGCCTGACGGGCGCAGGTATCGGGGGCGGGGGGCGGTCACCTAGCCAGGCCGACAGCCTCCTGGAAAGATGGCAACAGCAGCTACGGTGGGATCACCAGGTGGCAGCTCATGACGTCGTTCCACCTACTGGCCGAGTGGGCCGGAGCCAGCCACTCATAAAGCCCCAGGTTTTCTCACCCGTCAACGAGGACGGGACGTCTCCACAGTCACGGGGTCCTTACGAGGTTCTAGTAGAGGTCAGCTAGGACGGCGACGGCGCTCACGGACCTGTCCCCTGCTGGCCCCACAGGAGGCGCAGACGACAGATCCCCTTCGTGCTCCCGGGTGCCCCCTCCTCCCGAGGGCAGCCAATCACCGGGAGTCTTGTCACGATGCAGACGGCTTCGGCGCCGCGGAGGGAGGCCTGACGCTGTGCTTACCCCGGGTCGCAGCTGGTGCCCGTGATGGGCGCTCTCGGGCGGGTTTCCTCCCTTCCTTCTGCGGGCCTGCTGGGGGCCCTGGGGCACCCCTGCGCCCGCGGTCCGCGAGCCACACGGAGAGGCCCTTCTGGGTGCGTGAGGCCCCTGCGCCGCCGGGGGTGCTTCCCGGAGCTCGCGGGCAGCGACACAGGCCGTGCTTCTCCAGTGCCCAGGGCCTGCGCCCGCTGCCTCCAGCCCTCTGCCACCGGCCTCCAGGGTCACGGTCACGGGACCAGGGCTCGAGCTGGGGCGGGGCTGTCCGTGGAGCCTCTGCGGTCGTCGAGGGAGTCAACACCAGCTTCACGACGGGACATACCGGGTCCTGGGCAGGCGGCCTCCTGCGGAGGCGTCTGCACGTGCTGCCAGGGCCTGGGGGGCGAAGGACGCAGCTCCTGGTGCCCTCGGGGCTTGGCGGCACCTCCCCCCTGCCCCCCCCCATCTCCCCGCCTCCTCCCCCGCTGACAACCCCCCTACCCCCCACGCTGCCTCCCCTGCCCCCCGCCGCCGGCCCCCACCGCCCGCGCCCTGCACACCCCGCTGTCTCTCCCTTCCTGGCCGGGTACCGGCGGCCCCACCGTCTCCCCCACGCTGCTTCACAGGCTCTCCCAGCGTGTCCCTCCCACGTAGGCTTCTTGTTCACGCGGCCGCAGCTTCCCTTTCCTCCTGCACTGTCAGGGTCACATCAGGTCACCGTCAGGGTCACCATCAGGGCACTGTCAGAGTCACCATCAGGACACCCTCAGGGTCACCATCAGGGCACCATCAGGTTACCTTCAGGGCACTGTCAGAGGTCGCCATCAGGACACCCTCAGGGTACCCTCAGGGTCACCATCGGGTCACCTTCAGGGCACCACCAGGGTCATCATCCGGGGTCACTGTCAGGGCACCGTCAGGGGTCATCATCAGGGTCACCATCAGGGCACTGTCAGGTCACTGTAAGGTTGCCGTCAGGTCACCATCAGGGGTCACCATCAGGACACCGTCAGGGTCACTGTCAGGGGTCACCATCAGGTCACCATCAGGGCACCGTCAGGGGTCACCATCAGGGTCACTGTCAGGTTACCATCAGGACACCGTCAGGGCACCCTCAGGGTCACCATCGGGTCACCGTCAGGGCACAGTCAGGGCACCATCAGGGGTCACTGTCGGGGGCACCATCAGGGCACCGTCCTCAGAAGCGGTTTTCTTGCTGGGAAAGTAGCACCACATAAACCGTAAGGGACCCGGAACCAGTGTCTTTGGAAGCCGGTGTCGTTGAACTTGGGTAGTGACGGGAGGTCAGATGCCTCACTGCCCTGCAGTGTGTTCGCGGGTCTCTCTCTGGCCCTCGGGGCGGGGCATGTGGCGCGGGGCCGGGGTGCTCTGAGGGTGGTCCAGGTGACAGGGGCATCGGGGGTGCCCTCCCCGGCCGGGGAGGGGGTGAGGGCCCCTCGGGAGCCTGACCCTTGCACAACCTGCCCGCTGCGCAGGTGGAGAAGTGGACAGTAGTGCCGGGTTGCAGGAGGACCCGGCGGCCCAAAGGCGTCGCTCAGGTGGCATCTGGGTGACGGTCCCCGGCAGAATGTTCCTCCCGGGAGCCTGTCCGTCCTCAGGGGCCTGCGGCGCCGGGCAGAGACCCCGCGTCCCCAGAGTCCCCGAGGGCAAGTGTTGGTCCCGCCGCGCTGAGCGCCGTCCACACACCGTCTCGCGGCTGACAGGCCTGGGCCAGCTGCCCCTCGTGCTCGCTGCCCGGAGGCGGCACAGCCGTCGGAGTCCCCTTGGCGGGGCCACGGCACCAAGACATGTGCCTGGGCGGTGTTGCAGTTGTCGCTCTGAAGGGTTTTAGCAGGAGACCACCCTTTAAATCAGCAGAGCAAGTCCCGCGGGTTACCTCCCCCCGGGGGCGGGCCTCACCCAATCAGGCGACGACGCCCCAGCCCAGTGGAGGGCACCCTCCGATGCCTCCCTGGAGCGGCTGCCCGCCCCCTGCAGATTTCGGGTGTGCTGCCCCCGCGTCAGGGGAGCCTCCCCTTAGAACCCCCCACCCCCCCACCCGTGTTTCTGGAGAACCCTGAAAGCGGGGCATGCATTCACCCCGATGCCCCCACCCCCGGGAGTACAGCTGCCCCGTGGGCCTGGCCAGGCGGGAGGCTCGGCAGGCTTCTCCGCATCCCCGCCAGCACCGGGTGCTCCCCGGTGCTGTCCCCTCCCAGTGCGCCCCTCCCACGGGTGTGGGGACTCAGCTTCCCCAGGGGGCGGGTCCGTGTGCACCTGCCCACCGTGGGCAGGTCTATCGGGCTGTGCGGGCTGCTGTTCCCGGGGCTGGGGCTGGGGACGGGGCCTGCTGGCGGCCAGCAGGGTCTGGAGGCCGAGGGCGGCACGGCCGGCGCCCCTGGGTCCCCCGCCCAGGGCAGGAGAGGAAGGCGGGCTGCGGGTCCTCCTCCCTCACACGCCCCGAGTGTGACCCAGGAGAGTTTTGAGCGTTGCTCCTGGAGGCCTGGAGCCTGCGCCTCACCCGCCCCGAGCACAGGGACACATTCCCTGGCCAGGGCTTCGGCACACACGTCGGCCTGGCGGTGTCCTTGGTGTTTGGGGACCTTCCCGGGGACCCGCAGCCTCCTGAGTCACCCCCCCCAGAGCTCCCGCACAGACCTGGGGTCACAGCATCAGCCCCCGAGGCCGCGGGGCCCCTGGAGCACACACCACGCCTCCCGGGCCTGCGGGACCAGGGGACCGTGGGCACCCAGACTTGAGCCCTGCCCCTGGCTCCCCCAGCACGTCCCCCGGGGCCCAGGCCAGCCGCGGCCCACTCCCTCCTCGCTCACGGGCTCCGGAGCCTCCTCAGCCGTGGTGCTCGGCCGGCTCCTGGGGCCCTGCACGGTGCCGCCTCTCCGCGCCTCACGCTCCAGTCCAGCAGACCACAGGGCCTGGCGGGGCCGCGGCGGTCGTCGGTGCAGGCAGACGCTCCTGGGCCCCTGAGGCCCTCGGGCGGGACGCAGCGGAGTCGTGTGCAGAGCGAGGCCACTCAGCTTCGCCCTCGGCCTGCGCCCCGGTGAACGCGGGCTGGCGCGCGGGGGCCCCAGCTGGGGGCTGGGAGGAGAGGACGCTCGTCCTGGAGACTGTGGCCCAGCTTAGAGCGGACCGTGGGGCTGAGCCCCCTTGGGGACAGGGACACGGTGCATCCCCGGGCCCGGAGCCCTCCGTCCGGCAGAGGGTCCCGCTGGGACACGGAGCCAGGGAGCCCCGCACACCGGCCTGCGGCCCTGCTCCGCTCGCCGGATCCGGGTGGGCCGCACAGCCGCGGCCCAGAGAGGAAGTCTGCTTTTCTTGCGCCCAATCCTTTAGCTCCTTTTCCGGGACCCCGTGAAGACAGACCCGGAGGTTAACCAAAGCGATGTCTCCACCGACAGAGCACCCAGTGTGCGAGCCTGGTTCCTCAGGCCGGGCTCCTCGGGATCCCCGGGGACGCCGGAAAATGCGCATCAAAAATCAACCCATTAACGAAGATTCACGGGGCGGCGTATCGCTCAGCAGTCACTGGTTACTTTAAAAACTAAGGTTTAGGTTTCCTGGGGCCGGAATGATTCCGGGGACCGTCCGAGGTTCGGGTGGCGTCTCGAAGGATCTGCGGCATCAGATGCTGAGGAACTCGGCTTGACGTGCGAGTCCTTGCACTCGGATTTCCCAGGCTAACGGTGCCCCAGCCGGTGTGGACACGGGCGGTGCGAGTGCGGGTGTTGTGCTGCCGGCCGCGGCTCCCGGGGGGGGGGTACGGCGCGGGGACTGTCCGAGCCGAGGACCCGGGGACGGCAGGTGGTTTCTGAGCGTCCTGTTCCCGGGGCGTGAGGCCCACGCAGCGTGGGAGCAGCCGGCCGAGCCGCCCGCGGGTGCAACCGTGGACACCGCCACCCGTAGGGAGTGCCCCACAGAGCCCGCCAGGGCCCTGGCCGGGGCGCCGCAGCTGCCGAGCCCGCCGCCGTCCACACTGGAAGTGAGCGTTTCCCGCCGGGTCAGCGGGGCGTGCCGGGGACCCGGGACAAGGTTACGGAGCGGGGACACGGCCGCGTGCTGACCGCGGGGCTCCCCCACCCACCGCAGAGGTGGGGACGGCAGCGAGGACCCGAGGGGGGAGAGGTGACGGGCACCCAAGTGATGCTCCGTGTCCCCGCGGGGACGCGTCCTGGGGGGCGGGCCAGCTGGGGCCCCGTGTCACGTGGTGGAGCCGCTAATGTGCCCTCGGGCGTCCCCGGCCATCCTCGCAGCCGCGGGTGACCGCTCGTCTGGGGGCGCCCGAGCGCTGGCACAGGGCCGCGGCGGTCGGGCGAGACGTCCACGCGGACACGGGGCGCTCGGCTCCGTCTGCTTCATCTCCGTGTTTTAAATATTTAACGCAAAGTGTACAATGTCCTGGGGACAGTGACAAAGTCTGGACACTCGGCCTGAAGAAATACTTTTGTCCATTTACGTTTAACGTCTCCTATTTTCAGCCGTGACGCGAACGCACGTGTGTGGCTGCAGCCCTGCGAAGGCCGGCGCCCGGCTGTCGTGTGTTGGCGCCGCGCCGGGGACGCCCGTCGCTCCTCACGGTGCCGCAGCTTCTCGGCGGTGAGGGGAAATCGAGTCACTGGCTCGTGTGACTGTGTGAGAATACGCACGTGGGCACGTGCCTGGGAACAGGAGAGTGAACGTTGTGCACGTGTGCGCCCGTGGGCAGGTGGGAATGAGCGTCCGTGGGCTCGGGCGCCCGTGAGGATGCGTGAACATGTGTGGTGGGAGGGCGCTGGGCTGAGCCCACGGCCCGGCTGCACGCGAGCGGCCGGCGGCCTGACAGGAGTGGGGCACGTGCTGCGGCCGGGCTAGGGGGGCGCCCGCAGCCCTCAGCCTCCCCCGCCCGACCTGCCCGGCCCAGCACAGCCGCTGGCCCACGCCCCGGGCCCTGCACACTCACACGGCACTCGCACACCCACGCACACCCACATGCACGTGCAGCCCGTGGGCCAACGTGCAGCAGCAGGAGGGCGCCTGCCGGGTCGGGGCAACTCGGGCGCCCGGGCCGCAGCTGCTTCTTGCTCCCACCTCCCGCGGCGGCGGCAGGCGGCTCCGGCCCACGGACCTCGGGACAGACGGACGAGCCCGCTGGCGGCGCCGCCTGGAGCTCACTCGCCCCTGAGCAGGACGTGGGAGGTGGTGGCGGGGCCCCGGGCTGCCTGTCGGGGGCACCTCATGGGGGGGACACAGGGTTGGGGGGCTCACGGGGGGGCACCGGGGCCAGGAGGGGGGTCTCACAGGGGGGGACACGGGGCTGGGGGGGCTCACGGAGGGGGGCTCCTGGGGCCCCAGTGCCCTGCCCTCATCTGAGCGGTGGACGCCTCCCTGGTCACAGATGGAACGTGGGGCCGGGGTCACCACACAAGGACCCGGACCAGCCCACAGCTGGGGGCTTGTCCCCGGGGCCGGAGCCGCACTTGCTGGGGGCTCCTCGCCGAGGCTCGAGCCTCCGCCCGTCCCCATCCCCATCGCCGTCCCCGTCCCTCCCGCCGCCCTTGGCTGCTGCCCCGCACACTTGCGTGTTCGCCACACTGGGGCTGCCCGACGTGCTGCACACGCACTCCCGCGTGACCCGCTCCAACGGACGCCGATCCAGCCCGTGAGGCGGGTGAGGGAAGCGGAGTCCCCGCGCCCCACGGCCTCCCCACGCGGGAATCGGGCCTGTGTGGCGGGGCAGCGGCCTCTGGTGGCGCCAGGTTGGTGGCTCTGCCCGACACCCTTCCACACGGGCCGGACACCCTCCTGCGTAGAAGCGGGGCTGTGGGGGGGAGGAGCCTCCCAGACGCCCTTGCCCTCTGGAGCCGGGCCACGGGTGGGAGGGGCCACGTGTGGACCGGGCCCGCAGAATGGGGCCAGGCCCAATGGGGACGGCGGAGCCGCACACCGCGCCCGAGTCCCACGAGACTGGAGGCTCCGGGAAAGTCCCCCGTGTCCAGTGAGTGTGCCCAGAATAGTGCCCAGGCCCTCCGTGCGCCGTGCACGCTCTGGGACACACGCCGTGGACCGGGCACCATGTGGCACCAGGGGCCCAGCGGCCCCCACACCGGGCCCTGCTCCCGCTGCCGGCCCCACGACCCACACTCGGCTCGGAGGAGCGGGGACCCCGGCCCGCTGCGGCCGGTCCCCTCGCTGGGACCCCAAGGCCCTGCATCTGGTAAACCGTCTTTTCTCTCTCCTTGGAGGACAAGGGGGAGACGGCGAGACCTCAAGGTCACGGGGGGCGGCCTCCCTGGCCGGAGAAGGCCGCGGACCTGTCAGCCGCTCCCCGGAAGGCCCAGAGCCGCCACACGGTCCTGCCGCCGGGGTGGCTGCCGACGACGCGCTTCCCGTCGGGGGGCCGGGGTGGGGGGCCGGGCTGAGGCCTCTCCGCCCCTCGCCCGGGCCGCACGGTGCCGCTTCGCCAGAGCCAGGACGCAGTGGGACGGGGCTCCCCTCTGTGACCTTGCCTCCCGGGCCCTGCCGCCCGCCGCCGTCGGAGAGCACGTGCTGGCCGCCGTGGGCAGCGCCTCCCTCCTTGAGTGTCGGGTGTCCCGGGGAGCGAGTGGGTGTCCCGGGGCACGCGTGGGGGGTCACCTTCCGCCGCGTCCGGGGCGAGGACCCACGGTGGAGAAAGGGCTTCCCGGAGACACGCAGCACGCGGAGTTCTGGCGAGAGGCCCTGGGCCCGCCAGCGTCTGGCCGCCCTACTGTTCTAGAAAAGTCAACGACCGCTAGTTGGCTCCGGCAAGAACTTGGCGTCCTCTGGGGTATTGGCACATAATGATGCAAAGACTCAGAGAACTGAAGGGAGGACCGGGCGCTCGGCGGACAAAACCCATTCTCAGAGCAGCTCGGGTCTCCGGAGCCCGAGGACGTGAGACTTGGGGGGCAGTGGTCTCACAGCGCAGCCGCGCCAGCCGCTCCCACGGGCAGCGCTGCCCTCTCCCCAGGGGCCTCTGGCTGTTTCCAGGTGCCAGCCAGACCTCATCGTGCCCCCAGCTGTCCAGCGGCAGGCGGCCCGCAACGCAGCACTCAGCACGCCTCACAGGCCCGTGCGCCACCTCACCAAACCCCAGACAGCGGACCACAACTCGCCCTCTCACACCTCACACCACACAACCTCACCACGGAGCACAACACCATGTAAGACAACACCACACACCACCTCATAACACCTCACAACACCTCACCACACAGCACCACGGAACACGACACCTCACGATACCTCACCACACCTCAGCACACCTCACAGTCCCACAGAACACCTCACCAGACCCCAAACAACACACCACAACTCACTGTACCTCCCACCTCACCACACCTCACCACGTATCACCAGACAACACCTCACCACACCCCACCACACCTCACCACATAACACCACACATCATACTACAGCTCGTGACCCTACACCTCACCAAACCTTAAACAACATACCACAACGTGCCATATTATACCTCACAATGCACCACACCTCACCACATGTACCACATGACACAACACCTCACCACACCACACTGCACCACACATCATACTGCACCTCATGAGACATCACACCTGACCAAACCTTAACACACCCTAACTCACCATATCACACCCCACAGTGTACCACAGCTGAGCACACAGCATCACATAACACAACACCTCGCGGTACCACACCTCACCTCACAACACACCTCACCTCACCACACAGCACACCACACCTCATGACGCCCACGATACCTCACAGCACCAGCCCACGCTGCACTCAGTGCCACCACACGCACGGCAGCCCCACCCTGTGCTCTTCCAACCCCGGCCCAGCGTGCACTACCTGTGAGCACACGCTGAGACCACCGGGGCTCCCCGGGACGGGTGATGGCAATCCTCCAGCTGCAGGAAGAAACAGATGTTTGTTTGGACAATTTGCATCCGCTCCGGCGTACTACTTCTTCAAACTGGATAAAAGAGAACTCTGTATAATATACACAGAGACCCCTGTTACTGGCGCAATCTTAAATATTTATACCGCGTACAAACAATGCCAAGGATTTCCCTCCCAGCCATATATTGACTTAATAAACATGGGGCCATTAGGTAGCGTTTGTCTTGGTTACACATGACAAGTTATTGATTCTAGGAGAGTGAAATCTGAAGGCCGAGATCGCGGGATCAGGATTTCTGTACACAACACGCTGTTGGATTTGCGGCCACGGTACGCGGGGGGCCGATGCACCGCGCTGCTGATCTCAGAGGCCACAGATGTGCAGGCTTCAGGAGCCTGGGGCCTCCCGGGGCGGCTGCACACGGAGCAGCCGGCCTCACGCGTGTCACGGGCGCATCTCGTTCTGCGGCGCGACTCGCCTCGGGCACCGCGGCTGCTGGGGACCCTGGAGTGCCGCCTCCCACGTGTGCCCCATCAGTGACTTGTGGATTCCTCCCGGAGAGAAGGATCGGGAGAATGGTTGCTCCTCCCTGCTCTGCACCCCACCCGGCCAGCCCCGCACCCTCAGTACTGTTTCCCTCTCAAATTCCGGTATCTTTAAGAATAAAAAGTTAAAGTAAACACAGCTTAGCTTCTTCCCACACAGAAATTTAGACATTCCCGAAGTACGTGTTTCATTCTAATATTATTTATCTCTGGGAACAAAAACAATAGCCCCCAATAAGCCAAGAGAAAACCCAAAAAGCATGCTCTTCCAGAAGCCTCAGGCCACCTCCAGGGTCTGGGTACCGGGTGACGGGGTTCTCGGGCTGTTTTGGTTGATTTCTGAAGTGAGTTCCCACGGACCACGGCACAGGAGGTCCTGGAGAGACGCGAGCTGCTGGCGGCAACGCGTGTGGGTGAGCCCCGGAGGCAGAGGAGACACATGCGCGTGGATGGAAGAGCCTGAATTCAACAGTCCAGGACAACTGCTCTTCTGATTGTGCTCCCGGAACACGCGGACTCTGGCTCTCCAGCCGGGAGAGAGGTGTGAGCAGGTGCAGCCGTGCACAACCAGGCCCTCACGCCCGGGGCGCCCTTGGTTCTGTCCTGTGGGGCCGCGGTGAAGCCGTGACGGCTGCTCTCCCGGAGCGTGGCCATGGCTCCCTGTCACCTCCTGACCCGCGAGGGTCGGGCCCGCTCACCAGATCTGCTCTGCACGTCCCTCCCCAGCTCCATCTGAGCGTGGCCTGAAACTGGCCGTGCGGGGATCACTTAAACTTCAGTCCAAGCGTCCCAAATCCCAGCTCTCTCCTCGCAGGTGGCAGGCTGGTGACAGCTCGCTAGCTTCTCGCTGCACCCGACTGCCCGTCGCCCCAGCCGCCCATTTAACTCGACCGTTAGGGTCCGACGGAGCCGCGTGGAAACGCTCCGGGGAAGCCTGGGAATCAGGCAGAGCAGGGCACAGGCAGCGTGGAATCCCACGGGAGTTTTACGGTTTTTTCCTCCGTTTATCTACAGCTCTCTCACCTGCACCTAAATCGATATGAATTTTCACTGAATTCTCCCCGTGCGGTCTTTCCAAGCATTCGACTTCGATTTCGTGCACATAATGACTCTATTTTCATGCACATATTGACCAGAATGAGGCTTACCGAATTAAAGTATGCGGTTATCCTTGCAAGTCCGACTGGAACAGACGTCTGTGCTCTCGCCGTGCACATAGTGAGGCTCGCGGGGACAGGGTGCGCGTCCCCTCAGAGCAGAAGGGCTGCTGGGCTCCCGGGATGGCCGTGAAAGCCTCTGCTGCACCTGGGATCCCTCGGAGCAGTTTCTTAGGTTTGGGGGAACCTCAGCCCACTGAGCGTCGTGCTCTCTACAAAGCCCGCAGGTTGCTGGGAGGGAGGTGAGAGGGTGAGAGCCCGAGGCCACAGGCCTGAGCTGCCGAGAACGCCTGGGCCAGCTGCCTGCGTGCCCCAATTTCAGAATGTCCCGCCAGCGGAGGGGCCCTGCTTTCCCCTGGTGAAGGGACGGGGGGTCCACACTCCGCTGGTTGGAGAGGCTCCGTGGACTCTGCAGTTGAATGATACCAGGAAAGAAAAATGAAGTCTTGGGTCGCTTTACCCTGATGTCACGGCCCCCTAAGTGTGGGTTCTGGGCAAGTACAAAGGAGGCATATGACTCAATCCTGAAAAGTTATACACGGAGTTAACAAGCTGTTAAGTAAAATATTTCTGTCTGTTACCTTCTTAACTAGAAATTCACAGAGGAAATAAAAATGTGTAAAATTATGGTTATTATTTGATAAAAATTGACAAAATATCGAGGACAACTGAAATCAGTTATTACTGGGTTTGTCTGGGTATTCTGCTGTGGGTTGCCAATGTTTCCATTATATAAAACCAAAGGCAAAACAAAAAACCAAAACCCAAGAAAACCAAAGGCATGCAAAATTCATAAAGTCATATAGTTTGCCAAAACTATGTTGTTGAAAAACAAGATTTTCCTGCCCTTTATATTCTATTACCATTAAAGATCTATTTTATGATCAAAACATGTGCTTTCTTTTATAACGTCCAAAATTGAATACATAAACATCAAAAAATAAATTAAAAATAAAGAAACAAAAAAAAAATCTAAAAAATTTTGCCTTGAAGTATGTATTTCTTCTGAGTATTCAAAATTATACTATAAAAACCGAGGGACGGCAGATTGATCATATTTAGTTGATATCAACATTTAGATCGAAATTTGACTAAAGCTCTATTTTAATTATTAAAAATTTTAATTAAATCTCGTTAAATAGTTTGCCGAATAAAACTGCATAGCTAGCCTTCTAGCACCGCCCACCGAGTGGCCAAAGAGCCGCACCCCTGCTTCATCCATGCGGCCTCTCGAACAACGTGAGCATCACCCTGTGTTGCCTCCTCGCCGCCCCGTGCGTTGACGCAAACACCGAGCCCCCTCCTGAGCGGGTCGTTCTGGAACCGGGCACAGAACTCCGAGGAACAAGGAAATGGATTCCTGGTGCAGTCGACAAACATTCTGCTCCGCCAGGACCTACTGTATTCGGGGACCCCCAAGCGAACAGGCCCAACACCTTCGTCTTTCTCTCTTGTTTCCCGAGTTTTCCTGCTGCTTCCATCAGCACGTCCCCAACCCCCGGGGCGAAGACCAGAGCTTTCAAGCTCTTATGTCCCATTTGCCGCTCACTTTTGAAAGGTACGAAAGTACAATAAAGTTCCTAGAAAAATAAAATAAAAAACGTAAAACGCAAGCTCCCGTATTTGTGGGTTTGGACAGGCATGCCAGCGCCTTCTGGAGCGCCCGTGGCCGCCCCCGGAGCCTGCTGTGGGTTCTGTGCTCCCCTGTCGTGGTGCAGCGGGCAGCGTCCACCCTGTGGCGGGACACAGCCGCCTTCGCGCGGGCCGCGGGGCCACACCGAGGGGAGCAGCTGTCTAGGGTCTGGGCCGTGCTGGGCTCGACCTCAGTGGCACAGGTGACCACGCTGCTCCGCAGAGGTACGTCCCGTCCCAAGTCGCTGATCCGGGGACCCCCACCCCAGTGGCCGGCTCCCGCCCACACCGGCACCCTGTATACTGTGGGTCTCCCTGCCCCATCAGTCCTAGGCCCCTGGCTTCCCTGCGTCCCTCGGAAGCTCACTTTCTGTGGAAGAGCGTACACAGGGCTGCGCCCAAGACGCGGCCGACGCGGGGTGCGGGCGACACACTGCTGGCTCGCTGCCCGGCCACCCACGCGAGGCAGGAGGGACGCCCTCTGTGAGCCGCCTTCCCTGGCGTCCGTCCCCTTCCTGGGAAACGCGCCCCGTGTCCCCACCCGGGCCTGGCCCTCCGGCCACTCCAGGCTGGCACTTCCATTTCCCTTCGGCTGACGATCTCCTGGAGAAGGGGCAGCTCGGTCCCGAGGCCACCTGTCGTCCTGTCTTCCTGCGCGGTAGTTCAGAGGGAGAGGCCGGTATTGGCGGGCACGTGTAAACCGGAGCTTTCACCCAAGGCAGCGAGTGTGCGTCCTCGTGCTCCCAGGCAGCGGTCGAGGGGGGCACACGCCACCTGCACGAGTGACCGGGCGCCCCCCGCCGGGCCTGGGCGCCAGCAGAGCGTCCACGGCCCCTCCTGGAGAGCCGGGCCCTCTCCCTGGAGCCGCCGTTGCTCGGGGGCGTCCGCGGCCCGGCGTGCCTCGAGGCCGGCAGAGGCGACAGTGTCCCCACGGTGTGTGACCAGGCCTGCCGCGGCAGCTGCTGTGACGCGGGAGTCACCGCGGGTCATGGTCACCCCTGGTTGATGACGAGGGGCCGGTGCGTCCCTGCAGCAGGTGCTCCCGGTGCCCGAGTCCCAGGCGCCTCTGTTCCTTCCACACGCGAGCGCCAGCCTCCTGCCCGAGGGGTCGAGGGGCTCCTGCCCTGTGCTCCTGGGGGGCGGCCAGAGCCGGGAGATGCTGTCCCTCCCTGGGCACCCCCGGGCGCTGCTGGGGGGATGGATCTGTGTGCAATGAGGAGCTGGGAAAAGGGCCCCGCAGGGCAGTGCCCCGATGCGCATGCACCCAGGGCGGGTTTTGCCTGCCACCTGCCGTGTTTCCCACGCGGGAATCTTGGGCGCTGGTGCCGACCAGACCCGTCGGGAGCCGGGACGCTGGGGGCCCCTCACCTCCAGGCCTTGGTCCCCGGCCGGGCGATGGGGCTCTGGCCCTAGGGCTCCCCCCCGACCCGGGACCGCAGGCCGCCCACTTGCCTCCGGGTTTCCCTCCACCCAGGACTCAGGAGGGTGGTACAGGGACGCGGGCGGGCCAGGGCCTCAGTGCCGCCCCCGGGTCCGACCCCCACCAGTACTGCCTGGTGGCCCACACGCCAGCCCACGTGGAGAGCCACTCTGTTACTGTAACGTGCGATTATCGCCCGCCCGCTGTGCGCTAGGACGCGGGGACACGTAAGAACGGCTGCGCCGAGGTCCCAGGCCGGCGGCCCCTGCGGCTCAGACGGGGAGGGGAGGCCGCACGGCCCGGGGTCCTCGCGGCGCCACCGGGAGCGCAAGGGCCGTGAGCGGCGGGACCCGGGGCAGCAGCCAGAGGACGAGCGGGCGCTGCCGGGGCTCCGGGAGGCCGGTCCTGCAAGCTTTACGCTCCCTGATGGTTTTTATGGGTTAATAAGGCGACTCCTCCCTTCGAAAAAGGATGTGTTTAGGAAGCCAAACTGCTCGCTTTTCTGGAATGAATGATCTATTTTACAGAGCTTAAAAGTATGTGCAGCCCGCCTGCAGTAAATCCTCCCGGGCCGCAGTGGATAATGTAAGCAACGTGGCCGCGTTTACACGGGGCCCGGGGGGCACGGCCAGCGCCGTTGGAAACGCCTCTGTCATTCTAAACAGAAACAGATGTCCGAGCGGCAGAGCCGCGCCGAACTCATTCTTCAAACAGTAGATTAAAACATCTGTCAGGAGGGCGAGGGGCCCGGCCCGCAGCTGCGCCTGCCAATCCCACGCCTCCAGGGGCGCCGGGCGCACAGCTGCTCCCCACAAACCCTCAGGCTCAGTGTCCACGGCCTGGGCCCATCCACGTCCCCGGGCCCCGTCCATGTCCCGGGCCCCGTCCACGCCCCCGGGCCCCATCCATACCCCAAGCCCCGTCCACGTCCCCGGGCCCCACCCATGTGCCCAGGCCCCATGCACTCCCTGGGTCCCATCCACGTCCATGGGCCCTGTCCATGTCCCCAGGCCCCGTCCACGTCCCCAGACCCCATCCATCCCCTGGGCTCCATCCACGTCCCTGGGCCCCGTCCACGTCCATGGGCCCTGTCCATGTCCCCAGGCCCCATCCACGTCCCCAGGCCCCATCCATCCCCTGGGCTCCATCCACGTCCATGGGCCCTGTCCATGTCCCCAGGCCCCGTCCACGTGCCCAGGCCCCATCCACCCCCCGGGCCCCGTCCATGCCCCGGCCCCTGTTCACGTCCCCTATCCGCATCCTGGCCCCGTCCACGTCCCCTATCCACGTCCCACCCCTGTCCCACTGGCCTCTCTGACCCTGCTGGCCTCCCTTGGGTCTTCCCTGGATTCCTGGCTTGTGTCTGTGTCCCTGACGTCATGTGGGACCCTGGGGCAAGTCCTGAGGGCCCCCGAGCAGCACCCTGACCTTCCAGAAGAGTCATCTGTCCTATGCTGATGCCGTAGGCCCAGGAAAAGGCTCAGGTCCCTGACCGTGGCCCCCGCGCGAGGCCAGGATTCGGAGGTCGCAGCCGGGGTCAGGAGGGGCGTGCGTGGGGCGCCCTCCCTTCCCTCCCATCCCAGCCCCTCCCGGCCAGCGCGCCCTGGAGCCGAGGCAGGTCGGCGTGGACCCTGGGGCGGCCGAGCGGGGATTCCGGGCGGGAGGCCTGTGCTCCCCGAGTCCCCGCGGCCTGAGCTGGTGCTGCCCTTGCAGGGTCGTGGTGAGCGGTGTCGCGGCGTCTCGGGTGTCAGAACCTTCCAGTCCTATTTCCGTGGTCTCGTGAAAGCACATTTGGGTGGGAAGAGATACAGGCTGTGCTTGCAGCGCGTGATTCACGTCACCGGCCTGGCCTTGTGGCTTGGCCTCAGGTGGACGGGGGTGCGGACGCCCCGCGGGGAGGCCACGCCGCGCCTCTGGGAACCGCCAGGGCTGCGTTCAGGGACGCGCCAGCGGTGCTGTGAGGCCCGGCGGCCCCGGCCGTCCCTGTGCCCGCGGTGGTGGTGCCGCCTGCGGGTCCTGACACCCGCGCTGCCCCGGCTTCTAGCACCTTCCTCAGGAGCAGGGGTCACTCCCCGGGCCGCCCCCGCCGCACCCTGCTCTTCCAGGCCCTCGGATGCGGACAGGAGGTGGCGACTGACCCTCGAGGAGGCCCACACGCTGGAGGGACAGAACCAGGACCTGGGCAGGAGCGTCACCCCCTGCCCGGGTCCTCCCCCAGGGCATCCCATTCCCTCCGTGCTCCCTTCCCTACGAACAGCCGGAAACGAAACCTAGAGGAGCAGTGGGTCGAGTCTCCAGCAGCCTCCGGCCCGGGGAGTATGTTAGGCCATATTAACAAAGCACGGGCTCCTGAAGAAAGGAGGTGATAGACCCGTTTCACTCTGCACCCAGGCTCTCCCGGAGCATCGTGCTCGGCTGTGGTCCATACGGGGGAGGACACGGTGAGTGTCCTGGAGACTGGACTGTGTCGTCCTTGTACCTCCTACTGCACTGTTGGCAAAGGGACACTCACCTGCTCACTCCTTTATTGATGAAATTGGCCCAAATACGCTTTGGTCATCAGCGGTGTGGGGGCAACGTTACAGGCCCTGAGACACAACCCCGGGGACAAGCTCACAGTGACTTGCTGAGTGACAGACATTTGTCTTGAGAATCGGCTCAGGGACGCGTGGAGTGTGGCCGCCGTGGGGGTGACAGGGCGGCGGGAGGTCACGGGGGCTCAGCGCCCGCGACACCTGGAGGACAGTCCCTCCGCCTCCCGAGACCTCACTTCTCTCTCTTGGTGTCCTCAAGTGCGTGGCTGCGGCGCGCTGCGGGGCGTGGGTCACCCGCTTACAAGGGGCTGACGGGTTCACTCGGCCATCGCGCCGGAAACCCCCTCCGTGCCGTGTAGACAGGTGTTCAACAAACCCTGGGGCTGTGGTCCCCCAAGGGGACACGGACGGCCACCCCAGGGGGGAAAGGGCGATGGGCGCTTCGGAGTCGGCGCAGAGGAGGCGCAGACGTGCCTGTGACCCCAGGAGGAGGCAGCTCCGGGAGTGGACGCTGTGCGGTGGGGCCTGCGGGGCCTCGGGAGGAGGGAGGATGGGACGGATGGCGGCGGGGGGACGGGAGGGACAGGAGGGACGGGCAGAGGGGCAGTGCCTCTCCCCCCACCCCACCCCTGCACAGACGGGATCTCAGCCCATAGGAGCCACAGAGGGACTCGTCGTATGGGGCACCTGGGGCCTGACCACCCGCCCGTGCCCGCCCCCCCCCCCTGCACGCACATCCACCCAGTGCCCCCCGACGGCCACGCTGACCCGTGGCCCACTGCTCCTGCTGGTGCCCCGGGGCCCTCCCTCTGACCTCATGGGTGGTGTCCGCGGGCAGAGCTGCCGCCAGGGGACCCAGGGTGACCTCCAGGCCCGACCCCCTGACCTGGGCCTGGAGCGGGGCCGGGCCTCCTTCCCGCCCCCTGCCCCGCAGCCACGCTGGCACACCTGCCGACAGGGGTCCTGGGGCCGCAGGCCTCGCCATCACGGCCCGCGTGTACCCACAGCCCCATGCGCTCCCGCCGGCTCTGCACCCGCCGCAGAGGCCTGTCCACCACCCTGGGGCTGTGCCCGCCCTGAGCACCGGCTGCCCCGCGGGCCTGGGCCCAGCCCTGCTCCACGGCCCCCGCCCGCCAGGCCTGAGGCTTCACCCCACCTGTGGCAGGGCCCGCTGGCCGGGGCTCCTCGGGGCGGCTCCTGTCCCCACACCCACTCTGTGGCCAGCCCTGCCCCGAGGCCCCGGCACTGCTCCGCTCAGGACGCCGCCCGGCCCCGTCCTGGTTCTCAGGGTCCACTCGAGCCGGCAGGTGGATGCCGCGCGGCCTGCACAGTGTCCCCGCCTCAGGGCCTTGCGTCTACACTGCAGCCACGCCGGGCACCTCCCAGTTCCTGGAAGCACGGGGGCTGGCCCGGGCCGGGGTCTCTGTCCCACTGACCCGTGCGGGTCCCTGGGCTGCTCTGGCTGAGGGACGCTCCCATGTGTCCATGCCCAGGAATCAGCCGCAGGAGCCTCCTCCCCCCGCGGCCGGTGCGGCCTCCAGTGTGGACCCACAGCACCCGGTGCCCCGTGCCCCGAAGCTGCCGCGTGCCCTGGGACCAGCCGCGCGTGGGCGGCCTCCGCGCATCTCTCAGCACCTGCACCCCGTGCGCGGCAGGCGGCCAGCAAGTGGCTTGAGCTTTAAACTAGTGACCGCGGGAGCGGAAGCAAGAGGCCACGGCGCTGACAGTTTGATCCGCGTCCTGCGGAGGAACAAAGATCTTCAGTCTTGTCTTGCTTCGTTTTGAGAGGAGCTCACGAGGGCACCGCGGGTATCGGCCCCGGCGTCGGGCTTCCCCGAACTCCTGGACGCGGCTCCGTCCCGGCTCTAGGGACCATCGATCATCGTCTCCGTGTCCGTCTGTGCATCCCTCTGTCCACCCACCAGCGTCCGCCTGACCCCGAGCTGCTCTGGGCAGTCCTTGCACAGACGCGGAGGCGCGAGGCCCCTCCCGAGCGCGGTGTCTCACCGAGCAGGGACCATGCGTGTCTGTGATGTGGGGCTCACAGCGCTGGTCCTGAACCCCTGGGGCGGCCTGCACATGCCCGTGACCTGCGTCCCCCCGCGGGGTCCGACCAGGCTCTGCGGGGGCAGTGCGGGAACCACCTGGCTGTCCACAGTCTCCTGGAAACGCCAGGATCCTCGGGGCGAGCGTCCCGCCAGGCCCGCGGGGATGGGCTAGGAGTCCAGCCTGCGACACTGGACGACCCGGGGACCTTGAAGACGTGCTCCCGGACGGAGATGGTGTGGTTCCCTCCTGCGGAAAGAGGAGCGTGTGTGTCCACGACCTCACCCACTGCTGCCGGGCTCAGGACCCGTGGAGCCGACGGGCAGCTGGAGCTGACACCGCAGTCACGGGGTGCTGGCCCCTGCCGCCCTGCTGGGGGGACACGGGCACTTGGGCAAGTTCCCACGAGCAACCAGCTCAGGAAGGTGTTGATGCCGGGAGAGCGCTGGGGCCCCAGGTGGGGGGGATCCAGGCCTCGGCGGGGCAGGCGTTGGGGGGCCAGGTGTGGGGGGTTCAGGTGTGGGGGACCACGTGTCAGGGGGGATCCAGGCGTCAGCGGGGCAGGCATTTGGGGTGCAGGAATTAGCGGGCCAGGTGTGGGGGGTTCAGTGTGGGGAGCCAGGTGTCAGGGGGGTCCAGGTGTCTGGGGGCCCAGGTGTCGGGGGGGATCCAGGCATTGGTGGGGCAGGCATCAGGGGGCCAGGTGTGGGGGGTTCCGGTGTGGGGGGCCAGGAGTCAGGGGGCCCAGGCATTGGGGGGCCCAGCCACGGGGACTGGGGCAGCTCTCAGGCGACACTCGCGGCCACCCTGGGGCGTCCCCCTGCGCCCACACCCTGGCCTGACCCGTCCAGGCCGGGAGGATGCGACATCCGCGGGGTCAGGCTGCTCCCGAGTCCTGGCCTCCTGGCCGTTCGGGGCCGCGGCCGGGCCTCTGAGAGCCGCGCTTCCTGATTCGGAGCCCGGCCTGGCCCCGGGGGCGCAGCTGTGGTTGCTCAGCCCGTGATAAAAAGGGCAAACAATGGGGGGAAGTGCCCATTGACCTGCTCCTTTTCTTACTTATCACTGAAAAAATACCCTCGGAGAGTGTGGGGAGGGCGCTCGCCCGGCCTCCCCGCCCCCCGCGCGGCCGCCTGCTCCCGCTGCCATCCCACTGCGGGGCCCCGGCGAGGTGCCAGCTCTCCGGCCTGACGGCGCCCCCGCCCCGGCAGCTCCCAGAACAAGGCTCCCACGACCCTGGGGCAGGCCTGGCCACTGCGTGCCGGAGACCGAGGGCCGTGCTGTGGGAGCAGGGTCCCCAGACCGCGTCCCGCACACCCTCCGTCCTGCCAGGCGGTCGGGCGTCCCAGCAGGTGGCCGGTGGCTGGGGCCCGGGGCACGTGAGCCCCTCCGGTCGCCCAGACAGCCCGGCAGGCGCGGCAGGCAGGGTGCGTGTGGCCGGTCCCGGCCGCTGACCCGCGGGGAGAGCCCCGGGCGGCCCCGAGCCTCCTGCAGACGCCCCCTCCGACGCGAGCCGCGGCCCCTGAAAGCTGAGGGCGTCCCCACTCCCCACAGAGAGGAGGAGGGCAAGTGGGAGCCCCAGTCCCGACCAGGGCCCCAGGGGGTCCCCCAGCACGCGGGGGCGGCGCGGTTTCAGCCCCGCGGGAGCCTGTGCCGAGTCGCCTGCGGCTCCAGCCCCACCGGCAGGGCCCGGGCAGGGGTCGGGGGCACCGCCGTCCTCTGCGCCCGGCGTCTGGCGCCAGCAGGTGGCAGGGCACAGCGAACCCGCAGGAAGCGCCCACGCACCGGGCCCTGTGCGGCTCCGTCAGCAACTTGCTGAATCACGACAGGATGGGGGTGAGCCGAGCCGGGCACACGGCGCGCTCCTCCCAGGATCCGCCGAAACGTGCGTGTTTGTGAGCAGCTCCAGCCAGTGCGCATTTATCTTGGTTTTAACCCAAATAGGCAGCCGACCAAGACAAACAGCCTTTGATGTAATCACCCGGTGAGTCAGGCGCTTGCAGGATGGTTCCTGTGCTCAGGGAACAAAAAACCGGCCTTGAACACTTGCCAGTGGAAAGCGTGTGTCATCGCCGAGGTCTCCACGCCCTGCCCTGGGGCACCTGCGGTGTGGACGCCTGTGTGCTCCCCGGGGCACCTGTGGTGTGGACGTCTGCATGCTCCCTGGGCACCTGCGGTGTGGATGCCCACGTGTTCCCCGGGCACCTGCAGTGCGGACGCCTGCATGCTCCCTGGGCACCTGCGGTGTGGATGTCTGCGTGCTCCCCGGGGCACCTGCAGTGTGGACACCCGCATGCTCCCTGGGCACCTGTGGTGTGGACGCCCACGTGCTCCCCGGGCACCTGCGGTGTGGACGTCGACGTGCTCCCCGGGCACCTGCGGTGTGGACGTCCGTGTGCTCCCCGGGCACCTGTGGTGTGGACGTCCGCGTGCTCCCCGGGGCAGGGAGGACCTCTGTGTCGGTCAGTCTGTTGTCAGGAAGGGGTCTACACCAAGTGTCACCTGAAGGTTATGCTCTCAGGTCAGGGTCGCGTGAGGCAGGTGGGAGCCCCTGCAGGTGTGGGGCTGGAGCACTATCCGCAGGTGTGCATGTGTGTGCGTGTGTGACCCGCAGCCCGTCTCCCCAGGACGGCCCCCGGCACTGCAGACGCCTGGCTGCACAGACCCCCTGCTCGGGGCTGCGCCCTGTCCCCTCCCGGCTGGATCTGGGGCGCTGGCCCCTGGGAAGTCCCCGCGGGCGGGGATCGTGGGTTTGAACACCTGGCTGGCTTCGGTTCCAGGCTTAGGGTCCAGGGTGGGGCCTGATGCCACAGCGTGTGCCCTGCGGTTTGGGGCAGGGTCCGAGGCTCCGTGGACAGACCGTCTGGAGGGCAGGCTGTTCCGGGCGTCAGAACCTCGAGCCGTCGGGGCAGCAACGCGTGAGCTGCTATGGGTCCCGAGGAGACGCGCCGTCCCCCTTCCCCGCGGCCACCTCGCTGGGGAGCTGGGCCTGGGCCGCTGCAGAGCCCTTGGCCTCGGGGTGCGCCCGGCTGCGGACTCCCCTGCGCCCTCGACCAGCACCTGCGGAACAGGACCTGCCCCGCTGCGGCTGGGGACCCCGTGACCGGGCCCTGCGGCGGAACGAGGCCCGGGCTGTGAACCCTGACACGCTTCCCTGAGGAGAGAGGCGGGCCGTGACGTGGGTGCCATCGGGGCCCGCCCAGACGTGCTGCTCACGTGGGGCCGAGGGCCGTCCTGCGCGGTGACCGCAGGGGCCAGGACCTGAGGTTCCAGCTGCCTGAGCTCGGTGCTCGTGTCCCTGGGAGGTGCTGCCCCCTTCTCCCTGGGGAGGTGGCCTCAGAGCAGTTCTCACATGCAGACCCGGGCCCTCGCCCACACACGCGCCACACACGTCCACACGTGCTCGTGCACATGGCACACGTGCCAAGGTCACACACACACGCCTGCGTATACAGATGTGTCACACGTGCACACAGATGGGCCTGCACACGCACACACCCACAGGCACACACACATGCACACGCTCAGGGCACACGCACGCACACGTGTGCACTATATGCTTCACACAGGCACACACACCGTCAAACCAAAGGGCACTTTCCTATTTCGTCCTCAGTGATGCTCGTGTGATCTGATGAGTTTGGAAGCCACGTGGAGGGAAGATGCGGGGACGAGGGTGAGCCCAGTTTTGGGGGGAGCTGGGGGACTAGGGGGGAGCTGGGTGGCACCGGGGGCTCCGGGAGACTGTTACCAGTGTGGACCCCGCCCCTCCGGTCGAGCCTGCCAGGAGCCGCGGGAGAAACCAGCCGGCACGAGGAGGAGGCCGGAGTCTCGCCTCTGGGACGAGCCCCGGCGGCTGCTCCTTCTCCCTGGTCCCCCGGGGAAGGCCTGGCCGTGCGGACGGTGACTGCCTGGACCCCGTGCCCGGGAAGGCCCGTTCCGGGTGGGCTTGTGCCTCCCGGGGGCAGGAGGAGACGGGGTGGCGCCTTCCGCCCGGTCAGGAGGGGGCGGGGGTGGGGCCTGGTCGGGCTGGGGCTCGGGGCCGTGTGCAGGACGCCCGGGAGCTGCACGTCAGGTCGGAGCAGAGCAGGGGCGGCGGCTGGCGGCTGGCGGGGCGCGGGGGACGCGGGCCACGGGGCATGGCCACCGCGCTCCTCCGGCGGGCTCTGGCGCCAGGCAGCTGTCGTAGGGCCCGGCCGACTGTTCCACGAGGACCCGGTTTTCTGCTCTGAGATGTGGGCGGTTAAAGTCCGCCCGTGCCGCGCTTTGTGATCGTTGGCCCGTGCGAGCTCCGTGCACCTGCCGGTCTAGGGCCGGGCCGCCGTGACGTCGCGGACGTGAGTGTCCCGTGGAGGTCGGAGCCTTCCAGCCCGACGGCGGCCTGTTCCACGGAGGCTTCGGGGCGCCCTGGCGGCCCCGCGAGGGACAAGCTGCCAGAGCCAGCCTCAGGGCTCCTGCAAGCCCGCCAGCCGGGTGGCTCTCCGGGCCCCAACACGGCGGCGGACGAGGCGGCTGCTGAGCCTCAACGGCCCCGGGCGCACAGCGGGCCTGGCGGACACGGTCCTGGGCCCGACCGGCCTCGGGGTGGCTCACCCACCGGAGCACGGTCGGCGCGCTCGGCCGCTCCCACACAGCGTGCCTCGAACTCCGCAGAGCGCCCCCCACCTGGGACAGGGACCTGTGTCCATGACGACTGGGTCTCCCTTCGTTTCAACGGGAAGACTAAATTTATTTATTTATTTATTTAAAAAGTCAGCATTTATAGTTTTTAAGTGGTCCATGTGCATGGTTTTAGCTTTCTCTGAGGTAGAGCGTTGACGCCACGTATTCCTGTGCACACCTGGGGGTGGGGGTGACGCACCCGTGACGCCAGCCCAGCCCGGGCAAGCACGCCCGGCGCCTCCGTGGTTTGCTCTTACTCTTTATATTGCGGTAAGAACACTTGAAACACTCGACCCGCGACGAACCGTCTCAGCCACATCTGGAGCTCACAGCCCGTGGGGTTTCCACGGACGCTCCGCTGGACCACGGGCCTCCGAACTCGTTCAACGATACGGGTGATCTGTTTTTAAGAAAATTCTACCCGGCTCGAATTTAAGGAAGAGTCTGGGATTTTATGCGTTATCAAAATTTATTTTTTCTGTGTATTAAAAAAAATAAAATATTTGGCGCAGAGGAACGTAGACAGCACCCTCGTGGTCGCACGTCCTGAGAGCACCGTGAGCCCCGCGGCCCCGAAGTGCAGCGGGAGCCCCCTGGGTCTGCCTGTGAGAGCCGCCTCCTCGCTCTCAGCAGTGACCCCTCCCCGGACCTGGTGTCACCAGCTCCCGTCCCACTGCACGTGTGCGTCTGGACAACGGGAGGCACTTGAGGATGGTGTCACCCCACGTGTTCTAGTCCAGGGATCGTGAGTCCAAGCAAAGGTCTCGGAAAGTGCAGATGGATGGACGTCTCAGGAGAGTCCGTGGGGGCCGTGCGCACGGCCAGGCCTGGCATCCTGGGTTGTCAGGCGACAAGGTCCCTCCCAGGAAAAAAAGAGCCACAGCCCATCGGCCGATAAATAGATGTGCAAGGCTTATCGAGGAAAGGATAACACCCGTGATCCGTGAAGGGATCGAGCCAAAGACGGACCCACAGGAACCAGGGGACGGAGGATGGAGCGGCCTCGACGGGGGCGGACCCGACGGCATCGCCGAGACCCAGGGCACCCAACGGGCGCAGCAGGAGACAAGGCCCGCGTAGATGCAGGGTGGGCCCGGCCATGGCCAGGGGCAGCCCCAGCCCAGAGGGCACCAGGCCTGGGGGCTCCGCGGCCACGACGCCCCCGACGCAGGCAGAGCGAGGGCGTGGACAGAGCAGGACAGCTCCCTTCAGGGCGCACCTGCCTTGGGGCAGCGGGAGGAGGCCTGGCGACGGCGGCCAGGGTGTGGCCCCTGCTCTCGTGACGGGATCTGTCCCCGCTGACGGCACCGGGTTCAGTGAGGAAAACAAGGACTCTGCAAACATCACACGGCGATTCTTAGACAAGGTACAAACACCCTGTAGGCGCCTTCGTCTACGTCCGTGTGCACGTGCACGTGCGTGTGATTGCATGTGACTCGTGGGAGCAAGGGGAGGCCTGGCGGACGCAGCCGAGGCTGAGCGGGTGATCTGGGGCCTCGTGGGGTCGGGGCCAAACGCCCCTGGGAGGCTCCACGGCCGTGTGCGTCTTCCCGGGGACACGGTCCCCTGTGCACAGGTGTGTGTGTGTGCACGCGTGTGCATGAATGACGGCCACCGACGTGCTTGCCGTAGCGTATGGCTTTGGTGATTTTCCTTGCTTTCTTACACCTTAGAGCTTTCTAGAATTTTTTTTTTACAAAATTTTAAAGAAAAGGCCTACACAGTAAGGCCGGCCTACCGTGGGGGGAAAAGCAGCCGCACAGAGTGAGGTTTGCAAGGTGCTGGCTCACACCTGCCGTGGAAAGGCAGCGGCGCGTGTGCGGTCAGGGGCTCGGCTGCGTGGACGTCGGGGAAGGCGCTGCCCGCGGCGAGGCTTGCCATCTGCGGGACGAGGCCGCGTCTCCAGAAGCCACGTCCCCCGTGCGACGCTCCGACGGCGTCACCCCTGGTTCACCGCGGGCCGAGCGCGCCCAGGCTTTCCTGCCCTCCCGGCCCCTGAGAGGACCTCTCTCCGCGGGACGGCATTTCCCTTCGTGCGACCGGGGACCGGGGCCTTCCGAGGACGCTGTGCTTTACCGGGAACAGCCTCGCTTGAAGGAGAAGCGGCTGCTGCATCCTATCGGGTCTTTCTGGGTGCTGTCTATTTTCAAAATCCCGTTTTCTATACATTATTAACTTATCAATATTAAAAATAGCCACTGAATACTGTACAGAACGAGGACTATTTGATCCAGATGCAAATGAGCTCGCCGGTTTGCTTCCTTTAATCACCGGCGGCTCCATGGAACCAGGAAAGACGTCAATCTGCTGGAGGCGTTCCCGCGTCCGTCTCCTTCCCAGGCCAGAGCCAGGCCGCCGCCGTCACACGGGCCGCATCCGATGGCCGCGCGAGGGCCCGTCACCAGGGGAGCCCCCGTGGCCCTGCGGGCGGGCAGGCAGCATGCGTCCATCTGCCCACGAGTGAACGGCCCGGGGAGGCCGGGAGCGTCCAGGCTGCAGAGCGGGACCAGGCCGCAGCTCTTCGAGCAAGGGCCGGCGGCGTCGGCAGGGCTGCTCTTCGCGGCACAGGAAGCTTTGGTTTGAGGCTGACTCGACCTCTGGTTGTGGACTGGCCAGGGAGTCCGTGCCTGGAGGCCCGAGCCTCCTTCCGGGCCCTTCCATTCTTCCCTTCCGTGCTCACACAGTCAGCGTCAACCGCAGCTCGCTGCCCACGCCAGCCCACACGGCCTCCTCGGAGGACGCGCCGCGCAGCCACGTCGCCAGCCCGCAGGGCGACATGCTGAGCCGTGCCCACGGAGCTGCCTGGGCGACCTGGCTGCCACGGCCCACCCGCCGGGAAGGCCCTGTGCGGCCACGCTCCCCTCCTGGCCCCACATGTGGGTATTTGTGCCGAGTCTGGAGCGCGGCCAGGGTCGATTCCAGCAGGAGTCAGCGGGTCAGTCTCTGCGCCGTCCAGATAAAGCCGCGAGCCTCGTGCAAAGCGAGGACTGCAGATAAATAGCAATGTGAGCGATAATGGGTTTGCCTGACATTGTGGGGCCTGTGAATCATAACACACTTTACAAGATGCAGGAAATCCAGGAATCGGCAACTTCCCCCTGGTTCATTATCCCCTTTCAAAGCTCAGGGTGTAGACTTCTGGAAATTATAACAGGCACCAGTTCTTAACTCATGACACTCACCCCCCTTTTACTACTTTCCAGAGCGAGTAGGAGAGAAAAAAACCGTAAAACCAAAGGCACAAAACTAGGAGTTAACCTGCATCTCCCTTGACCGACAGCATGAAGGAGCGACCAGCCCACACGCCGTGGGTCACTCAGCGGGGTTACCCCACCCTGCTCGATGTGACACACGCTGCACATCCTAACAAGCCCCGTCGTGCCATTGAGGCTCCAGATGCAGGAGGGCCATGGGCAAGATCAGCGTCGTCCTGGAGACAAGGTCAAAGGGCAAAGTGGCAACAATATGGAACGAGAAGGGATGGAGAGGGAGCCGTGTGTGAGCATGTGTGTGCACATGCCTGTATGCACGTGTGCTGGTGTGTGCATGTCTGTGTGTACACGTGCACATGCCTGTGCAGCATGTGTGTGGGTATGCCTGCAGGTGCGTGTGTGCATGCCTGCGTGTGCATGCATGTGTCTATGTGTGTGTGCATGTCCATGTGTGCCTTTGTATGCCTGTGAGTACGTGTGGCTATGCCTGCAGGTGCATGTGTGTATGCCCATGTGTGCATGTGTGTACATATGTGCACGCATATGTGTGCATGTGTGCCAGTGTGTGCATGTCTGTGTGTGTGTGCACATGCCTGTGTGTGGGTACGCCTGTAGATGAGTGTGTGCATGTGTGCATGCCTATGTGTGCACAGGTATGGGTATGCCTGCAGGTGCGTGTATGTGTGCCCATGTGTGCATGTATGTGTGTGTATGCCTGTGTGCATGTGTGCCGGTGTGTGAATGTCTGTGTGTGCATGTGCACATGCCTGTGCGGCATGTGTGTGGGTATGCCTGCAGGTGCGTGTGTGCACGAGCATATGCCTGTGCGTGCATGCGTGTGTCTGTGTGTGTGCATGCCCATGTGTGCCTGTGTATGCCTGTGTGTGCAGGCCTGCGTGTGTGTGTGCATGTGGAATGTGCAAGCCAGTGTGTGTATGTACGTGCATGTGCCTGTGTGTGCACACATTCCTGGGATGTGGATCTCATGCAAACCTCCTGGCGAGGCAGCAGGGGTGGCTGTGGCTCAGGCCATCGTGGGGCGGACCCGTGTTAGTGGTGGGTGAGGCTGGACGCAGCCTGCCTGGCTGCATAGACAAGGCCCTGGGGCTCACACTGCCACGCGGGGCTCACACTCAGGTTGGCCTGGAAATGCTGCAGTCCCGACAGAAACCTGAACAGTCAGCTGCTGCAGAGTAAACGTTCTGTGCCCGGTAACAGCTGACCAGCTGGCGTGTGCCCATGATCTGCGCGTGTGAGGTGATTCCACCGGTGTCCCCTCCATCCCCTCGAGCACACGAGGCGGACGGGCCTGCAGGAGCCTTGGCTGTTTGGTGGGGGCGGGACCATCACGGTGTGGACACCCTGGCTCCGGGGGAACCCGACCGGGGTGTGCCGTCTGTGTGACAAACCTTGCGGGTCCCGGGGCGTGGCACTTACCTGGCCAGGCCGTCCAGAGGGCTCTGGGAGATTCTGTGGTCGGAGTCTGACTCCTGATGATTGCTGGCTCCTGTCACCCGGCCGGCAAACGGCAGAGCGACAGCCCAGACACTCAGCCTGCATCCCTGAGCGTTTAACTGAGACGAGCACTGACACGGGAGCCGTGGGCTCAGGACTCAGACACATGCTGGACAGGGAGGGACAGAGAGGCAGACGCAGTGACAGCCGTGTGTTGTGGAGACGCCACGCTGCACCGTGAGCTGTCGGGGACAGAGGGAGGGCCTAGCACCACACGGGCGCCCCGGGGATCGTGCTCATTCGGACACCTGAAAAAGCCTGGTCTCAACAGCAGGATGCATGTCAAGGGCCAGATAAGGTTCTGGATGCCAATGGGTGTGGGTGTGAAGACTGGAGCCCGAGGTCAGAGTGCACAGTGGCTGGCAAAGGCGTGTGCATGTGCGTGGGCGTGTGTGCATGTGCATGTGCATGTGATGGGTGCGTGTGTGCATGGGCGTGTGCGTGCGTGTGCATGGGTGAGAGCATGGGCCTGTGTGCATGCGCATGTGATGGGTGCGTGTGTGCATGGGCGCATGTGTGCACGCGTGCACGGGGCAGCTGGAGCGCCGCTGCAGCGGAGGACGCGAACCCGCGAAGGACGCGCCGTTTCCGGTTCTCCTCTTGGCGCTTGGCACAGGGTGGAGGCGGAGCGCCCGTTCCCCGTGTGCCAGGGGCGCCTTCAGAGCGCGCTGCTCGGGGTGACCCGGGCCTACGTGCGAGCTGCGGCGGACAGCGACCTCTGCCCCGAGGCCCGCGGCTCCGAGGCTGTCCTCCGCGTGTGCTCGTGTCTCAGCGTCGGCTGACCTCCGCATGGGGTTGGGGTGTGAGCCCCGCGCCCGGGGCCGTCCACTGCCTCGGGAGGAGAGCCGCTCGCCGTCATGAGCCACGCTTCGTGGGAGGTGTCGCTTGGCCGTTGCAGCTCACGGAGGCCTTCGGATCGCGAGGCTTGCTGGCGGGGACCGTCCCTTCCTCATCCCCAAGTGCCCAATGTCAACCGTGTGCCTCACACGCTGGCGCCAGCGAGGGCGTAGAAGACTCGGTACAGTGACACGTGTGCCCCGGGGCTTGTGCTGCTGTGAGGGGCTGCTCTCGTCGCAGGAGCCCCGGCGGCTTCCATGATCCGGGGATTGAACACGTGCTCAGAGCGCGAGCGGGAGCCCACGCTGGGCCGCACTCCACGCCAACCTCACAAATGGGGCCATGGGCCTGGCCGTCCGAGGGTAGGAGCGTCCCGGGCAGGGGGCGTCGTGGGGCGCGGAAGGGCCGAGCCTGGCCTCTACAGCCCGCATCTCCTCCAGGCCCCCGGGGGGGAGGACCCACGACAGTCAGGAGACGGCGCCCCCACATGACAGCCCCCGAGTGCACAGATCGCGGGTCCACCCAGGACTTTCCGCTGCAGCGTCAGGCAACGGACCCGCGACAGACCGCCGTCCTGGGAACGCTCCCTGCACGCGAGAGCCAGGAGGCCGGCGGTCACCAAGTCGCGCAGACGGGCAGCCTGCCGAGTGACCACGGATGCACTCGTGTCCCCAGAGGCAGGCCCGAGCGTCCGAGCCCCTCCTACGTGGAGGGCGCCCACCGGCATTCGGGCAGCCGAGGCCAGCAGGGGCTTCGCCACAGCTTGCAGGTGGGGCACGCACGTAGGTGGATCAACGTGCTGCCCGCTTCCCGAGAGCACACAGCAGTCCTGCACGCGTGGCACACAGCGGTCCTGCACGCGTGGTGTTGCGTGTGTTGCTGTGCCTCAGATGGACACAAGCACACGGCAAGACAGACAAGCCCCGAAGACGGGAGTGTCGGTGCCCGTTCCCCCTGTGGGGGCTGGGACTCCCACTGAGCTGAACCCCAAAGCTGCCGTGTGTGGCCGGGGTCCAGCTAGG